>NC_139349.1:142498690-142888690 GCF_055883805.1 Amblyomma maculatum | reverse complement strand
GGTGCTCTGCTACCGTGGGCGTAATTTTCGCTGAACACGGAGCTTTAGTACAAACCTTCAAGGAAAAAAGTGCGACCAAGCTTCAATACCGGCAAGCGCAGAAGCGATGACCCTATATTGCGTGTAACTAAACCTTATCGGTATGTAAACATTTCGGGAAGCGTTGCGATGACCGAGGGCTCGGCTGCTTCATACGCAGAGTAAGAAGGAGCGCAAAAGCTTAAGAAACACGCCAAATATTATGCATTACAAGCGCTGTATGTTGTTGTTTTTTCTCTCATGGGCCCATCGCTCAGTAAACTACTCTCTTCCTCGTTTTAGTTTTTCTTTCTGCTGTTTGTACTGGGCCGTGGTGCCGGCTACGCTCGCCTACGATTGAGCCCGCATTGAACACTTTGGCAGTAATCATTTTGTTAGAGTGCCCTTAAGATCAGCTGTGAAGTTGGTTATGCATGGTAGCCCACATTATTCAATTCCAGCTTTAGTTGTGCGTTAATCGTCAGTGTATCATGAGATAGAGGCGCGGCAGTCGTGGTCTCTCTCGAAACGCTCGAAACGACCTATCGAAACATGGAAACTCTAGAAAAAAGATACTGCCTTTGTTTTCTTACAAATGCGCAACGACTTCGCAGCAAAAAGCGCTTGCTTGAACCATATTTTACATATGCCCCCCTGTGGTCGATTGAAAGTACGCTGTTGCCCTGTTGGCCCCTGAGGGATGGTACTCCGGCTGACGCCGCAGGCCGCACCGGCTATACTGGGGCACTAGGACCAGTGCGGCCCAGCGCACATACAGCGTTTCTCCCAGTGCATCGCGGATGCCAGCGACACACCCAGCGTCAAAAAGCTAATCCCAGCGTTTTTCTCCCATCGCACCAGTGCAGCCAGTGTCTTCCCGTTGCTGCTCGAGTGAATATCGCACACCTCCAGCGTGCCTAGCAGATCCAGTGCAAAACCAGCGCGAAAATCTTACTGGTTTCGCACTGGAGACGCTGGTTTTTGCAATAGGGCGCGCGGCCCCGCAACTTTCTCCGTATGACCTCTAACTTTCTACTCTAACCTGCTCGAGGTAGTGTCTGCCTTTCTAATCTGTAATGACTAAAAATATCTTGATATATTTGTTCAGCTCTGAAGGGGCTCACTGCTTGACGAGAGACCGCACTGGGATCCCGGTGTGCGAGTCATCGGGCCAATGCGTGCGCTGTCTCGTTTCCTCAAGACCCTCGTGGGCCGGGCACCAGATGAGGTTAATTACCTCAGCCGATGGTGGTTTACCGGCAGCCAGAATTTTGACTGCTTCTGCACATACCCTGCCGGCGTTTTAGTTTCGGATATCCGATTGGGAATCGGTTATAATCACCTTGACATTCTGTTCAGTTTTGGGCCAGCACAATGCCCATCGGGAAAGTGCGATGCAGTGACCACAGAATGGTAAGGTCTCGAATTAGTCTAAATCTGAAGAGGGAACGAAACATATTAGTAACAAGAAGTTCATCAACGAATTAGCGGTGAGGGTAGGGCAGAAGAGTTCATGATCTCGCTGCAGAATAGATATTCAGCTCTAACCGACGATGACGAGATTAGCCTAGAAGCAATGAACCATAATTTCAGAGATCAAAGCTTGACCAGTTGCTATAAAAACTTAAACAGGGTGTGCAACCAATGCGTTGTAATGATTACCCAGTGTGCGTATACAGCAAGCATGATGGGTTTATCATTTGTAACCATTAAGTGTATGTTCCGTTCGCTTATTTGGGTGAAAGCAGAAACGATAGCAGTGTGTTGATTGTGTTTCGGCTTGTTTCATATGTTCGCGTGTCTTTAGCGTTCAGCTTCAGGACCGACAGTTTTTTCAGTCACCGCAACGCCTCTCCGATTGGCACCTAACATGGAGCGGTCGGATCGTTACCCGCAGGAGTGTAAACACGCAGCCTTCCGCTCCAGTAGAGGAGAGAAAAAAGAACACTGTATATATATATATATATATATATATATAAATATAATCCAAGATCTCGGCCACAAGGCTGGTGAGCTTTCACAGGCTTTTAGCCAAACTCATCCCCCCCCCCCCCCACCCCAATATAAAAAATGGAGAGGGCAGTAGAAATATTGCAAAATTAGCTTTGTACGGGAAACCGGTGGAAATAGATATACCGGAGAGATTAGTAGCCGGCAAAAGCTTGATGCTCGTATGCGACGTGGCGAAAATTTTGAGAACTCTGAATTGAAAAAAAAAGAAATGATATGAAAGAATCCGCCAACAGCATAAGGAAAAAATGTCATCGACGTCTTTCGTTCATAGAGATGAGCGGCGCCGTGCCGTTCAAGCTTGCGTATGCGGACATGCATTCTCAGTGAAAGTCGGAAAGTTTCCGCACCAGAAGGGCGTTTCGAGGCATTGTGCAGGCGCCGGACGGGCGTCGTTTAACGCTGTGGTCTTTCACGTAGAAAACAACGTAGATGAAAACGAGAAAGGGAAATGTTCGGGAGGGTGGAAGGTGCAGGGGGGGGGGGGGGGGTCATTTGCGTCAGCGCTTCTCGTGACAGCGTGCGCAACTTGTCTGCCTTGGCAATTGCCTCATCCCGTCTTCCGTTCGTTCCTTGCGCGTGCTGGCGCGTGCTGGCGCACTCGAACGCGGCAATTACGAGTTGCGAATCGTTATCCCGGCACGACTGCGATGGAGGCGTGCACACTCGCGTGTGATGATATCTGCCCGGAGAGCGGTTAATGCGCGCCGATGAGCAGGCAGCGATGATGGTTACGGTTATAGATGGGATATACCATTCTTCTAATGCGCCTGTATATTTAAGCGCAGCTTCGGCCAACTTTGAGAGTCCTGTGCGAGACGATACGCACGCGAACTTAATTATCCGTTGATAGCGCGGTGTCTGGAGTAAATGTAGTGCTGAAGCGTGCTCAGGTTTGTGAGTGACATTAACCTCTACTAAAACTTATGTAATTGGATATTAAGTAGCTAGTTACAAAGCATGTCACAGACCAAGTCGTCACGCACTCGCACAAAAACACTCTGATGCATCTGGGAAGCCCTATGTGTTACCTACGAGTTAATACTCGACGCTTTTTGTCGGATGTTAAAGTTAGGAGACATTTGTGATTTGTAGAGAAAGGTAGAGCATGAAAATAGGGACCGCAATCGCTCCCATGCCTGTTCCTAATAAATTTGGTTGAAACCATTTAGTTAGCTATAATTTAGCCAGTAAGCAGATTGGAAAGAGCTTTGAGGAAAAACGTGATATCTCTACCAATCCCGATTCCTTCTGTTCAACCCCCCTGTGGCCATATCCATGTGGGGTTATGAACGAGAGATCAGAATTGTACAGAAAGCAAAACAACAAAAAAAGCAAACCGCAATTCACACTTAAGATCCGCCTTTAAGGGTATGACGCGACAGCTCGTCAATGACTCCTGTCAGGTTTGGCATTGGTTATCCTCATTCGCGTATATGCACTTTGCTGAGGTCTCAGACTTTAATTTGTGCCTCTATTGTCCCTTACATACTCATTAAGGTACAAACATAAGTTAATATATCATGCGAAATACCAGCAGTGAAAGATCTAAAGCCGCGCTTTAGCCAAGCTGCTTATACGCACGTTGAAAGTAGCTATTAAGTCCTCGATGGCTCTTATTCTTTTTACGCCTGGAAGTAACACCCATGGTTTTAATATTAGGCGATTTTACTCTCATCATCATCGGCTGGACACTCTAAGGCGCAGGCCTCTCTCATATTCCTCTAATTGACCATTTACTGTGCTAGCTGCATCCACTTGACCTCCCTAAACTTCCTAACCTCATCCTCCCACCTAATTTTGTGGCGCATCCTGAGACGCTTTCTTTCCCTTGGAATCCAATTCGTTACCCTTAGCGACCATTGGTTACCCTCTCTTCGTACTTCCTGTCCTGCCCGCGCCCACTTCTTTTTGATTTCAATTGGAATGTAAAGCAACTTGAGTTTTTTCTCTGACACACTCTCTCGCTTTCAACGTCTTAGCGTTGCACCTACAATTTTCCGTTCGATAGCTCTTTGGACTGTCCTCGACTGAAGTAGAACCCTGTTCATTAGCCTCCACGTTTCAAGCCCTATAGGAGAGTACCGGGAAGAGGCCACTGCTACATACTTTCCTTCTGAGCGATACCGGCAAGCTGCTAGTCATAATCTGCGACTAATTGCCGAACGCGCTTCATCCCATCTTATTCTTGTAGTTATTTCTCTTTCACAACCCGGATCTGCTGTTACTACCTGTCTTAAGTCGACATATTCGCCTACCACGTCCAGTGTTTCAAGCGTTTCGTTAACTATTCTAAACTGCAGTTAATTTCGAAGGCTGTCGAAAATAATCTTGGTCTTCTGCATATTAAATTTTAGGTCTACCTTTCTGCTTTTCCTGTCTAGGCCATCAATTATTTTTCTTTTTTGCAATTCGTCCCCTGAGTTACTTATTTAAAAAGGCAATGTCATCAGCGAATCGCAGAATGCTACATAAATCATTACATCTAACTGTTTCTATTCCAAGTCTTTAGTACGCCTCTAAGCAAGCGGTGAAGGGTACTATAGCGTGGATATAGTAGCATCATTTATGGAAATTTTATTACTTTCATTGTGGAGAACTGTGGTTGATGTGCAGCCATCATAAATATATTGCAGTACTTTCACATGCGGCTGACCTAAACCCTGATTTCGCAACGCCTGCATTACTCTGGAGATTTCGACTGCTTGTAGCCTACGCTGTAGGAATTGCACCACTTCCTTTAGTTCCAGACGCCGCAAAAGTCAGTAGCATGCGTCCACATGGCGTTCCATTAATTCGAGAGGAAGTTGTTTCCATAACCACCCTGCGTAAACTTCTTGACAGCGCAAGTCGTTGCAAATGACCCCGTGCACTGAGCCATGGCTAATCTCTCTTCCGTCCTTGCGCACTACCCCTCCCTCCGCCGTCCTCTGCTCTCTTTTAGCTATCGATCAGCTGCCATGGATCGTTGCTCCCACAAGAGTAAAATACATTGCGTATGCTCCAGCTTCAGCCCATCTTTGTGTCAGCCAGTCTTGAAGTTTCACATTTAAACTTTCTCTGCCCCGTGCCCGTGTGCCAGGCGTTGTCAGCGCCAGTTAAAGAACTCCAGGTGGTCGAAATTATCATCAGCATGCCACTATGACGTCGCTCATAGCCTGAGATGTTTCGGATGTCAAGCTCCTGAAACGTAAACCTCGTAAACGAGTTGAAGCAGAAGAGAAACGTGCCCATGCTCCGTCTGCAATTTTCGATTAATACGAACCGGGTGTCATTCTTCCATCTGAAGGGAAACAACCACACGGTGCTCCTTTTTAGCGCACACTTCCAAGAAGACGATCATCATTTCTATATCATCTGGTGGCATCCGGTTTTTCGTCATAGACCTCAGCACACTGTGCCATGTGGCGGCAGTGAGTCATACATCGATGATAGCATCGTATATGGTATAGTTGCTATATATGATAATTCAAATGATACTGTTTAAATCGTTCTCGTAAGGAGAGGAGTACTAAAGTGCGCCGCGCAAAATAACGAAGACAGCATGCTAGGGAAAAGAAGGGAGGGAATTCGATGCAGAGGACCAAGCCAGTAACTGCGAGTAGGTTTTACACTTATTGGCGCTCCGTTGGAAGCAGTAATCGCCACCTTGAAACCACGGTTTCGGTCAGTTGTCGAAAGTCCAATAAGCGCAGTGCTGCAACGAGACTCAGTAGTTCGCTCTTGAAGGAAGGACAGCGGAAGGCGAGGCTCTCGGCGTCTTCGTCGCACGTCAGCGAGGAAATGGTCTTCGGTGTGCGAAGAAAATAACTTTTAGCGACGAATTAAAGTGATAGCACTATTATGCAGCTAATACTAATACCGCGAGCCCATTGAAAGTTGACCCTTACCGAAATGCGACCCAGTTCGAGTATACCTACATGTCTAACTCGGTAGCCGAACGCAGCCTGACACGTCATTAAGACAGTCCTGTTTCCGTTCCTGGCGAAACACATGGGCGCGTGCCTCTCGCTGCGAAGCACGAGGCATCCGCTTACTAAAGTAAATTGAGAGTTGCGGTCATGGGAGATGGTGCTCGTGCGAACGGGAGGCACCGAGAGTTACTTCTGTGCAATGGACGTTTGTGAAAGGAACGCTTAGCGTGTATTGAATAGGCCTCCAATGCACGGCCCGGTGGCCTGTGGTGCACCCGTTGCATTCATAACCGGAGGAAGGGCACAAAGCGCTACCTCCTCACCCCCGCGCGCACACACACCTGTGCTCTCCCCAAACTTTCGCTTTCACTGCCTCTCGAAGAAGGGTAGGGGGTGAAGGGAAGAGGACTTCCGTATTGCCTTTGTATAGGCGCTCGAGCGTGTGAGCGCGTGCGTAATGGCCGAACGAGCATTTACGGGGCGGCGTTGCGCGAGCAAATTGCGCGAAAAGTGAAACCAGGCCGCCGCTTCGCACACGTTGGGTTGGGTCTGCAGGCGGGTCACGTGAACAACGCACGCGCTTGCGGATGCGTGGATTCCGAGCACGTCCCGCATGGCTGAAGATCGGTGAGAACGCAGGATAAAGGTATGAGGTTCCGAGCGTTCCGGCGCCAACGTTGAGACAGGGGAGTTTGCTTTTTGCAAGACCGCTGTTAGGAGCACTAATAACAGACTGAATGCCGACTCGTGTCTATTCTGGTCGAGCGAGGTGTCTGCCCTCCATCCTTTTGTCTACCCTGACGCTGCGCGAATGAACTGATGAAGGGTGCAGGAGAGATGGGAATTAATATGCGCGTAGGGATTCTGTTGAGGGGCTGGTCTGTAGTCAGGCACGAATAGGTACTCCTGCTTGGGAGGCGAGGAGCTCGAGCATGTGGCACGCGGCGCTCGCTACATTAGACTTCAGCCTTGCGATAGGTTTCTGAGGCGTTCCGCCTTCTGAGCGTACCAACAGTGAAATATGTGGGGGAATGCGAGCTGCTGAAGTCCAGCTTTACTATCATGAGCAGTAAGCAAATACGCTTTGTGTGGAGGCGCGTGGTTTGCTTAGCAATCACCAGCTTGAGTTGACATTTGTGAGCACGCTAATACCAACAACAGACAACGTGGAAAGTAGTGCAGATTTTCCGGTCAGAGGCTACGCATGTTCCTTGCAGATGCGTCTCCACAGAAGGCGGTATTAGTAAACATTTATCAGCTCATATTCGTTGCTCACTGTCTTCTCGTTTAGTTTCCGATCCATAAATACGCTCTCATATCTAACGAAGCTAAAAAATTATAAGGGTTCAACGCTGCTGAACCAAATATTGAGCGAAAGCATTAGCTGCGGGTGACCGAGCGTTCTTCTCTTTTTCTTCTTCCTCAGCTCCAAAGCCCCGCTTTAACCAACCGATATGAACGTGCCTCAGTGGCCTATAGGGGTAACGTAAATTTCCGGGCCCTAGCAGGCTGATTCTGACATAACCGTCCCATGTGAAACGAGAGACCCAAGTTGGCAGCTCCTGCCAGCCCATGTGTCACGTGGGGTGTAACGTCACAGCGTCACGTGGGTAAGACGTAACTGCGGCCGGGTCACGCGAAGGCTTGAAAGTGCGAGCAGTATTGCAATAAAATTTACCTTGCAGGCAGAGTTTGCCTCAAAGAACGTCACTCGCAAATTCGCAATAATATGAAACACCTACTCCACTTAAATTCGTAGTTAGGCGTTCGTGCAGCATTTGGTCACACCCTCTGATTAAAAAGAAAATAAAATTTACGAAGTTGTTCTACAGCAGTTAACGTTATAATTGCGGGGGCGACGGGGCTGATAAAAAAAAAATTGAACTGTATTTCCAGTGATAGGTTTCTGCGTGGTACTCACGGATCTTCCTCTTACGAAAATGAACGAAGGAATGAAAGAAGCAAGCAAGCGGTGGAGTATTTACTTTGGAGGATTTATCATGCAAGGGACTCGTATAAAATGTTTGCCTCTGAATCTTCACCGCCTTTGAATTTCATCCTTACTATAAATAGACACCAATCGCTATCATCGTCATGACACCGGTACAAGCTTTCTGGTAATCTATGTACAGTATGATAGAACAAAACAACCAGAAGCACTATAGGCCATCGTGAATCATGACCCGCATTGTTATTGATGCGCTTACTAATCATAGGAAGAGCAAACGAAGTGATCCTTTTAAAACATACTTGTCTGCATTACGTAGATAAAGCTGAGGCACCCATATTCTTTTGCCTACAATTACGTCTTGTAATCAGTTCCTTATATGAAAGAGGAGCCTTAACAACGGGCTATCGCTACCACATTGTCGAGAAGAAATGATGTGCAGTGGTCATGGGCGTTGCTTTTTGCAGGCTTAAGCTGTATGCTTCCACGTAGGAAGAGTTCCCTGGTTTAGTAAGAAAAACAAGTGGCGCCCATGTTAAATTTGCACCCGAAAGGCTCTCAAACGCACGGTCAGCGAATATTTTATGCTGGCCAGAGTGCCCCTGCGCACTGCATTGTTCACTAAAAAGTAGTGTTGTTCCAAAACCTATTTTTGCAAAAAGATAACATCCCCGCCGGGGTGGTGCAGTTGGTAAGACGCCCGACTACTGCGCCGGAGTACCCGGGTTTGATTCCGACCGCGGCGACTGCGTTTCGATGGAGGCGAAACGAAGAGGCGTCCGTGTGCTGTGCGATGTCAGTGTTGTTGTTGTTGTTGTGGCTGTAGGAAGAAGGAAAACAAAATGCACGGGCCTGCTACTGGCTCTGTTGCTGAGCCACCTCCACTGCCTCGAGCAGACAGAAGAGAAAATAAAGAAAGAAAAGGAAGAGTTAAAAATCCCCAGGTGGTCGAAATTACTCCGCAGCCCTCCACTACGGCTCCTCTCTCTCTCTTTCCACTTTCACTCCCACCTTCATCCCTTCCCTTACGGCGCGGTTCAGGTGTCCACAGAAGAAAGTGTGACAGATACTGCGCCTATCCCTTCCTGTGACCTAATTATTATTATTATTGCTCCATCTGAAATGCAACTGATAGAGTGGTCAATTAAAACAACAGGAAAACAACTGAAGAATTAGAGAATAGTCCTTCTCCTCGAACTTCATTGCTATAACAGAAACACGCTCAAACAGCAATAACCTAATGTGGCTTGCTTGAATTTTTTTTTGCACGTTGCTGACGCTGTACTAAAGAGCATTCTGCAAAATTCGCTTTCGCTTTTTTTTATTTCCGCGTTTCTGCGAAGAAATAGTTTTTGTCGCAGACAACGTACTAGTTAACTTTAGCCCACGGCTATAAATATATTCACGTATTCCTTGCTCTGCCTCTAATCGGTGAAGACCCATAAAATAATTTTCAGTGGTGGTTTTTGGATACAATGCAAATAATATTTTGATAGAAATGCACATAATGATTGTCCATAGAGCATTGTTGTTGTTGTTGTTGTGGCTGTAGGAAGAAGGAGAAGAAAATGCACGGACCTGCTACTGGCTCTGTAGCTGAGCCACCTCCGCTGCCTCGTGCAGATAGAAGAGAAAACTGATGTATTTATAGGAAGGGAAAGGCGCGGTAACTGTCTCACTTGTTTTCTGTGGACACCGCAACCGCGCCGTAAGGGAAGGGAGGAAGATGGGAGTGAAAGTGGAAAGAGACAAAGAGGAGCCGTAGTGGAGGGCTACGGAGTAATTTCGACCACCTGGGGATCTTTAACGGTCGCTGACATCGCACAGCACACGGACGCCTCTTCGTTTCGCCTCCATCGAAACGCAGCCGCCGAGGTCGGGTTCGAACCTGGGCACTCCGGCACAGTAGTCGGGCGTCTTACCACTGCACCACCCCGGCGGGGCAGATAGAAGAGAATATAGAGAAGAAAGAAAAGGAAGAAGGAAAGAAAGACGTGCGCCGCAACAACAGCCGTCGTCCACCACCAGCGGTGGCGTGTGCAATGACGGCCTAGAACAGATAAAAATTCGGTGCCAGGCTAGCCCCCGCTGCAAGCGGCGGAGACTAACCTGTACCAACCCAGCCCCATCAGGGGAGAGAGTTTTAATCCATAGAGCATGCAAAAGGAACAACAGGCCCTATGCAAGCGCATCATGTTGACAGGATCACCTTATGTATTACTAGCCGACGGTAGAGCACGCAGTTGTGGCTGTAAGAAGAAAGAAAAGAATGCACGGGCCTGCTACTGGTTCTGTAGCTGAGCCACCTCCGCTGCCTCGTGAACAACAAGAGAAAATAGACAAGAAAGAAAAAAAGAAGAGGGAGAGAAAGACGCGCGCCGCAACAACAGCCGTCGTCCACCACCACCGAAGCGGTGGCGGGTGCAATGACGGCTCACAACAGATATAAAAATTCGGTGGCAGGCCAGCCTGTCCCAGCCCCATCAGGGGAAGCTTAGCCCGCAGTAACCGGCTACGCGATTTCGTGAAACGAACTCCGCATTTTGAGTGACTATTCTCTCTGCGGTGAGTTAAAAAAAAGGCGGTAGGCGGGACGTTTTATCTTATTGAGCAGCAAACTCTGCTACTCAAGAAAATATTTCGAAGTTCGTAGATGCTATTTACTCTTTTATATTTGTCTCATACATTGTAAATACTTTCATCTGCCAAACTGTTCGTTGTTGTGACCTTTTTCTTTTTTTCTATATGCCATTTCATTTCTGTTTTGCACTGTTATTTGTACTCATTAACTCTATTATTGCTCTCAAATGCCATAGTTTTGCTTCTGCTTTGCTGTTGTCTGTTAGTTGTACTGCCATCTGCCAAGCGATAGGGTTCCACGGCGATCGTCAAGTTGTTATAACAACTTTTAGTCGCGGGACCCGTCCAGGATGTTTTCTGGACAAATAAAGAAATTATATATATATATATCCTCGTGAAGACATCAGCCGCTACACAGAACTCTCTTTTAAAGTAAGCGCTGGAGAGTAGGCCAGTGTTATACTGATCGAACACGTCGTAATTGTGCAAATCTTCGTTGCAAGTTTCTGCGTCACTTACAAAGCGTCGCTCTTAGTTATTGCCGCTGTGAAAAAGCAATGAAGGTAAGGTCACCAGAATCTAAAAATAAATGTGTCGGTGTTTTCTTGGGATAGGTACCCAGTGTGGAAAAGACCGGTGAGATTCTTCGGCCAAAAGCTTGTGGAGGTCCTGACGTCATCCTTCGCTATACATCCATTTGGCCTTAAATCGAGGAATTTCATCAGATTCCAGCAGAAGTTGGCGTTCTTCAAATAGGTTGTCAAAGCTTTAGCATGGGCCACGTGGCATGGGCATATGGAACAAAAAAAAATGCTTTGTTTGGTTTTCAGAGTTTAATATCTCAAAGCGGGTCAGGCTACTGCTCCGAGCAGTTTCTACCGCTAGTTGTTCCTTAATGTGCACTGAAATCGCACAGCACACGGGCGTCTTTGATTTTGATCTCCATTCAAAAGGGGCCGCCACGGCCGTGATTCGATCCCGCGTCTTTGCGTTGAGCAATTGAGAGTCGTAAAAACTGCGCCAAACGGCGAGGCGAAAGAGAGACAATGTTTTTAATTTCTGCAGGTAATGAAAATATTTCGTGCGTAATAGAATGCACAATATTTTATGAGGTATTTTTCTGGAAGAAATATAAACCACTGAAGGAAAAAAATCTTGCTATCTCAGAAAACACAACACCTTGGCTAACATTACACTACACCAAGATTCGAAGACGCGCGCAACATGCCAGAAACCATGCGCACATCGTCCGGGCGAAACATTTGACGCCTCAGTAGCCTTTCTTTCTTTTTTTTTTTTGCGAGGAAATGACTTCCCGTAATGAGTTGAAGAAAAAAAAAACAAAGCTGTAGAGAGAGAGAGAGAGAGAGAGAGAGAGAGAGAGAGAGAGAGAGAGAGAGAGGGAGAGAGATTGCTTTATTAGCACCAGTCAGGGAATTCGGCAGTGAGCCATGTAAAGCCAGCTGCCTATAAAAGCAAATAAATGATTACAAAGTTACACAGACATGCAAGTAATTACAAATAATCAGTTTTTGTACAACTCTGGTGATTGATCATTGAGGTAAATTCTTCGCTTTGTGCAATTGCGCTCTTGCAGCCGTTCTCTGTTGCATTGCTCGTGCCGGTATCTTTGTCTAGCATTATTTATTATTCTCCGCCAGCCTTAATGACCCATGAGGCACGTGCTGCAATATCCTGTTAATTGCCTTAGAGAGGGAAATCGATGTCATGAAGAGGAAAAAAAAAAACTGAATTTTGTGTGGAGGGAAAGTACGTCTAAAGAAATGCTTCCCGCTTCACAACGCCGTGCTTGGAAGGCATAGCGGCTGTATCGGATCATTAGTCGCAGCTTTGCTGCTGTCTTTGCCAACCTGGCCGCCGTCAGGTAAAGCTGCTTTGCTACTTGAACACCGGAAACTAATTGGCCGCCTCGCGTGCCTTAAGAAAAAAAGCGAAGCAAATATCCCCAGGAAAGCGCACTGGACGGTAAAGGATTAGAAGCGAAGGATTTCACTGGGAAAAGTTTCACTAACCTAGTGCATAAAAAAAGTTCTTTTTCTTTTCTTCTTCTTTTATGCAGCAGAAATTCGGCGGAGCGCGAGGGGTGGCAGTGCATATGATTGTTCGGTTAGTTCGGGGAACTTAAAAGGCGTATCAATTTCTAGCTCTAGACTCAGTGCGTCTTTTGTGTGCGTGAATATTTCTTCCTTTTTTTTTTCTTCAGCATTTGTTGTTCTTTTTACTCTTCGTAAGAAATACGCACGAAATGAGCCGATCCGTTGAAATATGATCGGATTGGTCACTGTGGGGCGCGTGCGTGATATTGCCACCTTCAAAACTGTTTTTGTTATTTTTTAACAGCCGCCGGCCTACGGCGTTATCACTCTGATTCTGGATCGCGTATCAGTTCCGTATTCTTTGTTTGTTAATGCACAATGCTCGATGTCGCGAGTCGCACCTTTATCAGTTTCGTTGTAGCGCAAGATGCACCCAGATCTGTCTCGAAGATTCCGGCCACTCGTGTGTCTTTCTGCAATGTTCCAGCCTGTGCTGGTAGCTGTTTGCGACGTTATCTCGATTGTTTTGAGCAGCTTTTAAATTGACCGTTGACGAGTGCGACGGGCATTCTTTGCTCGACGATCGACGAGCACGTTTGTTGCTATCGCCGCCGCCGAGTTGCTTAGTTCTTTTTTCGGGCGCAAGTCCGCCCAATAGAGAGTTAATTTCAGTACCATCAAGCCTTTCTCTTCTTTTGGTGTCAACAGCCTTGTCACCAATACGTGACAATTATCTACTTTGCCGCCATTTTTCTCAGCGTAGAATTTATAAGCTATACAGTAATCGCTACTAACATCTATATATTATTTTCTCTGTTCAACGTACTATCCTACGAATGCGATGACACGACAACCATCACCATAATAGTTCCAGCTTCTATGGCTTCTTCAGAAGTCTGCTCTCGGCTTTTGTCTAGCGAACGCGTACACTGATTCAAGGATCGATGAAGTGCTTCGAGTTGCTTAGTTCCGGGTGGCGAATCTGCAGCACTCGCTTCACTGGACTCCATCAAACGCAGAGGGCGGGACGGGGGTCAGGTGGGCAGCGTGCCCTTCACTTCTCCACCGATGCTCCATCTCCATTAGCAGCGTCGACAAAGAGAGTCTTCTAGCGGTGCATTGTTCTGATAGCTGGACCCACCTTGTCGCGGTCTTCACCGCCAAGGCCGCAGGTGCAGTCGTACGCACCCGCGCTCGTGCGTCAGCTGTCGACAAACGCTGGCCCGTGGACGGCACGGTCAATCAAACTCGCGGAGTCGGCGGCGCAGTTTGAACGTGGACAAATGCCAGAAGCTCGTCAGTGATAGAGAAGTTAAGTGCTCTGCAAGGCTGGATGTTCGGCTGCACGCATCAGTGAGCACACGCGTACGCTTGGTTTAAGACAAAGGGGAGCATTAGTTGTCAACATCGCCTGAAATCACAGTCGCATCGCGCCCAATATATTGTTACCGGGAAACGCGGGACCAAAGTGATGTGCTCACTGACAAAGACGACGATCGAGGAACGCGGGCACGATGAAGCGTTGAAAAAGAGAACGACGCTGAGAGAGTGGATTCTGCACGGCTACCGAAGTCTTAGCGTCGAGTTCAGCCTATCGCAGTGCCGTCACATTAAGTACATCCCCGTAACATCTTGGTGGAGGTCGCGGGTTCGACACAATCTGACACTGGATCTCCGCAGCGGCCGTCACCTCGGAACCGTCACGATGACAACCGACGCGGCTCCATCAACCACCGCAACTCCAACTGTCGTCGTAGCCCACCCCCGTGACCCTGGCACATTCTGGGGTATAGATGAGGTCGACGTCGAGGACTGGCTTTCGCTTTATGAGCGTGTTAGCCAGCACAACAGGTGGGACGCCACGCTGATGCTGGCCAATGTCATCTTCTACCTTACTGGCACGGCACGCGTGTGGTTCGAAACACACGAAGCAGATATACCCTCTTGGGATGTTTGCAAACAAAAACTCCGTGACCTGTTCGGAAAACCGGTTGGCCGTCAACTCGCCGCCAAGAGGGACCTCGCCACACGTGCCCAGACATCTACCGAGCCTTATATTACGTATATACAAGACGTTCTGGCCCTCTGCAGAAAAGTCGACAAAGACATGACAGAACCTGATAAGGTGGGGCACATCCTCAAAGGCATAGCCGACGATGCCTTCAATCTTCTACTTTGTCGAGACTGCTCTACGGTTGACTCCGTTCTGCAAGTTTGCCGACATTTCGAGGAGGCCAAACACAAACGCATTGCACATCGCTTCAATCGGCTCCCCAACACTGCCCCTAGCTCCACGTGCGAGGATCTGCCGACCCTAAGGCAGCCTTCCAACACTGACAATGTGACCCGCATCGTGCGTCGTGAACTGGAAGCGCTCGCTCCTGCTGCACCCAACCAGCCCTCCTCGGACAGTAACCTAGCGACGATATCCCTCATTCAAGCCGTTGTTCGTCAAGAGGTTGCTAACTTGGGCGTCCCCTATAGCCACAACGTGGAACACCACAGTTCGAGCCCCATCCCTCCCATGGTCGCCCACGCTGCGCCCCCGCAACACCTACACGCCACGCTACCGATACCGCAATCCTGAGGAGTGGCGCACCCCTGACGACAGGCCGATCTGTTTCACGTGCTCACGTGTTGGCCACATCTCTCGCCACTGCCGCAGCCGCTGGACATCACCACCTCGACGTTTCCCTTACGTTGACCGCTACTCCGATTACGGTCACCGCCGTTTCACGCCTCGTTATGAGCCGCCCCGCACCGATACCACTCCGCCTCCTCCTGTGTCCAGTCGCTCTCCTTCGCCGCCAGCCCGCCGTTCTCGTTCACCTCTTCCTAGCCGCAGTTCCTCGCCGTCCTCTGCCGGCCGCTTCACGGGAAACTAGCCGATGCAGCTCCCGGAGGTGACGCTGCATTGGTACCCCGACCTGGAAATCCTCTGCCCATTTCTTCGCCCTGTAACCTCCTCTCCCTGCTCGTGGATGGTGTTCCCGTCTCTGCCCTCATTGACACTGGTGTCCAAGTCTCGATCATGAGCTCATCATTTTGCCGCCGCCTCAAGAAAGTACAGACCCCCGCCGCTTCGCCCACCGTTCGTGTTGCCGATGGCAGTACTGCTGCCGTCACTGGGCTGTGCACTGCCCGAGTCACCCTTGCCGGTCATCACATCCCTGTTTTGTTCACCGTCCTCAACCAGTGCCCTCACAATGTGATCCTCGGCCTTGACTTTTTAACGGCCCACTCTGCCCTTATCGACTGTTCCAGCGGCCTTCTTCGTTTGGACCTACCTGTCTGCTCAGAACATCCTCCATCTACACCCCGCCTTCGCTCCACCGAGTTCGCTCGCCTGCCCCCTGACTCTGCTGTTTACCTACCTCTGTCATCTTTCCCGCCTGTGCCTGACGGTGACTATGCTGCCTGCCCTATCACCGAGGTCTTTCTTGACCGCAACGTCGTTCTTCCTCATCTCATCGTACGCGTTACACAGAACAACACCTACCTTCCTATCCTGAACTTCAGTCTGTCACCCCAAGTTCTCCCCGAAGGAATATCCCTTGCTACCTTGTCTCCTCTCACAGACTGCACCATTTGTGAACTCAACCCTGGCACACATTCAAGCGTCGTTCCAACATCCGTACTCCCCACCACAATAACCGACCCTATTTCCGCAATGATTGCCTCTGACCTCAGCCCCGAACACGCTCAGGACCTGCACAACCTTTTGTTATCCTTCTCCGACATTTTTGACTTTGCTGCCGGTTCTCTGGGCCAAACATCAGTTGTGACTCACCGCATTGACACCGGCGATGCAAAACCTGTACATCGGAGGCCTTATCGTGTGTCCCTTTCTGAGCGCCAAGTCATCCAGCAGGAGGTCGACAAGATGTTGGCCAAGGATATCATCGAACCTTCGAACAGCTCCTGGGCTTCTCCTGTCGTGCTCGTTAGGAAAAAAGACAACAGTTGGCGCTTTTGCGTCGACTATCGACATCTGAACAAGATTACAAGGAAAGATGTTTACCCGCTGCCGCGAATAGACGATGCCTTGGACTGTTTACATGGAGCCCGCTACTTTTCCTCTATCGACCTTCGTAGCGGCTACTGGCAGATTTCTGTTGACGAACAAGACCGCGAGAAGACAGCTTTTGTCACACCCGATGGTCTTTACCAATTTAAGGTTATGCCTTTTGGACTTTGCAACGCCCCTGCTACGTTCGAACGAATGATGGACTCCTTACTCCGCGGCTTCAAATGGACGACTTGTCTATGTTACTTGGATGACGTGATTGTCTTCTCGCCCTCGTTTGAAAGCCATCTTCGTCGCCTTTCTTCCATCTTCGCACTTTTTCGCCGTGCCGGACTTCAACTGAACTCAAAGAAGTGCAGTTTTGGTCGCCGCGAACTTAAAGTGCTTGGCCATTTGGTGAATTCCACCGGCGTGCAACCCGATCCTGACAAAGTTCGTGCTGTCAGTGCTTTTCCATCTCCCCGTTCACCCCGTGATGTCCGCAGCTTTATAGGACTGTGCTCTTATTTTCGCCGGTTCGTCCCAAACTTTGCCGCTGTTGCTCGTCCTCTCACCAATCTCCTGAAGAAAGGCGTTCCTTTCTCATGGGGACCAGAGCAGGCTAACGCATTCTCCACCCTCATCGCTGTTCTCACCAATCCTCCTGTGTTGGCCCATTTCAACCCGTCTGCCCCGACGGAACTTCGCACCGACGCCAGTGGCCACGGGATTGGTGCCAATTTTGCACAGCGACAACGCGGCCAACACTGCGTGATTGCCTACGCCAGTCGTCTCCTGTCATCAGCGGAACAGAACTACTCTATTACGGAACGGGAGTGCCTGGCTCTCGTCTGGGCCGTTGGAAAATTCAGACCCTACTTGTTTGGCCGACCATTCACTGTAATTACCGATCACCACGCCCTATGTTGGCTCTCTTCCCTCAAGGATCTTGCTGGCCGCCTCGGCCGCTGGGCACTGCGCTTGCAGGAGTATACCTTTTCCGTTGTATACAAATCAGGTCGGCTCCACCAGGATGCAGACTGTCTGTCCCGTTATCCCGTCGATCCCCCTTCCTCTACTGATCACGAGTCGGACCCCTGTGTGTTCTCTATATCAGACTTTTCTCACATAGCCGACGAACAGCGCTTGGACCCAACCCTCAGTTCTCTTATCGACCGCCTCCGCACACACAGCCGTGACTCTTCCCTCGCCCTGTTCTTCCTTCATGGGAATACGCTATACCGCCGCAACATGCGACCTGATGGCGCTGAGCACTTGCTCGTCGTTCCCCAAAACCTACGCTCTGCCGTTCTAGAACAAATGCACGACGCCCCTACAGCTGGTCATCTTGGCCTGTCACGCACATACGACCGCGTGCGCCGGCGTTTCTTCTGGCCTGGACTCTACCGCTCTGTCCAACGTTATGTAGTCGCTTGCGACCTCTGTCAACGCCGGAAGAAACCCCCTGTGCTGCCACCTGGACACCTGCAGCCGATTGCTATCCCGACTGAGCCATTTTCTCGTGTTGGCCTTGACCTCCTAGGGCCCTTCCCCGAGTCCTTGTCAGGAAACAAATGGATCGCTGTGGCCACCGATTATGCCACGCGGTACGTGATCACTCGCGCCATTCCAACCAGCTGCGCCACAGGCGTTGCTGACTTCCTTTTGTACGACGTCATACTACACCATGGTGCTCCCCGTCAACTACTTACCGACCGTGGCCGCTGTTTCCTTTCCCGAGTTGTTGAGGAAATACTTCGTTCTTGCTCCGTTCGGCACAAGTTCACCACTGCGTACCACCCTCAGACGAACGGCCTTACGGAGCGTATTAACCGCACACTCACCGACATGCTCGCAATGTACGTATCCGACAGTCATCGCGGCTGGAATATTAGTCTGCCATTTGTCACCTTCGCATATAACTCTTCGCGTCATGACACTGCTGGGTACTCTCCATTCTATCTTCTCTTTGGACTGCCCTTACTGCCCTTCGACACTTTGCTTCCCGCCGCTGGCCCCGTCACAACCTATGCCCGCGATGCCATCGCCCGAGCCGACGCTGCTCGCCAGATTGCTCGTCACAATCTCACCGTCTCTCAAGAAGCTCAAAAACGCCGCTACGACGCTAACCACCGCGATGTGCACTATCCTCCCGGATCTCTGGTGCTGCTCTGGCTTCCGTGCCGTCGTGTGGGATTGCGTCAGAAACTTCTGCCCCACTACACGGGTCCTTACCGTGTACTACGCCCAGTGACCGACGTGACCTATGAGATTGCACCGCTCAACCCAAAGTCACCGACTCCTACACCCACTTCCGAAATTGTACATGTCGCCCGCCTCAAGCCATATTACTCCCCCTCCACACTGCACGCCTAATACGCACCGGGACGGTGCCTTTTGCCGAGGGGGGTAGTGTTACCGGGAAACGCGGGACCAAAGTGCTGTGCTCACTGAAAAAGACGATCGAGGAACGCTGGCACGACGAAGCGTTGAAAAAGAGAACGACGCTGAGAGCGTGGATTCTGCACGGCTACCGAAGTCTTAGCGTCGATTTCAGCCTATCGCAGTGCCGTCACCTTAAGTACATCCCCGTAACAATATTATAACCAAGAAAGGCTCCTATCGCCTCACAGCATCTTCAGCTTGGGTCCAGTCTGAAAGGGTGCCTCCATGTTAAAGTCATAAGGTTCTCACGTGTTGTATGCTAGTACGTTTTTCTTTTTCGTTTTTTTCCCCCTTGGACTTAGCGTTTCCGTCCTAGCAGCGTTGCCGGCCCTTTACAATAGCACATGTGCGTATTTGGAGAGCAAAATTTGTTTAACTGTCCACGCCTATCACTTCGGCACAGGGCTGTGGGGCCTCGAAGAGACGGGCCGACTTTTTTGTTTTCACCCGTTTTTCTGTAGGCTCAGTTTTCGGGTGGCCTGGTTCGGTTTGGTTTGTGGGGTTTAACGTCCCAAAGCGGACTCAGGCTATGAGAGACGCCGTAGTGGAGGGCTCCGGAAATATCGACCGCCTGGGTTTATTTTAACGTGCACTGACATCGCACAGCACACGGGCGCCTTGCTTTTCGCCTCCATCGAAAAGCGGCCGCCGAGGCGAGGATTCGACCACGCATCCTTGGGAACAGTGGTCGAGCGCCGTAACCACTGCGCCACCACTGCGGAGTCGGGTGGTCTGCGACTTCGCGTAAAACGTTCGTGCGCGGGCTCATTGCTTATTTTGTTTGTTCTTACATTGACATTAGAGTCAAAGCATGTAGTTTATGCTAGCTGGGTTTAGTTTAGCATAACTGATTGATTGACTGATTTATAGGAAGGGAAACGCGTTAATTGTCTCACTTGTTTTCCGTGGACGCCTCAACCGCGCCTTAAGGGAAGGGAGGAAGGTGGGAATGAAAGTGGAAAGAGAGAAAGAGGAGCCGTAGTGGAGGGCTGGGGAGTAATTTCGACCACCTAGAGATCTTTAACGTGGGCTGCCATCGCAGGAGAACTGTGGAGCGATCGGACGCGTGGCGTACTGGCTCCGTCGATTTTCGGCTGGAACCGCAGAAATCTGGATCTGACTCCTGCGAAACTTGCGCATCTGCATCCGTGAAGGCAGCGCGATCCTGGAGACACCGATCATATCCAGGTACGCTCAATTTTCGGCCATTTAGAGCAAATCTGCGCATAACCACGTAGCGGATGAGCTAAGCCTAACGGCTGCGGCTCCCCCGCCGCTGGTTGCGAAGACGCCCGCTGGCCACCCAATCAACATGGCTCAGCACGAACAACGCGGCTACGACCCCACGACTCTGTCGTGGTCGTCTGTCCCTATAAGCCAGCCAGAGGACGGCCAATCCACCATTTCGGCGGAACAAGCTGCCCTTTTTCAAGTCGTCGAGAACCGGCGACTTCGCCGGCAAAACGCACGAGGAGCGGCCAAGTCAAAGACTCCTCTGAACAATGCAGACACGGGAGACGCTCGCGCTCCGTCTTCGAAAACTCAACAAAATTCATCCCCACTCTCCAAGTGGACGCCGAAACCAACCGTCAGGATGAATTCTGACGACTACGTGATCGTGATCAAGCCAAGTACTACAGTCGACCTCAAGACAGCGTTTCAACAGGGGGAGCTCGGCGCTGCCATTTCTCAATACATTGGTAGGCGGCACATGAACGCCATCACAATTTCTCCCAATTGGGAACAAAACATCATCGTCTGTGGCACGCAGAACGCAGAGGTAGTTCAGAAGCTGCTCACGGACTTCAAAGTTAACACCAGCAAAGGACCGCTTCCGCTTCACGGACACCTCAAGTTCACCGGTGATGTGTGTCGCGGAGTGATTACTGTGCACAACCTAGAAACCAGTGACTCTTTGAAACATAGTGTGCAGTGGCGTGGTGGAGAACTCGTCCATGTGCGCAAGCTGGGGAACTCCAACGTTGCTGTGCTCACTTTCGCGGGACGTAACGTTCCGCGGCACGTACACTACAACGCAGAACTGACTCCCGTAAGGGGTTACAAGAAGACTGTGCCAGCGTGCTACCGTTGTGGCACCCTGGGTCACCGGGCGGACAATTGTCCCACTCCAGTGAATGAAAGATGCGGACTTTGTGGCCAAAACGTTGGGGCTGGTACTGAGGGGATGGCCCCCCACGAATGCAATCCAGTGTGTATAATCTGCGGGGGGCCGCACCTCACCAGCTCCCGCGAATGCACGGGGAAATTCATCAGGCCTCAACAGCCAAGGCCCAAGACATCGGGCCCCCCCGCCAAACAGAAACGCCAACAGGAGACGCAAAACCGCGGCGGAACGCCACCAAATACCAAGACAGCGGGATAAACTGGATCAACGCCACCACCCGGAGACGCGGAGTTCCCAGCTCTAAAGCCTCCTCCTGGCGGCGCCGCCTGCAAACAATCCAAGGTAGGCAGCTGGGCAAGGGTCGCCTCCTCTTCTTCTTCTTCCCCTCCCCCCCTCACCAGCACCGCCGAGACGCAGGAACTTAAACGCGAGCTCGCCCTTTTGCGAGCTCAAAACGAAAAACTAGCCAGTGAGCTTAACTCGCTGAAAAATCAAATCACTACGCAACCCTCTTCTAGCGACGAGGAAGAAAACATAACAGACAGGGAGATTCCTAATAATATGGAGAGTCGCTTCGGAACCCTGGAGACTCGGGTCACCGCGATTGAAACGCAGTTGGCTGATCTTCCCAAAATTATCCATGACACAATCGCGCGTCAGCTGGACAATGTCATCACACAGGTGACACAAGCTGTAACTCACATTATCCAAAAATGGATACAGGAAAATCCTCGCGTTCTTAAACGCATGGGTGCAATGAGGGACGTTAACCGACCTTCAAAATTTAACAGAGTCATTCCCGATGAGTCTGACCTTTCTGAAGACTCCTGCATGTCTGCGCCGGGCACTAGCGGACTGGGAGGTCTTAACAACGTAATCCCGCCCTCCGTATCCGAACATGGCCCCCAGCCCTAAGTCGAGAGCCAGAACAACTCAGCCGCTTACACTAACGCAGTGGAATTGCAGAGGTCTCAAGAACAGCAAGAAGCGGGATGAACTCCGCCTCTATCTTGAGACCTCTGAATTCCTCGTTGCCGCGGTTGCCCTTCAGGAACCCGGCGCAGGCGTCAAGCTCACAAACTACACTACATTTCAACACAACCCGCAGACATGTATACTTGTTCACAAGCAATATACTGCACAGGAAGTCACACTCCCCACAACACCACCGTTCGCGTACACGATGGTGTCAGTACTGCCCCTAAGGCGGTCTGACCCACCTGTACACATTCTAAACATTTATTGTCCCCCGAAACTTAAAAATGTTACGTTAAGCGAAATTTTCACGCAAGCTATGCAGGTAGCGGGAAAGGACCCACTTCTGATTGTCGGTGATTTTAATGCTCACAGCAGGCTCTGGGGGTATCCCCGGGAGAACACACGTGGGAGGAAGCTTGCGGAACTTCTCTCTACACTCGGACTCACCCTCCACACCGACCCCACCAACCCAACACGTGTAGGAAATTCGATTCAACGCGACACTTGCCCGGACCTCACATTTACACGCAACATACGCCATGCCGACTGGCTGAACACAGAGGAAACTCTTGGTAGTGATCACTGTATAATCTACACAACCATCTACACGCGTCCACTGAAACGCCCACAAACACAAGCTTGTGTCCCGAACTGGACAAAATTCCGCACCTCTCTATCTATCGTAGACCCCCTCCAGTCGGGATATGACACCTGGTACAAATCACTCACGTCTGCACTGAAACAACACGAAAGGCAGATACAGCTCACGGAAACGCAAACGGACGTAGACAACCACCTCCTACATCTTTGGGAGGCCCGCCGCAGCCTCACCAAAAGATGGAAAAAACAGAAACATAACAAACGCCTTAAAAAACGCATCCTCGAACTCACACATCAAGCCGCGGAATATGCTGCTCAGCTAGCCGACACTAACTGGGTAGACAGGTGCAACACGGCTGCGCGCCAGATGTCTGGTCGTAATACGTGGCGCCTATTCCGCGCGCTCATCGATCCAACACAAACACGCACGGAAACCCAACGCCACTTACATAAAGTCATGCACAACTTTACAGGAACGACAACACAGCTAGCGCACACACTCAGGGATCGATACCTGTGCACCACCAAGGACCCCCGGGCGGTCGCCTACTCGTATGCAGGCAAAGAGAACACGGAGCTGGACACTCCGTTCCAGCTCCACGACCTCCGGGCGGCCTTAAGCAAAATGAAACGCGGCACTGCACCCGGGCGCGACAAGGTTACGGTCAAGCTTTTGGCCAACCTTTCCGATGCAGCATATGTTGTGCTTCTAAAATACATCAATAGTATTTGGGACGGAGACACTCCTCTCCCTCTCGATTGGAAGTCGGCTCTCGTCACCTTTATCCCGAAAACCGGCAAACCTATTGATGTGGAGAACCTTCGCCCCATCTCTCTCACGTCTTGTGTCGGCAAGCTGATGGAGACAATGGTGCGCGACAGACTCTCCGAATTTCTTGAAACACAGCACATTTTCGCGGACACCATGTTCGGTTTCCGCCCTCAAAAATCAGCACAGGATATACTCCTTCAGCTCCACCACGACATATTAGATCCTGTCGAATGCCCCCATAATGACAAGGTGGTCCTGGCCTTGGACCTTAAAGGCGCATTTGACAATGTGAAGCACGAAGTAATCCTCGATCACCTCAGTCACACCAACTGTGGTAACAAAACTTTCAATTACATAAAACAATTTCTTACAGACCGCCAAGCCTACATACGCATACAAGATGCGGAACACGGGCCATACACCATCGGCTCGAGGGGAACACCTCAAGGCGCTGTCTTGTCTCCCCTCCTCTTCAATTTAGCCATGCTTCATCTTCCCTCCAAATTGGCTTCTCTTCCCGGGATACATCACGCACTTTACGCGGATGATATCACAATCTGGGCCACGCAAGGTAACCTGGGCCACATGGAGTCCTGCCTGCAGGCAGCGGCGACCGTAGTCGACGACTACGCGACCTACTGCGGACTCCAGTGCGCCCCAGCTAAATCTGAATTTGTGCACGTACGTCCATCCCCTCGAGACACAACTCAGCTTCGCATCAGTCTCCCCTCGGGACCGATCCGGGAGGCCAAAGAGATCCGCGTCCTTGGCCTCTTCATACACCATCAACGCAGAGTTGACACCACTCTGGCCAAACTTCGCATGGTGGGAGACCAGGTGGGTCGTATGGTCCGCCGGGTCTCCAACAAGCGGGGCGGATTACGAAGCAAGGATGCACTGCGGCTTGCCCATGCTTTTGTAACGAGCAGAATACTCTACTCGACACCCTACTTGTACCTGCGTAAACACGATGAGGATCAACTGGAGGCCATCCACCGGAAAGTCATCAAGCGGGCTCTCGACCTTCCGGTCAGCACGTCCAACCAGAGACTTCTGGCTCTGGGCGTGGTGAACACGTTCCGGGAGCTACGAGAAGCCCACTTACTAAGCCAATACACGCGTCTTACACAGACCACGTCCGGTCGCCGCCTCTTGGACCGGCTACACATCAAACACGATTACCACATTGAGGAAAGGGTGAGAGTGCCAGAACTCTGGAGACGCGCCCTCCGGGTCCGACCCCTTCCCCGCAACATGTCCAAAGAAGACCATAACGGTCGTCGCCAGGCGCGCGCGGAAGCGTTGGAGCGATACTATGGTCACCAGCAACACGTGTATTATGTGGATGTTGCCGGCCCTTACCATGGGGGGTGGTATACGGCTGCAGTCGTACACAACACAAACACGGTTAACGGGCTAACTTTCAAAGCCTACAGCACAACTCACGCGGAGGAGATTGCTATCGCTCTGGCTCTCAGTATTCCCAATTCGAAACACATCATCACCGACTCGCGAGGGGCCTGTCGGAATTATAGGCTGGGATGGGCTCCCCCGCTTGCCCGGCGTATATTGCAATCTAGCTGCCGATACATAGACCCAACTCCGCATAATCTTATTTGGGCACCCGGTCACCAGGGGCTCAGGGGAAACGAACAGGCCGATCAGGCCGCCCGCGCACTCTCTCCCCGGGCTATCTCCTTGTCCTTGGAAGCCTACTCCCAATCAGACAATCTGGCCCTTACATTCAAAGACATCACCGATTACTACAAGGAGGAGCACAGGCGCTACCCGGCCCCTTGTAAGGGACTGGATCGCGCTGACGAGCGCCTCCTCATCAAAATTTTTACCAATACAGTACTGTACCCGGCGGTGCTTAAACATTTCAACCCGTCCTTTGATGGTGCGTGCCAGTACTGTGGGAAGGTGGCCGACACCTTTCACATGGTCTGGGCGTGCCAGTCAAACCCATCCATTCCCCCAACCCCAATCCAACTAGAGAGGACTGGGAGGCGGCCCTGCTCGGCTGTCAAGAACTCAAGGCTCAAAAGGCCTTGGTTCAACGGACGCGGGCGGCGTTGCTGGCCAATGGGGCCCCGGAATAGGGGCTCCACCTAGTATTGTGAGGGGGAGACCGATACGTCTCTAACCCAAACACCTCTGTAATCATTTAATTGTTATTTATAAATGTTTTAACCACCACCACCTGCCATCGCACAGTACACGGACGCCTCTTTGTTTCGCCTCCGTCGAAACGCAACCGCCGAGGTCGAGTTCGAACTCGGGTACTCCGGCACAGTAGTCGGGCGTCTTACCACTGCACCAGCCCGGTGGGCTAGCATAACTGAAAATCGCGCACAGAACAGGACAAAAGAGAGAGAGAAAAGCGCTGGGGGATGTCTCTTCCTTTTGTACTGTGATGTCCACAGTTTTCACCAATGACATTAAAGGACGCTGTGTACCTCGGTTGAGAGGTTTGACGACCACATTTAATATAGTGGTCGGGTCTTCATATGCCTTTGCCGGGCCACCCAGTGCGTCCATGATGTGCCCAGTTTTGTTCGGATTTTTTGAACGGATCTTAGAATGACTTCTCGTAAATGTTGTGCGCCTTCGAGAGGACTGTTCGTTAACACTGCAGACAGGGCTACAGACGCTTCGTCATCCCATTACCGTCTGCAGAGTGCATTCCTTTTCGGCGCGGTAAGAACATATGTCGGTCAATAATCTCGGAGCGTTGCATTCATAATTTGTTTTAATAACGTTGTTTATTGCCTCGGGAGTTGTTCCTGGGAGATAGGCTGTGGGACGGCCAGACGATTCGTGTGGGTGGAGGAGAAGTTGTGGTCATAGCAATGGGAGTATAGGCAGACGTAATCCCAGATATTCGCTTATGGCAACGCTATATCCTATGACTAGGGGCCTGCATCTTAGTGTTGTTCATTACTTATTATATTCTGCCCTCCCCCTCTTGATTGCACTATGCTGTTTTTATTTCTCCCATCGTTTTTTTTTTCAGCCCCGCCGGGGTGGTGCAGTGGTAAGACGCCCGACTACTGTGCCGGAGTACCCGGGTTCGAACCCGATTTCGGCGGCTGCATTTCGATGGAGGCGAAACGAGGAGGCGTCCGTGTGCTGTGCGATGTCAGCACACGTTAAAGATCCCCAGGTGGTCGAAATCACTCCGAAGCCCTCCACAACGGCTCCCCTTTCTCTCTTTCCACTTTCACTCCCACCTTCATCCATTCCCTTACGGCACGGTTGAGGTGTCTACAGAAAACAAGTGAGACAGTTACCGCGCTTTTCCCTTCCTATAAATGAGTCTCCAATCGTTTAATTAAATTTTTCTGTGTTTATTCAAGCGTAGTCGAGATGTTTTTTTCAAGAATTAGGGAAGGGGACCTATCAACGACAAGAAGGAAGAAACAGCGTCAACCAGCAACCTTTATCAAGACCGGGGTGGCGCAGTGTTTAGGGCGCTCGGCTACTGTGCCCAAGGATGCGGGATCGAATCCTGGTTGGTTGCTTGGTTTGTGGGGTTTAACGTCCCAAAGCGACTCAGGCTATGAGAGACACCGTAGTGGAGGACTCCGGAAATTTAGGCCACCTGGGATTCTTTAACGTACACTGACATCGCACAGCACACGGACGCCTTGCTTTTCGCCTCCATCGAAAAGAAGCCGCCGAGGCCGGGATTCGATCCCGCTTCCCTGGGCACAGTAGTCGTGCGCCGTAACCACTGCGCCACCCCGGCGGGGTAGGATCGAATCCCGGCCGTTGGAGGCGGGGAGCAAGGCGCCCGAGTGCTGT
The DNA here is from genome assembly GCF_055883805.1 of Amblyomma maculatum. Classification (NCBI taxonomy): domain Eukaryota; kingdom Metazoa; phylum Arthropoda; class Arachnida; order Ixodida; family Ixodidae; genus Amblyomma; species Amblyomma maculatum. The sequence continues at coordinate 142,861,430 of NC_139349.1, read as the reverse complement.
GCGATATCAGTTCACGTTAAAGAACCCCAGGTGGTCTGTATTTCTGGAGTATTCCACTACGGCGTCTCTCATAGTCTGAGTCGCTTTGGGACGTTAAACCCCACAAACCAAACATTGCCTTGTGTGTCTTTTTTAATGTTTTGATCGGAGTTTCCTTTCGTGTTATGTCGTGTGCCAAAGCCGGGCAATAAAGAAAAAAATTCGTGGCCGGGCGCAGTTGGTTAAAGCGCTTGGCTAGGGATCCAAGGGATGGAGGTTCGATCCCCAGTGGAGTCAATTTTATTTATTTTTATAGTGCGCTCTCGAAAGTGTGACACCTTCTGCCGACAGCTCCTGCTGACAACGATGAGGCATAACGGGTTTTGCCTTAGAAGTCACATATCGCACTGTCTGGGCCTCGAGGTCATTTGGTGCTGCTTGAAGACAATTGCCACGCCGTTAACTTCTTGGAGACCACACGTCTGCAAGCTGGCCTCCTGCGATGCGACTATACCTGCGTCTCCGGCTGCTCAAGTCGCACCGACGAGTACCTCTTCGTGCTTAACCGATACGTTCGAGACTTCGTGAGGGTTGCCTGTGGATGCGAGGAAAGCATCCTACGCCTCCCTTGCATCTGCTTTAGCGCCGGCTTACAACAGCTTTAAATTGTCTGTTGAAAGTGAACTCTTCGCAGTTGAGGACTCGGGATAATGACCCTGTCGATCAACGCGCACAGAGCTATGCATCTCCTGCTACATCTTCTGCCGCAAGAAGGCCTTTCAGAGTACCCAGCACACACACACACACACACACACACACACACACACACACACACACACACACACACACACACACACACACACACACACACACACACACACACACACACACACACACACACACACACACACACACACACACACACACACACACACACACACACACACACACACACACACACACACACACACACACACACACACACACACACACACACACACACACACACACACACACACACACACACACACACACACACACACACACACACACACACACACACACACACACACACACACACACACACACACACACACACACACACACACACACACACACACACACACACACACACACACACACACACACACACACACACACACACACACACACACACACACACACACACACACACACACACACACACACACACACACACACACACACACACACACACACACACACACACACACACACACACACACACACACACACACACACACACACACACACACACACACACACACACACACACACACACACACACACACACACACACACACACACACACACACACACACACACACACACACACACACACACACACACACACACACACACACACACACACACACACACACACACACACACACACACACACACACACACACACACACACACACACACACACACACACACACACACACACACACACACACACACACACACACACACACACACACACACACACACACACACACACACACACACACACACACACACACGCGCGCGCGCGCGCACTAACTCATTCACTCGCTCGCGCACTCACTCACTCACTCGAAACTGGGTTTGGGCCCACTGCGGAGGAGGGGCGCGCAGCGGGGTTTACGGAGCTTCTCCCAAACGCACACCCCTGTAAAAGCCGAGCACCAGGCCGGGGGACGCTTGTACCCATTTTTACCGGTGGGTGTCCGGCGGTGGGTTTCGAACTGACCACCTCCCGCAGCCGAGACGGGCGCTCTAACCACTAGGCCACGGCTCACTCACTCACTCACTCACTCACTCACTCACTCACTCACTCACTCACTCACTCACTCACTCACTCACTCACTCACTCACTCACTCACTCACTCACTATGAGCTGTTTCCATTTACCTAATTTCACTCCTCCGCTACTGCATCTAGCGTTCAAAATATTGAAGTAGTAAGCACATGTTTTGGGCGGTTTATCAGCCTTCCTTTTTTCTGCATCCTCTGTCACTTCATCTTCTTGTTATGTTTTCTCTTGCCTTTTTTCATATTTTATATCCTGTTAATATTTCTAACACAAAATCTAGTTCGTATTAAGCGCACTAGTGAGTCCCTTATTTCATCCTTGTTTCCTTTGTACTGCTTTCTCAAAATGTAACATCGTCATCATCGTCATAATAAGCTGGACTATCCCCACGGCAAGGCTAAGGTCTCTCCCATATTCCTCCAATTAACCCGATTCTATGCTAGCTGTATCCACCTGACCCCAGTAAATCTAATGAGCTCGCTTAACTTTCTGCAGCCCTCTGCTACGTTGGCCGTCCTTTGAATTAATGAATATTTATTCTGCTTTTGTCTTGCAAAAAGCGTGGGTGACGAAAAAAAAAAAGCAGTCCGCAATGACCGCTTGACGGGCTTCCCCTCCCGTAAAAGTCGAAGATGACATCAACGGCAGTTCTTGCGGTAATGAACAATACACGCGTTACAAAAAAAGGTAGTGATGTGATACTGTAAACAAAATTATACGAGAAGGAAAAAATGAATAAAATATGAATGGTAGACACATGCATTTCTTAACAATACAACCTAATCAGTGAACATTTCTCAGAGGAAAGAAAAAGTAATTTTGTGTAAGTTGCTATAAAGCAAATATTCGAACAATTTGGCTGTCTATATTTCAACATAACCCCACTGGGATTGTGCAGTGGTAGGGCGCTCGGCTACTGCGCCTGACGCGGGATCGAATTCCGGTCTCGGCGACCGCTTTTCCATGGAGGCGAAAAGCTAGGCACCCGTGTGCTGTACGATATCAGTGCACGTTAAGGAGCCCCAGGTGGTCAAAATATCCGGAGCCCTCCACTACGGCGTCTCTCGTAGCCCGAGTCCCTTTGGGACGTTAAACCTCACAAACTAAACCATATTTAAACATAGCACAACCATTGTTTCTTCCACACTTCGGTACCTCAACCATTACAGGGTATATTGTGTGGCACCAGCTTTAGAATGTGGTACAAAAAGAGGTCATTTCGTGCAGTCTGCTTTTTATAAAAACAAACAAACCTTTACACGAACAGCTTTTCATAGGAGGCATTTGTAATAACGCGTAGCATTTTCTTCTGGAGAACAAAAAACTTTTTCAATTTGAACATTGTGGTGTTTCCCCATACCAAATAGCAGTATCCTAAATATGTGAAGAATGCTTAGTAGAGGTCAAGTTTTGTTTTCATTGGTAGAACATATTTATTACGAGAGATTATACATATTAATTTAGAAAGCTGAGTGCAGACCTTGTTTTATGTGAGCGTCCTGTGACATTGTAGGCGTAAAATCTATGCCAGTGATATAAATGATGGCATATATTCGACTCTTGAGCCATCGAAGCATATAGCAAGTGCATTCCCTACTAGCCTGCCTTCAGCATGATGTATTATTGACTTTGTATTTTCTTTACTGTCGAAGAATTTACGAGCGACCATTCCTTCAGAGAAGTCAATTCTTTGTTCGCAGGATCCCTTAGTTGATTAATATCAGTGAAGGAGCAGAATAAGTTGGTGTCGTCTGCGTAAATAATAAATTTTATCTCGTTCTTCATATTAACGATATCATTTATATATACCTAAACAGTGTAGGATTCAGAAGACTACTCTGTGGCGCGTCATTTGACATTTGCTGCACATCGAAGCGACAATTATTCATAACAACATATTAGGATCGCGAGCACATATCTGACATGAGAAGGTTTAGGGCATTGCCACGTATACGATAATGTTCGAGTTTAGCAAAGAGAGTATTATGATTAACTATATCAAACGCCTTACTGAAATCTACAAAAATTCCAGGAGTAAGATTTTGGGGTTCTATGGTGACTGATATATATTCTTTTCGGTCAAGTAATGCATGCTCCATATGTACCTATTTTTGGTAAACCGATATAGGCAGTCATTTATAATATAGTGTTTTAGAAGGAAAGTATGCGCTTGAGAATGAATTATGCGTTCTAATAATTAATTAATATTCATTATTGTGAATTATGCGTTCCGAGAAGAAAGGTAAGACAGATATTGGACTGCAATTACTTAGACAATTTCTGTCTCCCTTTTTGAAGATTACTGTTACCTTAGCAAGCTTCATATCAGCAGGAAAATTTGCTGCAATTAGCGTAGTTTTGCGTTAAACATGGAACTATTAAAGGCAATACATATTTTATTGAACAACTTTGGAGATCGCAAGGTTCTAAGCTTGTTGTATTGTTCAAGCTTTTTAGTATACAGTACACCTCATTTTCATCTGTCGGTTCAAAAAGAGAGATAGTGAAAATCTATCATCCTAAAATTTATAAAAATCAGGGCAGTGAGATTGACTCCTGACTGCAGTAAAATAATCGTTAAAAGCATTGGCCAAACAACACTCACTTATGTCGATACCATCCACTGTTAAGCTTTCCATGTTATTTGGGTGAGTAATCCTCCATTTTTCTCTGTGAATATTAGAGAGTTCCTTATCAAAGAAGTTATTGTGGTAAGTCGTCCTAGCTGTCCTGTTTTCGTTGTTCAACTAGTTCCGAAATTCTTTCAAGCGGACCAATAGTTCGTTATCATTAGTGTTAATGAATTTCGTGGACATTCTCTGCTCCTATTTTCAAGTCGCAGAATTCGTGGATACATCCACGGCTTGTGAGCGTTTTTCAGCACTTTTACTTCAATAGTAGGAAACTTTTCATGATAGATTGTTAGAAAATCCAGAAAAATGCTGCAAAGGTAACATCGGAGTTGGTGCTTAAAAAATACAGGTTCCCAGTCTGCTTGCTCTACACACCTAAATGTTTTAATGTTGTTCTGTGAAATAAGCTGCCGATGGGGATTAAAGCTATGCTTTAAGCGGGATTTTGCACCAGTGCGCAGAAACACAGGTAGATGGTCTCCGATGTCTACTGCGAAACGCCCTGCGGTGAGAGCCGCATTATAATTAGTGATAAAAATGTCAATAATTGTAGAAGACGTAGGCGCTATGTTCGTTGGACTATTCATGACGTTCTGGAAGCTAGCGGCTTGAAGCAATGTTGTGAATACTTGCTGCGCAGAACTGCTAGCACTCATGTCTATATTACAGTCACCTCTTATAGAAGGTTAGAAATCATTTATTAAGAAATTGATTTCTTTTTCAAAACACGAAGGGGAACTCGTTCATACTACTTTGTGGTGGGCGGTAAGCTACAGTACGATTGATGAGTAGAATCTGATTTGTTACCCTGAGCGACAAACGGTTGTCCGCCCTTCGAATTTCATGATCCATTTCTTCTTCTCGATTTCAGATAGAATGTCATTAACTCAAGTTTCTCCCTGACCCGCTCTGCAAGTGTCCTGTCTCTTAACGTTACACTTCCGCTTTCCGTTACATGGCTCTCTGCGTTGACCTCAATTTTAGTAGAACGCCTTTCGTTAGCCTCCACGTTTCTGCATCGAAGGCATCGAGTCACTTTGTTACCGGCTAGGCAGCAGCGCCATGTTTCTCATGTGCAAGACGTGTGCTGCTAGACTGACGAATCAGCGCGGCCTTGCACATGAACATGTTGCAACTAGCTCAACCTCAAGCACTTGTTGTTGACTGTGTTTCTCGTCCGGCGGTGAGAGGCGAAATCGTGGGCAGTGAGCGAAGGCTCGTGGAGACTTTGTTTGCGGACGTCAAACGCGCTACTTGCATAAATTTTGTATACGTCCCGCAAAAACATCTACTTCTGCATGTTTTCAGAAAGCTGGAGGTCGTTACTATTATGTATCGGTGCATCACAAAAGCCCTCACAGTTCGCGGAAAGCCAAGAACCACCAGCAAGATTTCATAGCGTCCGAGGCAAGGAATGCGAATAGAAGAGGCACAAAGTCTGGATCGAATCAGTTCGCAGATCCTAGCGTTCCTTTTTTAGAAGAGTCTGCCTGAAATCTACATTGCGTAGCAGAATTGTATACCCATGAAACTGGAGCAAATGATGGCGCGGCCACGATAGACTCGAGGGGAACGCGCGCCATTGACATAGGTTTAAATAAATGTAATACTACCGCAAATATTAATCGGACATGGATTTGGGCTGATTTGTTTTGATTCATTCCGAATTAACGGTGCAAAAACGCTAATCATCGTGGAACAAGCGACACACTTAGTCTCTTGACTTTAAAGCTCACTAAATTCGTTTTACCGCTCTTTATTCAGGCAGATATTTTCTTCAGGGGATTTCTTTCGTATCGTTACATTAATTTGTTACAGTGCATTTTCTTCGTGCTGCTTTGACGGGGATACCTCTATTGTATTAGTCAGTCTCAGCGCTTTGAGAGCTGTTTATATTTACGACAATAGACTTCATTTCGTTTGTAGTCGCACACATTTTTGCACTCCCTTAATTCGCTGTTATCTTGATATGATGACGACTGTTGTTTAATTACCACAACATTTTGTTAATTATATGATTTTTCGCGGCGTTCCGTTTCGCCCTGACTGTGAGGTACCCGTTTCACGTAATAGAGATATGTTTCTTTTTTGTTTTTGACATTTCAGCCACCGTAGTTGGTCGGATGTTCAGCAAGGCTGCCACGGGGACGACGTTTAGAACTTTTTTCCAGTCGGGACTCTTTCAGGAAGTTGGGAATCTAACTTGAGCTGCAATGGAAACCAGCCTACGCTACCAGCTCGATCTGGTAATGGGAGGTACCCAGCCACACTTAACTAAATTAAACGTATCAGCTCTTTCTAAAGCGAGCGTGATAACAGACTGTGAAGGCGTCAGTGCTGAACTCCTGACCGTCTCCTCCTCTTTGGAATTACTGCTGTTACCGTCGGCCATCGAACTGCTTCGCATGAGAATATGGCCGTTAAGAAATGACGGTGCAAACAAATACGGCGTCCTCACCCATTTAAACTTCGCAGTGATTGACACCGACTGCTTGGCCATAGTTTGTCGGGCATTACTAGACATTGAGCTGTATTATCGATGCGAGCTTTTTCTCTCCTTCCATTGAGGACGTATTGCGGTCAGTCAAATCCTTGAAAACGTTTTTGCCGTTGCGTATTTAATGCTTTCAGAGCTTTCCGTTTTCGGCGCTTGCCACAACACTTTTCTTCAGGTTGTTCTGAGAACAGTACACGTGTGTTGGCTGCATGGGGTGAGTGGCATTCCGAGACATTTGCCCATGTGTGTTATTGTTTCTGTGATTCGTCGCCTACCGTTCATTTTCATATACTGTGCTCGATTACAGGAAAACTACTAATATTCGCGTCTAGTACAGGATAAATATCGGTCAAGGCATCGATACAACACAGTGGATTTTTTGCTGTCAGCCCGTTGCGCCATTAGCGCCTGGGGGTGGCACGTGACCCGGCGCTGAGAAAGCGCAGCTCGGCGCTTACAGGCCGCCCGACAACCGAAGTGACAAGCGCAGCAAACTGCCGGTAGGCGCGTGTATAAGCGACGCGGGAATGCCGTCTTTTGAGCAGTTTGTCTCTGCCTACGCGATACGGCGCGCGACCCGCAGCCCCTGACAAAAATGTAGGGTGGGGCACCCTGTCTCCCAGCGGTGCAGTCGGTGTCTGGTTGACCGACCGGATTCGATGACACGGGAGATAGCGAGAGGGTGTCGCGTCGAGCACGAGTAATCTTTAACGAACCCGCTCGAGTACGTGTCGAAGGCCTTGCATTCCGAGACATTATAAGCGATTTTCGCTGCCAAGGCTGCGAAAACCGCGCGCGCTACAGTGTTATAAAGATGTATGCTAAAGAAAGCGAGAAAAAATATACTAGCTGCCAGCAACAAAGCATGAGCCACTGCTTGTTGCTTTACTCTACTGAGCAATAACAATAATGTAAATGAGGACGACTTTCCAGTGCTGCACCTTTAAATACATTAAGGCGTGAAAACGTTTGCGCTTATAATTTGATGTTCAGGTACTAGCGTTTTCTTCAGGGGAAAAGGAAGACTTTGCTATGGAATTTCTGCACTCAGCGGAGGAAGAATAGTCACGATCATGTATATAAGGCGGAACTTGACTTCATTTTAGTTTAGTTTGTAGGGTTTAAAGCGACTACAAAGCGCTAAGGCTCAGGAGCCAACGCGACTCAGGCTATGAGCGACGGCGTAGTGAAGGACTTCGGAAATTTCGACCACATGGGGTTCTTTAACGTGCACTGACATCGCACAGCACATAGGCGACTTGATTTTCGCCTCCACGGAAAAAAAGACCGCCGGCGCCGGGATTCAATCCTGCATGCTTGGGTACAGTAGCCGAGCGCCCAACTTGACTTCAGATCCCCCATGAGTTGCTTACGACGATACAAAATATTTCAGTGCGCTTGAATGTAGGGGCTGTGTTATTGAATATTGAACAATATAATGGAGCCTGAAGGGTTCCGCAGAAGTCCCATGAAGGTGCGACACGTACCTTCATGGGACTTCTGCGGAACCCTTCAGACTCTATTTTATCTAACAAAAGGGGGTGAGCAGGCTTCAGGTTGCCGGTGCTATTATGATAATAGAAAGGTGCTGAAACACAGCCAGACATTTTCTCTCGCCCATTAAACTGCAAATGTCTGCCGCAGTGGCAGCTAGCTCCTTATTGTTCATCAGCCAGCGCACCGCTGTCACATGGCCGTCGACAAGTTTACGCTGGAATTGCATTCCCTGATACATTGAGCAAACACGCACCACTCAATGTATTTCATTTACCAGTACTCTTCACCACGAGCAAGAGGTTTTATTTCATGTTTATTTTGGAGCCCCTCCCAGTTGTTTTCTTTTTTATCGTCGCGCTGCCGCGAGTTCGAGCTACGAACGACGTCTACGGTGATCTTGTATGCTTCGCCTACAGTTCCAATAACGAACTTTCTGTCGCGGAAAAGGAGTAAAGATAGCAAACAGTTTCCCAGTTTTGAGACCGACATAGCGACTGACCTGTAAGCCTATTGGTAGTAGCGTTCGCTCGGATAAACAGCAGGACTGCAGACGTATATAGCAAGGCACATGAAGATTTTGGTCGTCGCCGTGAAAACTGTGATGAACCTGGAGAATGGAATGCGATGAATATGCACAGACACGAGAACTGAGCAGTGGCATTGTTCAGAGTCAGTATTACTCGTGGCTTCGATACTGAGCGGGACGGCTGCAAACCTTCTCTCTCTCTCTCTTTCTCCGTCTCTCTCTCTGGAGAGAGATTTAGTGCAGGTAAATAACTCACGATTGCTGATCCGTGCACTACAGCAGTTTCTTGTGGCCACCAGTATACGCACGCAGAAGACACCCGTCTACCCACCCATGATCAGTGTGAAAAGGAAAACAGTTAGCATGGAGTAAATGGCAGGATTGATTTTTACTCCTGAGGGTGCGTAGTAAGGAAAATCCTTTCACTCTAAGGCAAAAATGGGATTAAGTGCGGCAGTCAGTTGTTGTAGGTGCCGATTAGTTTATAGGAGAAGTAACTGTTAATAATGACGCATTTTTTAATTCAGTTAATGTTTTGAGGGAGTAATGTTACTGCATAAGAGAGTAAGGCTTGTGACAGGAAAGCTAATATAAAAGCCCCTGTAGCCTGTAGCAGTTCTAAGTCACCTTAGACTAGCGAGTAAAAATAACGAAAACCTTTAATAAATATGTTTTAAATCATTCGGGACTCCTCTTTGATTCTCGTACATTTAATGAACACTCACATTGCTTGCGCGCGCAGAGTTGAAGCAAATCACTCACTGTGGAGCTGATCAAGGTTTCCGGCACGGAACACATGGCCATGCCGTATTCACTTCCACTTACGGTGAGAACAGCACTCGCTATATGGAAACTGCTGCGCGTCAGTTGCACAAAACCCGAGTGGCGTCATTTATTTGCGACTCCATTAATAATAATAATAATAAAAAAAATCGAGGTTCACATGACATCTTATAGTTTTCCATATTACCCCGAGGGAAAGTGCCGCCGCGTAATGTATTTCTTAATAGCCCTGTCCTAAATGCTTTCGGCGGCCGTTTTTCGATGGAGGCGGTAAGCAAGGCGCCCGTGTGCGGCGCGATGTCAGTGCGCGTTAAAGATGCCAGGAAGTGGAAATTTCCGGAGCCTTCTACTGCGGTGTCTCTCATAGCCTGAATCACTTTGGGACGTTAAACCTCGTAAACCAAACCAATGTGTGCATGATTCATGCATGAAATGCTGATTCGAACACGAAAAAAACATTGAATGAATAGAAGTGAAAAGAGGAACACAGGTTGGGAATGCACACGTGAAACGCTGGTTGAAAATTCCCAGGAAATTTATTTCCACCGATTGTATGTCGAAGGCCATATACAAGTATATGCGGTAGAGGCTATTTTTAATGCGGCAACGTCAAGAGTCCCACGCCGCACAAAATCCGGCGTTGTCGTCGGCTGGGGCGGCGGGGCTGTTCATCTTGAGCGAATGATCTTGATAGAAAAATAAGATATTGTCACGGTGTTGGTGATTGGAGCTAGCTTAAGAGAGCCGGTAGAGCCGATAAAATTCGACGTGCCGAGTTTTAGGTACGTCCTGCGAGTGCGGAGCCGATTCACTTCAACGCCTTTCACTTCGAGCGCACCCTGACAATATTAATATTCGGATTGGCGCCAATTTTTTAAGGAAGTTTCATGTAACCTAAGGAGAGTGATTGATCTAAAACAAAACTGCGGTTAATTTGGGTACGGTGGGAACCGAACCAATGACTTTTGGATTGCAACACGGGGATAATACCTACGTACTACCAGGAAGGCTCAAGCGAAATGAATGTCGACCTACCCAATGATTTGCTTCCAAGGCGAAAGCCTTTCGAATCATGGGAGGCGATAGAGACCGTGTCCTCAGTGTCGTGAAGTGTACCAAATGGTACCAAAATTTTCATCCGATCTAATTAGAGTATCGCCAACCCGACAGTCTCCTCCAAATATGGATGGGCCACATCCAAAATTGAGTCCCCTTGATTCCCAAAATTTAACCTCATCAGAATTGGACCAGGATTTATGATTAACCGAATTCGAGTATGACTAATTCAGTGGTGACCTCCAAACTCACGTTAGCCACTCCCTAAATGTGGCCCCATGGAACTGCGAAATCTGACTTCAACCGAATTTTACCAAATTTGGTGTTTAGCCTAATTTCAGGATGGCCAACTCAATGGTGACGCGAAATTTGGGGGGTACACCCTCCAAATTTTGTCCCTTGACCCTCAAAATGTGACTCCTTTCGAGTTTGACCTTTAAAATCGGAAATTAAGCAACTAAACGAACGCAGGACTCATAACGGTACTATAGGTACGGAACTTGCGATGCTGCATGTAAACAGACTTGGGTGCACCCCCGTAATTATTAGCGACGAAGCTTAAGATCCGCCAGAATCTTGAATTAAACGCTTTCTCGTATACTTTTCATCTTCAAAAATACCCTTGATAACATGAATAACGCATCCGACCTATAGACAACGATGCATGCACTGCGTGCTCAGTGACCGTTAGTTCTATCTGGATGAACTTTGAACTTTCAACTGTTGCGTGGGAGGTCAGACAATGCGGGCCGCCCGAAACTAGGATCAGTAAAATCCGGTGAACAGGCCAAATAATTCAGTTCTGCGTTTAAAACACTTCAGGTGAAGAACGATTGTACGTGGTACAAACATGTCGAGCCTATTATAAGAGCCCGATGACACTGATAAGTAGCCGATAAGCGCACACCTCAAGACCGCCCTTATGTACACGCGTCCAGCGCAGCGCACATAAGTTGGACACCGCCTGAACAAATGTCTTCGCGACCACTTTCCGATTTGCTTTTTGCACGCGCGCAGACACATGGGGCCCTTTTGAATGAACTTTATCAGGAATCCGCGGGTCGCATTCTTGACACAGTTCGCCTCGCGTGCGCGAAGCTGGTCAGCGCTTTCTATCCTGTTCATTAAACGACCCCGTAATGGGCTCGTGCGCGCTCTAATTATCCGCTCCCAATGTCAAGCGGAACGCAATTACGCTGGTCACCCTGGCGTTCGTTAGAGCCCGCATGTTCGCGAGCCGCTCTCTATATATTGCGCGCATTCCTCTGTGTGCGTGTTGCGAGAAAAGCTATAACGCCGGAGGTTGCATGCACGTTGCATGGAGCATTTTGTAAAACAAAGAGCGGCGGGGAAGATGAGAATGCACGTTTCGTGCGCAGTCTTCTTCAACACTGCCTGAGTATCAGCCTTCAATGAGTTTTTTCCTTTTGTTTAGGTGATGCAATCCAAACAGAGATCAAGAGAAATTAGAGAAGGGGGGGGGGGGGTAATGAATGAAACTGCGCAAAACAAGCGCTCTGTGCTTCTTGAGCCTGCCAGACCAAGGCTAACAGTCTTCCAGCTTCGCGGAGTACGGACACGCATTGCAGGGGAAGAAAGGAAATGTAAGTGGTGGCAGCGTGGCGAGGTAGATAAAATACATTACCCAGATTGGCTTTAAGCGCTGAGCAGTTAGGACGAAACGAGTTACTGGTGTAGTCAAAAAAGGAAAAGTGAGGCAGGAGTAATGAGGGCACTTTTCTGACTTTGTTGATGATGTTTACGTTAAGATGTGGATGGGGACGCATAGGGGATTCAATGAAATTCGGATTATTTTCAGTGTTCTAGCATCTTGCATGCCGCAGTATATTATGTGCTTATAATTTTCCAACTCTTTTATGAAGGAATCCCTGAGCAGCGAAGCTTATGCTCGGATATTGGCCTATTAACAAGGCAGAAGCGTTCCTGAACAACTCAAAGTACCTGGTAAATATGTTATAGTTTCCAAAGTTCTCAATGTTTACCAGCATTTGTGCGTAGTGAATGCCGCATAAAGTGCGTATAAGTCTCCTATGAGTCTCTTCCAGAGTGCAGTGCACGCGGTGCAGTCGGGAGCTGCCGCTTCTGTTTTAACACTCAGATTTTTATCCTGTGGTAAGCTGCAATATATTTCAAGCTCCATTAGCTCAGTTAATATGCTGATGATTAGCTACAGCTGTTTGGAACTAAGTAATGTGCGTTAAGGAACAATCTATACAGTACACCTTCTGCAGGAAAGTACGAATTGCTTGGCGTCAGAACGAGTCTGAAGAATGGAACCTAAGATTCATTAAGCCCGATTGTCCTTATGATAGTTGTTTTGTGAGTTCCCCATCCAGCTTTGTGACCATTTAGTTAGTTCGGAAAATTCAGAGATTTCGCAATTCGAAAGAACCCTGGAAGCTTTCTTTTCTCCGTGCGCCCCAATTTATAACAGGCGGCCTTTCCGCTACCGATGGACCGTGACCTCTGGGTGCCTGCGTATAATGAACAGGTAAAATGAATTTAACACCGATATTGTGGTGGATTACGGTCTTTATCTCAGGTTGCGAAGTGTGTATCTTTCATGTGTTATTTGGTCTTGACAAGCGACAAGATGGCCAGTCAGGAATCGCCCATCATTATTCAGTGATGACTTTCGTAGAAATTAGATCACCGTTAGTTCAAGGGCATCGCCAGTGCTGAGCACGACACAGAAGGATGATAGTGTCCCGAGAAAGGACATCCACAGTGTTCATGTGAATGTAACACCTTTCAGTTTTCCTCCTTATCGAAAAGCTTACTACACTGAAGGGCTAAATTCAGAGGTGGTCATTAATGGTATATTTCTCGATAGTCTAAATACATCTTGCCCCCCCCCCCCCCCCTCCCCCTACAAACACACACACTGGCCCCGCTGTCAGTTTCAGCGTCCCCCACTCGTCTTTATTTTAACCGCAAGACTTGCCGCAATACACATGTCCAAAAATTTCACTGGTGGTGGTGAAGATATTTTAACAAAATTTTTTAGAAGGTTGTAGCGGCGGTTGGAGTCCTCAGTCCGGAACCCTCTGGCGTAGGCTGCTGTCCGCGATCTTTCGACGAGTTCTTTTTGACTCCTTGCGTCCGAACTGGCCAGAGCTGCCTCCCACCCCTCCTGCGCTGGCTGGTTATTAACAGTGATAGTCTGATTTCGCTGGAATGCCCACACCATATGGTACAGGTCTGCCTTCTCCCCGCAAAATTTGCATTGTGAGTCATATGACTCTGGATCTATTGCGCGTAGTCTTCGTGGGTTTTTAAAAGTGTTGGTCTGTATAGCTTGCGGAAGTGTACCTCCTCCCCTCTGTCTAGTTTCTTAGCCGGTGGAGGGTAGACCCGGCGAGATAATATTACGTGCTGATGTATTTCAGTGTAAGTTAGCAATGATGTAGGAGGTTCCACAAGATCTGTATTGGGTGCCCAGGGGGAGAAATGCTCGGGCTGAGGCATGTGCGCTCTCGTTCCCTGGGATGCCCTGGTGACCTGGTACAAACTAAGTCTTTATGTGTGGGTTGGTAACCACAGGTGTAATTATCTAGCAGGATTTTAGTTGCTAGCGGTGCAATTCTGTCCCTGAGGTAATTGCGATATGCTGTCTATGAATCTGTAAGAATGTATTCTGAGGTGTTGCAGCTAGGGCAATTGCCACTTCTTCCGCAGGCAGTGTGTCCTGGCTGGTCTGGTCAATATTATTTCATCCACTGTTTGATTTTAGTACATTACCGCAATGGATTCCCAGTTCAGGACCCGCGGCTAATAAGAAGCTACAGGGGAGAAAAGGGATGAATCAGAAAAAAAAAAAATATGTCGGAGAAGTTGACCTGCAGTATTGGATAGCGCAGGGCTAATTTTTTTGGTAGCTTGAAAATGCAGACCAAAGCGCTCGGGCCTTGAAACTTTCGGACTCTGGCTAGCGAGACCGCAATGATGTAAGGTTTCTGTGTCAAAGCCTCTGCTTGCTGCATCTGGAGCTAAGGACCAGTTAGCAAGGTCACATACTGCAAAGCATCTTCGAAGCCACGGTTTGATTTTTCTGCGCCTCTCTGTGTTTCTGTACTATGACAGCATTTACGCTGTCCGAGTTGGGTCGCCGCAGCGGTGCGGCCAACGAGATCACCGTGACACAAGATCAGCACGAGAGAAACCAATTTGTTTCTTTCGGTTTGAAGTTTGAAGCTCGACAAATATTAAACGCAATGGACAGAATGAGAGGCGTTACAGCACACACGTGGCACGGTGTTCTTTGCCAGGAGTGTGAAATAGTACAAAATTCGCACGAGGTTCGAATGTAGATGTCGCCTGCCATGAACAATAAAAACAGCAACCAATGGCTCGGGGCACTGCCTCGTTTTCTTAAATTTCGTCTTCCTCGACAACTGAGGAGCATGAACCGAAAGCGCTGCCAAGCCAACAACCGTGCTCATAATTTCGGTCACTGCTTTTCGTGCTATCCGCATACAGGCAGACTGTTCTCTCAAACAGGTTCTATACGCACATGCGACGCAGGATGCATCCTCCCACCGCAAACCGTAAATGGCCGCCAGGACGTTTCACGAGCTCGACAAGGCACACAACGCACGACTAACACACCGACACTCACGTAAGTCTTCGTGAGTGGCCCTATACGCGTGCCCACTGCACTCAGAAGGATTCACGTTCCAATCAATAATTCATAAAGTTGCGGCGATAAGGCCGTGATTCCCACCCTAATCGTATATAGGCCTTTCCTCCGGCGATCGTGAGGTGCGAACTTGTTACGCGTGCTTGCGCGCACGGAGGATTCCATGTAGAGGTGCGCTCCCTTTCTGCGGGGTCGCATTTCGGAGCCAGGGTAAGCCGAGAGGCCGCCGTCGTTGTCCTCCAGGCGCGTGCAGCGTGATTCATCAGCGTCTCACGTCGCCCATTCTTTCCTGCACGAGGGGCACGCTGATCGCGTTTCGCGGCCGCTATTCTCGGCAACCATCTCGGTTCTGCACGTGCGCGAGGGGCGCCGAGTCCAATTCGGTGAGCGAGCAGCCGCAGGAAGAGAACGTGTCATGGCGCCGTGCTGCTGCCGACGGTGGGCGTTGAAAGCTGCCGCTACTAAACATTTGTCAGTAACCAGCAGATGTGCTGGAATAACGTCGTTTCTATTGATGACCATTTATGGCAATGCTTGCCGCTGGCGCTTGCCTAAAACGCTGTTCGTAACCAGGTTCACTAAGCTTTTCTGTGATCATCATATGCGGCACTCAGATGAGCTATTACAAGACGAGGACGTTGGTCCCCCTCCCGCTAGAGTCACTGAATAGGACAGATAGTCACTCTGACTCCTTCATTTCCACAGAGTCCCCTCTTTTTTTTCTTCTTCGGAATAGTTTTCACAAAGGTTACAGGAACAGAAAGCAGTGGCAAATAAAAGCTGAGTCGAGGACGCACTATCTTGCCATGTTTCTGTACTGTTTAGTATTCAGAAATGTGGCGCAACAAACACAAACACAAGTACATGGGCTTCGTGGCTTCGTAGACGTTGGCAGGTTAAAGTTTATCAATACATAGAGACTACACAAGGGATGTGGTGTGGATGGACATGTCCAACTGTATAGGTGTGGCGGTGGTTATTAGTGTGTGACTATGTGACTATGTGGTGATATTCACTTGTCCAGCGTGGTATGAGTTTCTGGGCAAAGCAGAGGTGGGGAGTAACAAGACAGTGTAGAATTGGTGACTGTCATGCTTGGACGATGTTTATGGTCTGCGAGGAAGAAAGTGTCACTATCCCCTTGGTAAAGAAGAGGAAGAAGAGAAGAAGAGAAGAAGAGGAAGATGAGATTGGTGGTGGCAAATAAAAGCTGAGTCGAGGACGCACTATCTTGCCATGTTTCTGTACTGTTTAGTATTCAGAAATGTGGCGCAACAAACACAAACACAAGTACATGGGCTTCGTGGCTTCGTAGACGTTGGCAGGTTAAAGTTTATCAATACATAGAGACTACACAAGGGATGTGGTGTGGATGGACATGTCCAACTGTATAGGTGTTTATCAGAATAGAGGAATAGAATAGAGGAAGAAAGTGCCAATATCCCCTTTGCAAAGAAGAGGAAGATGAGAAGAAGAGGAAGATGAGATGTACCTGAGTGTAGAAGAGTAGGAATGGTGAAGAGGAAGTGTTTTCAGATTCTTATTACAGTTGGTAGTGTGCGCGTGTGTTGTGTCTCTTCTCTTGTGTTTGTGTTTGTTGCGCCACAATTCTGAATACTATGCAGCACCAACTAGCCCCT
Source organism: Amblyomma maculatum (assembly GCF_055883805.1). Lineage (NCBI taxonomy): Eukaryota > Metazoa > Arthropoda > Arachnida > Ixodida > Ixodidae > Amblyomma > Amblyomma maculatum. The sequence continues at coordinate 142,844,322 of NC_139349.1, read as the reverse complement.
CAAGCCGTTATTCTGTACTGTTCTCTCGAGCCGGCAACCGCACCATTTTGCCGCTTCATATCTACCTTACACGCGCAGACCCTGCGGTACCTTTGGTGCCTTGTTGGTTTTCATTACTTTGTATTGGACCTGCTTCGCTAATAGAACATTACCTCTTTTTTTTTTCTCTCCTGCTACATTGTCACATTTCTAATTGCGGCAGTAAAGCAAAAATTTAGAGGCATTTCTAACAGCGCTTGGAGCAGTGAGAAAAGCGAAGTGACTTGGACTGCAAGGAACCTTTTACTTGGCCCGGCGGACGCTGTCAGGCAAATCCTTGTATTAGGTCGCTAGCCGCCCAGGAAGCACACGAAAATTGGATGTATGGTTACCAAACAAGAACCTTTCCATTTTGCAAGCAAAGGTTTCATGGTGAAGGCACGTAGGCAGCTTTGGCCGAGATTTTATTTACGTGCAGTACCCTTCGAATGACGGGCATGTGTCGAATTACATTGACATGAAGGTACCAGCGCTTTTGAAGAACCCTGAGTTAGCACGTTGCTCGCCCACTGACTGCATGCTTCAGAAGCTGCTGTGGGCATTGTTCTGACATATTTTCCGCCAATTTCTACCGTAGAAGTGGAACCACTAGGCTTTGTAGATGAGCTGTTGGCGCTGTCTCTATACGAACCTATACAAGTCTGAAACTCCGAAGAAATAAGGAGCAAGAGAACGGGACTTATATGCAAACTACTTTGTTTTCAATAGCGCGCATAAATAAACATACTTTGCTGTGCTGCGGTCGCTCGCGCTAGGATGGGAGGGAAACAGCGCGCGATATTTGCATTTATAAACGGACCATTTTTTGCGAGAGTTCATGGGATACTTCCGCAGCCTGGCTGGCAAAGCCTTACTTTCTTTGCCATAAGCCGAAACTTCCTCTGTATTTTTTCTCTGAAACTTATTAATTTATTGTGAACTGGAATATATACCGAACTTAGTTCACTATATATTGGATATTGACAGCCTCTTGAAAGCGTGTCCGGCGTGTCTTCGAGTAGTACGCAAGAAGTGAGGCTTTCACGCTGGCTAAGTGGCCACTACAGTGGCCGCTCTCAGCTTAGTCGCTACTGCTGGCTACCTGTGGCCGTTATTCGTCGTGCGACCGCTCTTAGCGACATCAAGGTTAGTAGCAGACATGCTGTTATCGTTATACAGGCCCGAAGGATACTCGAATTGCGCTATGGGGAAAAGGCAAACAAGGACACGAAGTTAAGCTGTTGTTCCATTTGCAAGTAAATTCTGAAAACAGGAAAAACTAGGCTGGGCAGGAAGTAAAAAAACCTGGACATTTAGTATTCAAACCGGTGGTTGCTGCCTGACGCTAACGCGCGAAGAATTGTCAGCAAATCTAGGCAGACAGCATGTTTTTAGATAAGCTGGAGAGAACTCCGCGACAACCGTTAAAACTAATATATGTTGAATTACTATCTTTTTCTCTGTATGTTAGTTTGAAGAGCGAGATAAAAAAAAAGCCTGTTCTTTAGAGGAGCGGATATTAGGAGTTTCGAGTTTTTCTGTTTGTGACGTCAGCCTTCACTGAGCACGGTATGATTGTATGATTGTGGCGCGTGAAACATTCACCGACCCGCGGACAGGCTTGCTCAGGTGAGCGGATTTTGGGAGATTAATTAATTTAGCAGTTCTTTTTCTTCTTCGTGGGCCCTATAATGGATCGATTGAGCTTGAATCGTATAAGAAACACACTGAGAATATCTGCAGGGCGTTCTTCCTAAGATGTTAGTCAACGGACCGCAAATGCGTCTCAGATATCTCGGCTTCGATCATCGCACTGCTCAACTTCTTCATTACATTAACCGCGTCCCGTAGCTGGCGTCATCGGTGAAACAGAGTGCCTGAGGGTCACGAGAGTGTTAAGTCAAAGAGAATTTTTCGTATGAAAAGAAAGGAGAGCCACGAGATCTGTGCCGCTCGTTCGTGGCTTTTTCTCTTGACTTGCGGAGTTCTCTCTTGCTCGCAAAAAAAAAAAAAAAAAAACCGAAAAAAGAGTGCGTTGTAATGGCACGTACACAAAACCGTCATCTCTCAAAGTATTTACCTCAAAGTATTGCAAAAGGGGTTAAACAGTAGCGCTCAAATTTTGCTATAGTGAATATGGCAATCATCCTTACAATTATCAGTCAGGAGAGCGTTTAACTCGGCACAGCAAAAGGACTTTATTCATATATGTTTAAAGTTTAAACTCACCCAGTTAGTGTCACAACCAACCCGAGTCTCACAAGTTTCAGCAAACATACTTGACCTGATACTAACCAATAGTCCCCAAAACCTATTATATATTAATTATCTCCCAGATGTAGTGATCACGAAGTTTTCGTGCTCTATTCTCATTTACGTCCACTCGAAAGCAGGTATCTGACAAGACAATACTTTTATCGATAAGGGCAACTATAACGCAATAGCTGAAGATCTTAACACCTTTTTTCCTGAATACGAATCAGAAGTTCACACTCGCTAGATCCATGAAAACTGCTTAATCTTCAAAAACAAATGAAAACATCTCACTAATATGTTTGTCCCGAGTATTACCTTTCAAATTAACCGTAATAAGCCTTGGTTTACCCGGCGCTTAAAATGGCTCGCAAACAAAACAAAAACAAACGACTTTTCTGCACCGCCAAACGCATCGACACGCCTGCCGCGTGGGAAAAATACTACGAAGCTGAAAAAATCATACTTACATTCTTTTCGCACCGCCAAGCACTCATTCTATCACAACGATCTACTAAACCTACTAATCAGCAACTCCAAACAACACTGTCATGTCTTAAATCCCACGCATCATCCTGATATTACACTAACAAACGACGCGCACGAACCAGTCTCTGATCAGGATTGTGCGGAGATGTTCAATATTGCATTTACACCTTTATTCACTACCCTTGACTCGCTTTCACAGTTACCATCCTTTCAAATAGAATCCTTCATCCCGGCTGTGACCTTCGAAGAGGGCGTTTCATCCATAATTTATAATATGAAATTTCCATCTTCAGCTGGCATGGAATTAATTAATTAAAAATCTTGATAAATGTGAATTCCATTTGTGCAGTATATTTGTCTCCTTTTCTCACAGTCACTAAACTCTGGAACCACTCCAACTGATTGGAAAGAAGGTAAGGTCGTTCCAGTCTACAAATCAGCTAACAAAGATTTGCCGTTGAACTATACCGCCCCATCTCATTAACCAGCGTACGTTGCAAAATAATGAAACGCGTCATCTACTCACAAGTTATAAACTTCCGCATGCAAACCTTTTATTTCTTTAACCCTTCATAACATGGATTTCGCAAGACCTTCTCCTGCGAAACCCAACCAGCCCTTGTATCGCGAATGACGCCCTCTTTCTTCGTGACTTACATATATGAATCTCGACTGTAACCTAAAGACAGATGCCATTTTTATAGATTTCGCGAAAGCTTTTGACAAGATTCCTCCCCGCCGGCTATTACTAAAACTTGCGCAGCTGAAATTACATCCTAATATACTAAAATGAATTGAAGAACTTCTAACCAATCGTTGTCAGTCAGTATATGTTAACGGACACGTATCTAAATCCCTCCCTGTTACGTCAGGGGTTCCGCAAGGATCGGTCCTTGGACCCCTTCTATTCTCAATATATATTAACGACTTACGCCTGCATGTTTCCTGTAGCATTCGAATGTTCGCGGATGATTGCGTCATCTATCCCACCATTAGCAATCGTCGTGATAAATACATGCTTCAGACAGATCTTAACAGGGTAATAAATAGGTGCAGTAATTGGTTAATGTCCCTCAACCCTATACTAAATGCAAACTTATGTCCTTTTCTCGTCGTCAAAATCCATATCGCTTTTATTATTCAGTGTCTAATACACATGTTGAACTAACACAATCATATAAATACCTAGGAGTCACCGTCTCTTCCGGTCTGCCATGGCGCGATCATATTACCAACATCATTGCAGCATCAAACAAAACACTAGGTTCCCTTAAACGCCACCTCCGCCTTGCTCCATCTCAGGTAAAGTTGCTCACATATAAATCGCTTGTAAGACCCAAATTATAATACGTATCTGCCATCTTGAGACCACATCAAGCATATCTAATCACTACATTGAAATCTGTTCAAAATCGTGCCACCCGGTTCATTCGTTCCTCATACTAATATGACACTAGTGTTTCGGAGGAGGTCAGTTTACATCCCCATTCCAAAGAAAGGCAGTGCCAAAGATTGTTCCAACTACCGCACGATCGCGCTTATTTCGCATGCTAGCAAGGTGATGTTGAAAATCCTCCAAGGTAGGCTGCAGCAGTATGTGGATCGGGAGCTTCTGGACGTGCAAGCTGGGTTTCGCAAGGGCAGAGGAACTAGAGATCAAATTGCCAACCTTCGCTGGATCATGGAGAAAGCAAGAGAGTTCCAGAAACCCATTTACTTCTGCTTTATTGATTATGCGAAAGCGTTTGACTGCGTAGATCACAGCAGATTGTGGCAAGCTCTCCAAGAGATGGGAGTTCCAATTCACCTCATCTGTCTCCTCAGGAACCTGTATGAAGGGCAAGAGGCCACAGTCAGAACTGGGCATGGTCTTACTGATTGGTTTCCGATTGAGAAAGGAGTGAGGCAAGGCTGCATACTGTCGCCCTGCCTATTTAACCTATATGCAGAGTGCATCATGAGGACGGCCGGTCTGGACGAGTCTTCAGCTGGAGTGAAGATTGCTGGAAAACCTATCAACAACCTTAGATATGCGGATGATACCACTTTAATGGCAGAAAGTGAAGTGGAACTCAAGAGACTTCTGATGCGCGTACAACAAGAGAGTGAGAAGTTTGGGCTTAAACTGAACATTAAAAAGACAAAGATCATGGCGTCTTGCCCTATCAAGTCCTGGAGCATCAATGGACAAGAAGTGGAAGCTGTGACAGATTTTCTGTTCTTGGGCGCCAAGATTACCTCGGAAGGAGACTGCAGCCATGAAATTAGGAGACGCCTGCTTCTGGGAAAGAGAGCAATGGTTAGCCTTGACCGCCTAGTAAAGAGCAGAGACATTAGTCTGCCAACCAAGATCCGTATAACTCGTGCTATGGTCTTTCCAGTTGTGATGTATGGATGCGAGAGTTGGACTGTGAAAAAGGCTGACCGCCGAAGAATTGACGCGTTTGAATTGTGGTGCTGGCGAAGACTCTTGAGAGTTCCTTGGACTGCCAGAAGATCAAATCAGTCGATATTGTCGACCATAAACCCTGACTGCTCATTGGAGGGTCAAATTCTAAAGTTAAAGCTCAGCTACTTTGGTCATCTGATGAGAAGAGAGGAGTCGCTGGAGAAAGATTTGATGTTGGGAAAGGTTGAGGGTCGCCGGAGAAGGGGTAGGCAGCGAACGCGATGGTTAGATGGCATCCTCGAGGCACTGCAGATGAAGTTATGTGATGTTAAGAAGATAGTGAGAGACCGGAAAGCGTGGCGTGACATGGTCCATAGGGTCACGAAGAGTCGGACACGACTGAACGCCTGAACTGAACTGAACTGAACTGAGTGTTTCGGCACTGAAAGCAAAATCCGGGTTGCCGCTACTTTCTTTTCGTCGCCACATTGCAAGCCTTGCTCTTTTTCACAAGTGTTTTTATTCACATCTGAACCAAGCACCGTATATCAAAGCCGCAGAGCGCATATCTCACCGCACAAGTCTTCCACTTCAAGTTGCGCGCCCCCAACCACACACTACCACATTTTCTTCTTCGCTCTTTTTTTTTTGAGCAATTACAGACTGAAACGTCCTTCCCCATGACACCGTAGCCATCGCATCGTCATCTGCTTTTCAAGAACGTGTAATCGATCGCCTGAAATGTTAAGTAACCATCCCTGTTTTTTTATTATTTTTTTATTTTTTAGTTTCAAGTGTATTCCCACCCCTTATGTAACATCCCGTGAAAGGGGGGTCTTTGAGGAATAAAAGCTGAACTGAACTGAACTGTGCATTGGAACACAGCTAAGAGGTGCATTTAATATATAGCAGCCTGGTTAATTATAACTTTCTAAATATTACTAACAGGCACCTTATTTGCTAATAGTTATAGTTTACCATAAGTATAGTAAATCAGCAACTTGGCCGCTGTCACGACTGCATGCGAATAAGAGAGAGTAGAAAGATAAGGAGAAGAAAAAGAGATAAACGTGACGTGCGTCGCAGTTACCGCATTCGCCGGAGTGACAACGGCTGCGACAAATGCTATGCAAACCGCCGCCCCAGAAGCGTGCTAAGTACGCATGCGTACAGCTTCTTCCTCCGAACAGTTCATTTCACGTTTGAGCTCGAAAAGCTGCGTTTCCTTAGCGAACTTTAGTTTCGCTATGCCAATAAATTACGAAATTAAGGTTCTTTGGTTGCTGTACTGTAGGAAGCCTATGAAGTCGAGTTGAGGGCACAATGCACGCACTCTGATTGGTTGCTCTCTCGCTGCACCATTGAGGAGAAAGCGCAGGCCTCGCATACTCCTGAGGTTTGCGTACCAACTCCCACCCAAACGTTTTTATATGGCAGTGTCCGAGTATAGCCCTGTAGACCCGGACTTATATGTTTAGCTAACCCTCGCTCATTTGCTTTCTTCTGTCTCTCTTATCGGCTGCGTGAGCTTTGCGTCGCTGTTGCGGTTGTCTGCATTGCAGGGTCATCGAAAGGGAAGGCGCCTCCCTCGGAGAAAGTAGACAGCGGCGCTTCCTCGTTGATCGTCGCCGCGTGACTGGCCCAAAGAGAGGGGCGAGACGGTGCAAGCAAAATGCGGCCCGTTCTCGCCGGCTGCACACAGGCGTGGCCAGGCGTGGCGGCGGCGCGGACCCCACTCAGTCCCCGCAGCCTTGCCGAGGAGGCGCAGTCGAGCGCGGACTTAGGCGTCACCTGCGGGCAGTAAGGCACCAGGCGGCCGCAATCGTCTCGATACACGCACACTGCGCCGATGTGACGCCAGGTTCGGCGCCTTGGGGAAGTCCGCCCTATCTGCGCACGCGTGCTGTGAGGGAGTACGAACAACACTGTAGAGAGAAGGTCACTGTTGACCTCGGGACGATCTGCCCGAGTGGTCGGTCGGTCTGCCTCTCTCAGCAACCTCTATGCGGCAACGAAAACTGCGCCGGGAACGCCTCTTTGTCGGGCCTCCATGCTTGGATGGTGGTTTGCCCGAAAACCTGATTTCTTTTTCGTCTTTTTTTTCTAGAGAGAGATATTACGAAACCTCGCTGTTCTGCGTCCAAAAAGAACGCTGCAACAGCAGGAAGTTGGGTGGTTAACAATTGGTCCAAAAATAAAATAAAAGAATGCAGTATGTTGTCGGACAGCTGCTATACGAGTAAACAGGGAGTAAAAACAGGTCGCATATCACGGTTAGCGTGTTTTAAGGAACACTATTCATTTGCAACTCTTTTAACGTTACACACGCTTTGATTTATAGGTCGTGTTCAGCCTCGTTTGCAAGTTGAACTTTCAAAGGATAAACGTATTGCGAGCATGTAGTCAGTGGATTGATGCGGGACATGGCTCGTGTTCAAAACGTTGTCTGCCCATGGACAGTGTGGTACCACTGGGTGATTACCGCCTCGCACTATGCGCTCACAAATTCCGTATTTCGTCTTTCCCCATTACTAGTTGATAGGAGCCTCTCCTTCCAATTGTGCGTGTGTTATTGGGGGTTAAATTCTGTCAGGGAATGTGCACCAAAACGAATTCTGTCGATGCAGTGACTTCTTTGCATGCATCTGTCGCTAAGCACCATCATACAGTCTCCATCAAAAGCTTGCTGCCTCATGTTTACATCGAAATCTTCGAAAAATTACCAGAATGTGACACCTCTGTTCACCGCCGGTAGGGTCCCGTGCTACGACGATCCGATTTCAAACAAGAATATAACTGGACGTCAATTTTCAGTTGATGCAGGTATCTGACAATGCTTAATTTCTCTCTCTCTCTCTCTCTGTGTGTGTGTGTGTGTGTGTGTGTGTGTGTGTGTGTGTGTGTGTGTGTGTGTGTGTGTGTGTGCGTGTGTGTGTGTGTGTGTGTTTGCAGCTGAGCGCGCAAGAATCAGAACCATTGATCGCACTTCAATCTTGGAAAGCAGTAACTAGTGGAAAATTTCACGTTTGGTCAAGGGCCCATGCTTTATACAGTACGCAGAGGCGGCCGTAGCATCGAGGTTGGCTCGAGCCCAAAAGTTCGGAAAAACCGTCGCCACACATGCACTAGTACAACTCCCAGCCAACGTCCGCAAGATGGAGAACTTGTCACGAAGAAGCGGACTTCTAAGTTCACACAAACGAGGGGCGAAGCCACAATGCGCTATGCGACCAGAATAAAGGGCTGATCACGTCGGACCTTCGCAATGCTGTCTAAAATCAGGCTGTCGCTTTGCTATTGACGGTCGATTCCGTAAGAGCCTTTGTAAACCACCAATCAGATAAATATATACCGGGCGATGACAACGGTACTGTTGCGCTTGGAAGCAATAAGTATGTCGCTGTTACTAAAAGGCAGTTTCCTTCATTGTTACTGTTCCTACTTCATCAATCGAGGCGCGTCGCATGAGCGGGTAGCGTGGTCGTGGTTCTCGCTCTGATTTCAGTCGGCCGCGGTGGCCGCTTTTCGATGGAGGCGGAAAGCAAGGCGCCCGTGTGCTGTGAGATGTTAGTGAACGTTAAAAAAAACCCAGGTGGTCGAAATTTCCGGAGACCTATACTACGGCGTCTTTTATAGCCTCAGTTGCTTTGGGGCGTTAAACCCCATAAACCAAACCAAACAAAACCAATTAATACCTTTGTGTGGGCGAGTCGGTGAAGCATCGTGCAGAACGGGAGCGCAAAAAACCAGGACGCAGGATACACATAGAAACAGGACTTCGCTAGTCCTGTTTCTATGTGCTCCTTGTGTCGTGTTTTTTTTTCTTTTTTTTTTGCGCTCCTGTTCTGCACAAACCAAACCATTCAGTGGCATTGTTTATATTGAACAAATAATAATAATAATAATTGGTTCACAGGAAGGGAAAGGCACAGTATCTGTCACACTTGTCTCTGTGGACTCCTGAACCGCGCCGTAAGGGAAGGGAGGAAGGTGGGAGTTAAAGTGGAAAGGGAGAAAGAGGAGCCGTAGTGGAGGGCTACGGAGTAAATTCGACCACCTGGGGATCTTTAACGTGCGCGGACATCGCACAGCACACACGGACGCCTCTTCGTTTCGCCCCTATCGAAACGCAGCCGCTGCGGTCGGGTTCCAACCCGGGTACTCCGGCACAGTGGTCGTATACTCGGGTTCGTTTCGGCATTCGGGTGTGACTGACTTTCGGCTCTGTCAAAACAGGAGTGGCGTTCTGTGTTTTGAACCCGATCTGGTTCTCGGAAAGTGGTTTGGTAGCGTCACCACGGTTGATGGGGACCATTAATAAATTGCTGCAGGTTATTTATGAAAGCAGTCTTCTGATATGACGAACACACGTGTGTGGATCAAGAGAGAGAGAGAGAGAGAAACAGGCGTCTTTATCTCCTAGCTTGCATCCAGCGCCTTTACTATGCGGACGAAAGAGATCCCATAAAGAACAAAGAATGAAGGATGGTTGTTGGAGCAGTACTTCACCTGGCGCAAATAACTCGGCAGGCTCCGATCATATACATAGTGGTTGACAGCCGAGGTCGATCAAATGGAGAACACCGAGAGCGACAAGAAGCCCGTGTCGTGCGGGCGGTCGGAGGAGCCGTCGAAGCGCAAGCCGAATGCATACCACGGCCTGCTCCGGCGTTGCTCGAGCGTACAAGTTTTCGCAGATATCACTCTCGCATCGGTGCTAGATCGACAGCGAGACAACAAAAGGTTGTTGTTGCCGGCGTTCACCTCGCGAAAGGCAAATTTCCGTTGCCACACCACCCGTAAAGCGAAAGCGAACTGACTCTGTTATCGACAAGGGGATCGAATATGGACGAGAAAGGACGTGAAGAAAACGGAGGAAACAACTCACGCACACTCGAAGGCGTGCAGCGCGCACTTTCTGCGGCACGCGCGAAGTCAGACTCAGAACACGGCTGTGAGAACCAAGAAATCCAGTCACGATTTCGGAAAGAGGCGAGTGCGAGCGGAGGGTGCTTGCGCGGCATTGCACGCAGAGGCGACGCACTGCATGAGCGGACTTCGATCATCCCCGCCGCGGGGACCTATGGGTGAAATGTGCTCGCTGTCAGCTGGGTGCTGTAAGCCGAAAGGATGCGCCCGAAGAGAGGATGCTCGAGTCGCTCTCGTCTCCGCCTTCCGTTCTCCTGCCCGCTCTGGGCGCGGCTTCGTGTGCATACATATTCGAGAGCGGTCCATGCTGCGCTTTCAAGGGGGATAGCGAAGGGGAAGGGGTAAAGAAAAAAAAAGAAAACGAAACTATGCTTCTTGTTCGGCAGCTGCGAGCGTGATCAGCGAGGGCGATGCAAGGTTCATTTGCCTGGAACGTCCTTGAACGGGAAGCACCAAATGTTCCGAAAGGTAAGAGAACCGAGCGGTTCGACGCAAACGACACGGGCATTTCACTCCGTTCATTCGCCTCGAAATGTACTCAGAAATGCTACGGAAACAACGGCACTGCTCAGGAAAAGAAGTGTGTCGTCAATCTGCTAAAAAAAAAAAGAAAGAAAGAAAGAACAACAAAGCGAAATCACTAAACAAGCCTGTTGATCGACTAGGTCGCAGAGGTCTATGTGTAAGCTGGTTGTACATACTAAAAGAAGCATACTTCCGTTGGTAATAGTCTCTACGCGCTTGTCTGCTCTCGCCTTCAGCGGAAACCAAACCAAATAGGGCGCACAGCAGAGTATTCAGATGTATTGCCAAAAGCACGAAAATTAGAACGACTGTGCCTTTGTTAAGCACAGAGGGCGCAAAATGGAGACGAATGCGATTTATATGAGCTACTTGAAAAACTATAATGAAGAAATTACACTCAGTCAATAAAGAATATGAGGTTTCAGTAGATTCATTTGGCATATTGAACGGAATAGATAGAGGGAATTTATTGTCTTCCACACACATAGGCACTTGTATATACACACACACGAACTGTAGTACATACATGGGAGGACAACGAAAGGTGTGATACTAGCAACAATAACATATTAATAGTTATTCCGTGTTCATCAGTACCTACAGAACACATGTTCAAAAGGAATTATAGTGAGGCAGATGATTAAATCTTATACGGCAATACACTCCTCATGATTCGAGGTACGTAACAAAGGGGGGGGGGGGGGGGGTTAGTATGGTAAAGCTGGCATAACAAACTGCCGTCTCGAACGACGAAGAAACGGGTGTACCAGCGCTGCAGAAACCGCGCCTCTCCATCTCCGTCCAGTTGATCAGATACTTCCACAATAGAATACGCTGTCGCTGCAGCGCTGGGTACATGGGCCTGGCTGGTTGTCTACGGACTGCAGCAAACGCCAATTTCGAAACCACCTTAAATCGCGCATTTTTTGCTTCACTCTGTGGTTGGACGCCGGTATATATCGACCAAACAACCGACGCTATACAACTAGGTTTGTGGCAATTTTCTTTTTTGGTGAAAGTGCCGATTAAGGCCACAAAGGGGTTTTGTTCTTACTCAGGCGGTCAGTCCTGTTTACGACGATTTTAATAGTGAAGCTAATATTACAGTAAGACTGAGCAAGTAATGCTCAATATGAAGAATTTCGCTTTATTGTTTTGGGCACCTTAAGAACGAAATATAGCGCAAGAGAACTTTTTTCGGTGTTCCAGGGGAAATGAACTAGAAACATTTGATGAAGTTTTCATAATTACGGGGTTTTTCATGGGGCTGCAGGGAAAAATGGGGTAAATATAAGGACTTTATGAGCCCAGTCGAGGGAAGTTTTGGGAGCAACACCACTGTGCCATATAGGGAAAAGTAAAAGTGAGGCTTCAGAGATGGCTGTGAGGGCTGACATCCCATCGTATTTAATTCCGACTTCGATACAAATGAAACGACGTCTATAACCTGACGTTGATCCTGCGTGGCCATGTCCTCGATTGCGGGAAGACGAACGCAGCGACTATTGCTTGTTAGCTGATTCCGCATAGTGCATGGCCATGCTCCTATAGTTCTCGCCCCCCATGGTTGCCGCGGTGGAGCTGACATCGGCGCCGGTAGGTCGCTGTAGTGGTACGCTACGAGCACATGCAACAGACAGATGGTTGTATATTCTAATAAGCCACTGAAGGTGCTGCAAACACGCACCATCCAGAAATAGCAAAGACCCGTGAGCGCCGTCGTAAGAAGACATCGCGCTATGATGCGACAGCCTCAAGGCATTGATCGGTGCCAGATATTGCGCGGCACACAATTCGCATCCTCACGCACATCAGTGTGTTGGAGTGCACGGCTCAGAGTCGCTTGTCGCGAGGGGCTTTGACCCTTTTGGAAGTCGAGCGTGTACGGAACCCCTTTGGCGCTTCCCGACCATTTTACAGCCGCGACTACGCGGCGTTACCGAAAGCTGTTGCTATCATACATCTGATGCGATAACGTATGTTCCCCTTATCTCTTGCACAGATAATGTTCACGCAATTTGGGGTATTCGATATAGTGACTGACACCGCATGGTTGACAATACGCTGGCCTAAAGAAAAAAAGTCCTCCGCCAAGGAACGTCATCTTTCATCGCTTTTCCATGCCGAATTCCCATCCTGGCTCGAACCAAAGGAATACATGCGCAAACATCAGGAGGACGCTTAAACTTCGCTTAATTAGGCGCCAGCACCTTTAACAGCGCCTTTTTATTCAGCGAGTTTTGCCATTGAGAGTTAATATTTTTGCACATAATTTCAAGTTCTAAATGTCTTCAGTTTCAATAGGTTTATAGAGAAAGAAATGCGCAATATCTGGGGGCCACACCTCCATGGAAACCTGATTGATTTGATTAATTTATAGGAAGGGAAAGGCGCGGTAACTGTCTCACTTGTTTTCTGTGGACACCTCAACCGCGCCGTAAGGGAAGGGAGGAAGGTGGGAGTGAAAGTGGAAAGAGAGAAAGAGGAGCCGTAGTGGAGGGCTAAGGAGTAATTTCGACCACATGGGGATCTTCAACGTGCGCTGACATCGCACAGCACACGTACGCCTCTTCGTTTCGCCTCCATCGAAACGCAGCCGCCGAGGTCGGGTTCGAAACCGGGAACTCCGGCACAGTAGCCATGGAAACCTGAACCGTGCCGTAATGCCCATGCTGTAATGCCCACCTTCCTGGGAGAGAAAGCGGAAATTAAGAGGTGACTTAGTGAAGAGCTACGGAGTAATTTCTACCACCTGGGCATCTTTGACGTGCACTGACATCGCATGTTCAGCACACGAACACATCTCCGTTTCACCTACATCAAAACGCAGCCCTGGTTTGGTTTTTGGGGAAGCCGCCGCTGTGGCGCAGGAGTTAAGATGACCGACCACTGTGCCGGAGTACCCGGGTTCGATCCCTACCGCCGGCGGCTACGTTTCGATGGAAGCGAAATGGAAGGGCGTCCGTGGGCTGTGCAATGTCAGTGCACGTTAAAGGTCCCCAGGGGGGTCGAAATTACCGCGCAGCCCTCCACTAGGCCACCTCTTTGTCTATTTCTACATTTCATTCCCAAATTTCCTCCCCTACAGCGCTGTGAAGGTGTCCACAGAAAAAGTGCGACAGATACTGCGCCTTTCCTTTCCTGGCAACTTATTATTATTATTATTATTATTATTATTATTATTATTATTATTATTATTATTATTATTATTATTATTATTATTATTATTATTATTATTATTATTATTATTATTGAAGAAGGCTCAGTATCTGTTTCACTTCTCGACTGACATCTACACTTACAATGAACAGCATACAATTGGAAATACTTGTGTCGTCGCGGCTCGAATATCGGTCGCAAACTACCCCCAACTTGACGCTCAGGTGAATGCTAAATGGGAGGCGAACTGGTATGGCATCACAGTGAACGCGACACAAACAACGGCTGTGCCAATATTTCCATCCGAAGTCATGTGCGTACTTTTTCAGACATCCTTTTAAAATTCTGGGTTATGGTGACGGCAACGGCGACGCCCACTGGACCGAAATAGCTTTATTCCTTATTGTGCAATACTGGAGGCAGCCACCCCAAGCTGATAAAGAATTTTAAAATGAAATCAGAGGAAGGAGGTAATTAAGGTTTCAGTATAAAACTTCTCGTTTATGGAAGAGACGGCACCATATTGAAGTCATCTGCATGGTATTAGGGGCGTGAATCAGACTCTCGGAGCTTTTAACACACACACACACACACACACACACACACACACACACACACACACACACACACACACACACACACACACACACACACACACACACACACACACACACACACACACACACACACACACACACACACACACACACACACACACACACACACACACACACACACACACACACACACACACACACACACACACACACACACACACACACACACACACACACACACACACACACACACACACACACACACACACACACACACACACACACACACACACACACACACACACACACACACACACACACACACACACACACACACACACACACACACACACACACACACACACACACACACACACACACACACACACACACACACACACACACACACACACACACACACACACACACACACACACACACACACACACACACACACACACACACACACACGCACGAGGCTATTTACACTGTGCATCCATAGAAACAGGACCACTGCAGGGCTTTGAAGGCCGTCAAGGTGCTTGAGCAGCGCGAATGGCCGGTCACACGAAAGCGTTTTACGCAACAATGCCGATAGGGCAGCCCCAGCTGTGCGTCGGCGGAGGAAAAGAGGCCTTCGTTTCGTCGTAATGTCGTTACGGCTGCCGTGAGCGGGCGCGCGCGACGTGTCGCCTTCCTTGTGTTCGCGAAGCCCCTCGGTCTCGCGCAGTGCCGCAGGAAATCCCGTCGCGCTGACATCGAACGGCGCCGTCGGGTCGAGCGTCGTTAGTCGCGACAAAACGGCTTTGCGTGCACTTAGATGACAGCCTCTTGGAAAAGTTACATCACCTGTTACAACTGCGTATGGTAATATGGATACAGGTTCACTTATGTGACACCACAATCTAGTTTATTTTTTCAATGAATGTTGGTGTGAGTTTTAGTTTGTTAGTAAATATGCATATGCAACGAAAACGCGTGGTGCTTTGCAATTACTCTTACATACCGCAAAATCCCATCGCATCTTATAAGATACAGTGGTCTACTTGACGAGTAGACGCGGACGAGCCTGCGAGCACTACCTTCAGTAAATTCGTGGAATAAGGTTCTTATGATTGTATACATTTACCCCGCGAGTTAACCTAAAAAAAGCGTGAGCATCGTGCAAAGTTTCTATCGCAGATGTAGAAGTGACGTCCACGGCAGAAAAAGATGCTATGGAGGGATGACGCTCGGGTTTGCTAATAACAGGGGACGCTATTTTACGCGAAGCTAGTGTTTACTACATGATTTGAAAAAACCGCAGTTAAGCCTGCGAACAGAGGGTTAGTATAAGGTTACAGAGATTTATAGTGTGCATACGAAAATCGAGGTAGCGAAGAGCACATAAGGTACGGACACTCCTTCAGTGCCACTCTGTATAGTTGTGCAGGCGATTCACCAGGTGGCAATCAGCTGTATGTATATCTGCATTAAATTGGGCATGCTGCGTTAACGTTACAATGAACTCTAGAAACATATTTTCAGCTTTGGTCGCAATTATTTACGCCATTGCTTACTTACACCGCCGAGGTTTCAACTGAAAAAGCATTTGACTCAGTTGAAACCTCGGCGGTGATGCAGGCATTGCGAAATCAGGGGGTAGACGAGGCGTACGAGAAAGTGCTGGAAGATATATATAGTGGCTGCACTGCAAGCATAGTTCTGCATAAAGAAAGCAACAAAATTCCTATAAAGGAAGGTGTTAGGCAAGGAGACACAATTTCCCCAGTACTATTCACAGCTTGCTTAGAGGAAGTATCCAGAGAATTGAAATGGGAGCAGTTAGGGATAAGGGTAGATGGAGAATACCTCAGTAATCTGCGATTTGCTGATGACATTGCCTTGCTAAGCAACTCGGGGGATGAACTACAAATAATGATTGATGACCTAGACAGGAAAAGTAGAAAGGTAGGCTTGAAAATCAATATGCAGAAGACTAAGGTAATGTTCAACAGCCTCGGGAAGGAACAGCAGTTTACAATAGGTAGCGAAGTACTGGAAGTAGTAGGCGAATATGTCTACTTAGGACAGGTACTAACCGCAGATCCGGACCATGAAAAGGAAATAACAAGAAGGATAAGATTGGGATGGAGCGCATTTGGCAAGCACTCGCAGATTGGGACTAGCAGCTTACCGGTATCGCTCAAGAAGAAAGTATACAACAGTTGCATCTTGCCTGTACTCACCTATGGGGCTGAAACGTGGAGGCTAACCAAGAGAGTTCTACTTAAGTTGAGGACAACCCAGAGGGCTATGGAATGAAAAATGATAGGGGTAACATTAAGAGATAGAAAGCGTGCAGAGTGGGTCAGACAAATAACTCAAGTTACCGACATTCTAGTGGAAATTAAGAAGAAGAAATGGACATTGGCAGGGCATGTAGTGCGAAGAGAGGATAACCGATGGTCGCTTAGGGTAACAAACTGGATTCCAAGGGAAGGAAAGCGTAGCAGGGGGCGGCAGAAAGTGAGGTGGGCGGATGAGGTTAAGAAGCTCGCAGGGGTCACGTGGATGCAGCTAGCACAGAACCGGGTTAAGTGGAGAAATATGGGAGAGGCCTTCGCCCTGCAGTGGGTATAGTCAGGCTGATGATGATGATGATGATGACTTACGCCATAAAGTATGGGAGCTGAACCTTGTCATGGCATGCGTTTTCTGAAATATACGAGTCTTCTTTTTGTTTCACGCATTGAGCCATTTTTTAATTCATCACAAATATCTGAAAGCAATGATTGAAAACTTTCCCTTTAGCAATCCAACCAAGTAACACGGCAATGCAAGTAGGATGGGTATGGTTGAGTTCCCACAGTTCATATTTGAAAAATATGGGGGATACTCAGGCTCCGCCTTTAAGTTTACCTTAAGCTACTATTCTACCCCGTTACATACAGCCACTGGTCGTATGCAACATGTAATGTCCCGCTTTAAACAAGACATATGAACGCGCCTGCATCACCTACTCTGAATCCGAAGAAGACTGGAAGGTTGATTCTTATTCCAGCTTCCCATCTTAAATGGGCAAACCGAGCTGCTCCCAAATTTTTAAAATCATATATGATTTACGTAAGTCGCACAAAGATTTCAAGAATCGCTCCTCGTCTATGTCGACTGCCACCTGCCAGCCATATGCCCGTGACTTTTCACTCACAACAACGACGCCGATAACGACGACGCCAATTCAGTGCAACGAGGCCTTGAATGCTATCGCGTAATTAATTGCAGTTCAGCCGGAATTTTCACAACCTTTGGTCCTGCCTCTGCACTTTTTTTTTTTTTTTTTCGTCGGCGGAATCATGGTGGGAAAGCGCGAAGTCCAGTGCAGTGCTTTTTAAAGGGTCGTTCTATCCGCCTCGCCCCATTCAATACAACAAGTCGGCAGAGAGCATTTCTGTGTTTATATGAAAGTGAGCCGTTGCTGCCTTTTGGGCGCTTTTAATTGTTCCGAGGAGCGGTGCTTGTGGCTGAAAGGATCCTTTCTTCATTGCTCTCAGTGCGTGCGTAGTCATGGACAAGTTGAACATGTTTTATTGCCTTCGTAGTATGCGCTCAGGTATCTCCTCTGGTATCGTGCACTTCTGGCACAGCAGGTAGCTGTATTCCAGTAAGCATTGGATGCCCACAGAGCTTTTAGATCCATATCAATCAAAGAGTACATAATATGGATCGCTAAACCATTTGCATGCTCTCATTTGGGTTCCATCATGAATTCCCTGATGTCATTCATGAAGGCGTCACTGCCGTTGGAAACATTTGTAACGGTATATGCCTATATCCTTTAGATTATCAGCTGCTTCTTTCCTTCATTGACTCGAAGTTCACGGACTGTCGCAATCTTATTATTATTTTTTTTAACTGACGTGGGGTGTTTGGCATATGGGCTTGCATGGACGCTGTATACGGGAGGTTTGCGGATGCATTTACACCTTCTGCGGGTTCTTTAACGTGCGCCAGCAGAACCCGTGGATGGTCAAAATTACCTGTACCCAAATACATAAGTGCAAATTAGGGCAATTTTTTCTTGCTTCTTTAAAGAAAGGATTCGCAGAACCAGATCATGTTTTTCTTGAGTTGACTGAATTATTTATTGATTAGTGGATAGATCGGTTTCCAGAATGCTACCATCAATCACTCTGGATGGAACGAAAAATAGCAAGGTTTCATTTATAACGGCTCTCTAGATAACTACCGTGTAGTGAGGCAAATGAAAGAGATAAAGAGAGGGCTTGGGAAAGAAGAAATGAGATAAGATGATCACGTGCGTGTTGCACCGCCTCGCACCTTCGTGATCACAAAAGCGTGGTACGGTTGCGCAAGCACACAAACGTAACCACGTTTGCGTGCATCCGTTATCTTAAACCGTTTGTTCACGAACATCACCGCCACGCAATACCATGCGAAAGGTGGACCTTGACTCTCTGCAGCAACGATTCCACCTGCTTTCGTGACCAAGTTTAGTGCGGAATAAGGACACACAGCGGTTATATCTTTAGCGGACAAAAAGTACGACCCGACAGCTTCCTCTAAAAGCCGTGACACCCATCCGAGCTCCTCCTCTTTCTTTCGCGTTGCCCCACGGCTGTCTTTGCTCCTCTCGGAGTTGGACACGTACGCGACGCGGCACGCTGCAGTAGCGGAGGAGGTCTCCCCCTCCTCCGGCGAAGGAGGCGAAGGAGGAGGGGAGACCCCGATGCGAGCACCCGATAGCCGCCGATGTCGTTCAGCGTAGTTCAGCGTCGCTTCACTGGCCTCACGTCTGCACGCGCTATCGGTATTCGGGCTACCGCAGAGCGCATGTCATCTGGACGGGAAATCGAAGCGCGCACTCGCACAGGCGTTACGCGCCACCAGGTTTTTCAAACAGAGCCGAGGAAGCGGTGCAGGCTGCGGGCGCGCGTACACTAAATACACAGCTGCCCTTATGCGGGGCCCCGTCATTGGAGGACGATTTTCCACTGAAGGCTCAACCAAAAAAGCAAGCTCGAGTCTATTTGGACGATAAAGCCTTTTGCGCCTCCATCTATGAGGGCCGGAAACAGTTTTGGGGGAAGCAGTGAAACGTGTAGGACATCGGAGTTAAGAACACTGAGCAAACACAACGCGGCCTCTGCAGGTTGTTGTCAAGCGCTGCTCTCGGCAGAAACTTGTGCCGTGCATCGGCTATGAAGGAGGCTGCGGTGAACCTCTCGATGTAGAAAAATATTGGGTCATAGCGAAATTGCCCGAGAACATTTGAGGAAATCTCTGTTTACTTTAATTTGGTTCTGAGTCGTGTCACGTGAGTTGTTCTCCGTTGCAGATCGAATAATCAGTACTTAAACCATAACACAAGGTGAAATAAATGTTTAAAACAGCTTTCGACTGCTTCCGTTAGCCTGCAGGAAACCAGCTTTGCCGGGCTATTCGTGAGAAGATCAGCGACCCAATGCCTAGCCGCCAGAAAAAAAGCACGCGGACTGACTTCAGGGACTTCGCGGGCAAGGGTTATGGGCCAGTTTCCGCGTCCACAGTCGATGAATTTTCTTTTAAGACGCACTGACATCTCTCTTCTTGCGAATAAAGGCAAGCATTAACAAGCACTAAATGAAGGATTACGCCTGCTCTGGCTATACCGATCGCATCGATTCTTTATGTGTGTGAAACAGAGCCCAGCATCCCCTTTTTTACGTCCTTCCTCTTTCTTTCTTTCTTTCTTTCTTTCTTTCTTTCTTTCTTTCTTTCTTTCTTTCTTTCTTTCTTTCTTTCTTTCTTTCTTTCTTTCTTTCTTTCTTTCTTTCTTTCTTTCTTTTTTTCGTCATTTTGGGAATTTTAGAGCCTTCAACTTAATGTGGTGCCTGACATGACACCTCAATGCCTTCTAGGTCAGCTCGAACTCAATACAAATTGAACAAAGTATACTTGTAACTTACGTAGGAATGTAGACTGAATGCAAAGATAAATGCATAAAAGAGTTTGCGCGGACAGCTCGTCGATATGCAATTCCCACGTTCTCACGGAAGCGTTCCAACAGCACATGCTCTTGCGCCGTGTAGTCGACACACACATGCATAGAGAACACGTACGAAACTAGGCTTTCTTGCTTTGTTTATGTTCGCTCCGCGTCAGTCACAACAACACCGCCTCTAGCAGTGTGCAGCTATCCGGCACCAAGGCCGCGCCGAGTAGCCACGTCAGTCATCCATCATCTCCTTCCGGCAGACGGCAATACGCCCGAAGACGCCGGAGTCTCGACAGTGGCTCGAAGTTAGCAGCAGAGCAGGCGTGAGGTCGGTGAACTCTCACTCAATTATGGAGAAGGGGCAGTCGTTCACACAGTCCTGTGTGGGAAAGGGGACCCACAAAAAACAGCAATAGCCCTACAAATCAGTTTTGTGCTTAAAGCACCATTGGCGCTATAGCAGGGCTACCCAAGTTGCAGTCGTGGAACGGGAGAACTATTTCTGAGTAGTTGTGGGTCATTAATGTAACTACCATTTATCCAGCTAAGTCACAAAAAGACCAAAATGTCTCGCTGGAAAAAGGCTGGAATAAATGCATACCACTAAAGTTTTTATGTGAAAGAAAGAATCGCATGCCCAATTCAATTGTGGAATATTCCTAAGAAAAACAAGAAAGATTTGTATTTTCCTGCATTGTTCGGTTTACTGAATATGCATGCCAGAACAGAGATGAAAAACGTTGAAGTATGATTACTGTACGCAGTTTATGAACGTACTCACGAGAATTACAACATTAGGTTAAAACGCCTTACTACAAGGCGGCTTCTTGAGGAAAGATTGCATGCAAGTTCAATGAGATTGCCTTCAGATTTGCACGCCTGGAACCCAGGGTGGCGTAATATCTACCACTCTGCTAAGTTCTTTGCTTATGCATGTTCCAGACCCCTCTAGCTTACTTGGAAGCTGGTAATCGGGAAAGAAGTATCCACTTTTGGAGCAACTGCGTACAATGTGTGCATAAATTTACTTGCACGGTTTGCTTCCTAGGGAGCGCCAAATAGCTGCAACTGCTTGCTGCAGCCATCATGCACACCTAAAATCATGCACTGCTGGGCAGCTGTGTGCAGTTTTAATCATAATTGAGAAGTTTACTGCGTTTACACTCGAAGTGAATGACAGAAGTGAAGTGACGCTGACAGGACAGTTAAGAGCTTGCCGTAAGCTCGTCTGGTCTTGTATTTTTAGTTCATCAAGTGAGATGTCCCCGCAAGTCCATGTGAAAAGTTATAATTTTATATGAAATGTAAGTGAAGTGGGTGGAACTGAAGAAGGGGTTAACTTCATTTGAGAGGGTGGAGAGGAGTCAGGTCCGAACAACGAGTCGAGAGAGATCGTTGAAGAAACTTAAGGGTATCTGCAAAAAGCTGCCGAATACAGCGTTAGACTGAAAGGCATACGAAAATTTTGACCGCAATATAACTTTTATACCCAACCGTATGCGATATTCACATCCCCGATAGGCGACCTGCATGGAGAAGCTTCCCACAAAGTGCGCTGTGAGCACCGTGATGTTGGCTGCGTCTTCGTCGTCGTCGTCGTCATCATCATCATCAGCCAAACTAAACCCACTGCAGGGCGAACGCCTGTCCCATTTTGCGCCAAGTCCTGAGCCTGCTTCATTTATTTGACCCTTGCAAACTTCCTAACCTCTTTTGCGCTTTTGTCGTGTGTTGTCTTTCATCCGTCCCCCAGTTTAGCAAGTAGCGCTGAAGTCCCGATTATGATCAACTAAATGATCCCTATGTTAGCATTCTTAACCGCATCCGCCTACCTAACTTTCCGCCATCCCTTGCTGCGCCTTCCCTTCTCTTCTTCTTGATTTCCACTAGAATGCCATTAACACGAGTTATTTCTCTGACCCACCCTTCACGATGGCTATTTTTTATTCTTACTCCTACCATTTTGCATTCCGTAGCTCTCTGCGTTGTCCTCAACCTAAGTAGAACTCTTTTCGTTAGCCTTCGCGTTAAGCCCCATAGGTCAGTACAGGTAAGATGCAATTGTTATATACTTTCCTTTTGAGCGATACCGGTAAGCTGCTAGTCATAACCGGCGGGTTATTGCAACATGCACACCATCCTAATCTTATTCTTCTAGTTATTTCCTTTTCATGGTGCGGACCTGCGGTTACTACCAACCAGTTTCAGCGCTTCGATACCTGTATTATAAACTGCTGTCCCATCCTGAGGCTGTTACTGTACGCAGTTACTGTACGCAGAAGACCTTAGTCTTCTGCATATTCATTTTTCCGCCAAACGTTCTGCGTTTCATGTTTAGGTCATCAGTCATGCTTTGCAATTCTTCCCTTGTCTTAACAAGGCAAGGCCATCAGCGAATCGCAGATGACTGGGGTATTCTCCGTCAACTCTTATATCCCTATCTGCTGCCATTAGAAGTCTCTGAATACTTCCTCTAAGCAACCTGTGAATAGTACTGGGGTCTGGGGAGATCGTGTCTCCAGGCCTAGCACGTACCTTTCCTTATGGGAGTTTCATTACTTTATGCAGAGCTATGGTATCTTTTTAGCCGTTTTAGATATCTTGCAGTACTTTCACATACGGTTCATGTACATTCACATTCGTGGGACTGATTTTGAGGCCGGCAGGATGTGGTGTTAAACAAAGGCCCCGGGTTTTAGGTATCACGAACACAGCCCCGCGGTTTTAAGCAGCCAAGAATAATAGTTGAAATCCTACCTCCCACAGTAATAACTTCATGTGCGATGTCCCTGCCTTCTTTCATGTGTTATAATTTAGTAGTTGCCTACTCATCAAAAGCGGGTAGAGGCTCATATCGTCTGTAAACATAAGGATCCCTTCTTTTTACTGCAGCTACTCGGTTGGCGTAGGGCGGCAAATATGCCTTTGGGCGTGTGGTGGAGACGGTGGTAGCGGTGTTCATCGGTAATTACGAATGCATACATGTTTAATCATGCAGCATGAAATGAGCGAGCACAAATCACTTTCACGCTGTGGTGAACATGCAGTGAGCTTGTGTAGTTGATAAGTAACTTATTACATGAACATATTCAGTTGAAACGTAAAAGAACCAATATTCTTTATGAACGTTTCCGTTATTTTCAAATGTGCTTTGTATATCAACTTAATGCACCTCAGCTCTACTAAATCGAACCATTTTCACTGCCTTTCCCAAGTATCGTTCACACGAATATTCTTCATGGTATTCCAGACAGCGGCTGCAGGCGAGAGGCTTTATACCTGCACCTGCCTTCGCAACCTAATAGAATGAACAGGTTTATCTACTTAAGCAGAATTCGAGAGTAGAATTCCTTTTACTGACGTAAATACAACGTTAAATGTTTCTCTTTACCTGCAATGCGGCAATGACAGCTCGTGTAACAAAGCATTTTTCGTCATTCCGAAGCACATTTCTCCGCCCAAATGCCCGAAGCTCTATATTGCATGGGACGTCGTTCAAAAACTGCGTATAGAGTATGAAAAGCATTCTGATACGGAAGCACGGAAGAGGGTCCATAATTCCACGGTTGGCTCTGAAGCGTCGTGAAAGGGATGCTTTGCTTCAAATGGATCATGCTGGCTTAAAGCCCCTACTCGGCTCGAGGACGAAGGAGCTGATACGTTTTATACAAAGCAAACACGTACAATGAACTTGGGAAAACACTTAGCCTTGCATGAACACCCCATCATACCTTTGTCTCTTTCTTTAAATTTTGATTTTATCTTCTTGCGGCTTTGCTTCCGTATCTAGCAAGCCCTGAACACGAAGTCAAAATGTACCCCCCCCCCCTCCCCCAAGAAAAGAAAAATAACCGCACTCGGGTCACGAGCGTACACTGGTCCCCCTTCCTCCAGCCACCATGTGTCTCAGGTGGCCTGAAGGATCACGCCGCGAGGCATTAGCCTTCGGGGCGTTGCGCTCACACAGTCCATTGTTCTCGGGGGTTCAACAGCGGCCGGCCATTGTTTCAGACCAAAAGCGGTGGCGTCTTCTGAGCGGTTAGCAGCGGTGGCCCTTACTTCGTTCTCGTTACAGCGACCAGTAATTTGTGCATACACCGGTGACACAGGGCTCTCTTTCTGCTATTTTGTTTGTTTTTGTGAACGAAAACATCGGTTGAAGTGCAATACGAAAGGGCACTGACACGAACAATTAGGAGCTATTATAAGCACACCACAGAAGCCGCATAACGAAAGCCATGCGTAAATCCATGTTGGTTAAGGTTCGCCGCCGTGGTTTACAAGATGATTAGCGATCGTAAAGCGTTCATAATTCCTTCTATCGCACTACTGTAAACTCGCTTTTCCCGTGTGCGGCGGCGAGCAGGCATTCAAAAAACACCAATGTACTCGTCGACAGTGTGCGATGCACCGTTCCAAAGTGGCTCAGGCTGTGGGGGCGCCTAGTGAAGGGCTCCGAATAGTGGCAGCGTTTCATTGTCCTTATCTCTTCTCTTTGCTCAAGTTTGTTTCGCGTTATTTTTATAAAAAGAAGAGAAGTTCCAGCGACTTCTTACAGTATCTGGCCGAAGCAGTGGCGATGGTTCAGCCAAGCCTGAACGAAAGTTTGGCTCACTGAATTGTTTCTTTTAGTGTTTCATAGCTTTCCAAAACAACATAATGAAGAACACGATGCTGACATGTCTTCGCCATGACAAGGTTGGCCTGACCGACCGTAGAGCTGCGTCATGCTTTCTTCATTTCTCTTAACATACTACTCCGTCACGGCTGGTAAGAGTGGCGAGGCATGCGCATCACATCTGCCACAAAAAAGTCAGGGTTAAATCATCTGATACTCCTTAATTGCTTTGTTGCTACAGTGCGAAGATAGCATTGCGCATCGCAGGAAAGCTCTAGAAACTGGAATTCAGCAGTATAGGATATGAGGGATAACACGTGACTGCGAAGTAAAACATCATTGTTAGCCAGTTGAAACAATCCAAATGTTCTCTGTACAACTGCTGCCTCGTCGTTTTACGCAGGTCCTATATTATAAATACGTATATTTTACGAAAGACGCATTCACAGCGTACAAAGCCCAGACTGGCTTCTGCTTAGCGACTTCTGCTTAATGTTAGATTTGTTAGCTTTGTGGGGTTTAGCGTCCCAGAGCGACTGAGGCTATGAGAGACTCCGTAGTGTAGGGATCCGAAAATTCAGACCACCTGGGGTTCTTTAACTTGCACTGACATCACAAAACACACGAATATCTTGCTTTTCGCTTCCATCTCTGCTTAATGCTAACATATAATACTAAATAACATCCTGGAAACCTTGAATTCATGTTTGTATGTAAAAAGACTTCGTTTTTTTTTTTCAGACTCTAAGAATGCTATTTTTCTACAAAAATCTTTATAGCGTATCTTGGTAGAATTTGTACATCGATATCCTGTTCTAGTAGCCAAGCTCATAAGAAAATGTAAAGTTGGGGGATTGTTTAATGCAGCAATCCCATAGTGGGAAACAAATTGTATCAATAACGTCATAAAAAATTTGCAGTGCCATCTTCATACAAATACCATACAATCTCATATAGTTCTCATACTTGGAATGATATTTGTATCAGATATGACAATTGTACAAGTTAAGTATGATAAACGGTGCATGAGTTAGTTGACATCTCATAGCTCTCTTATAGTTCTCTTGCAGCTTTTTCGCTAGCATCACATGTTGTCTGTGGCTACCTGCCGGTTCCGTCTGCCTGTATGTTGTCTTTTTACCAAAATAATAAGTTGAATTGGGATCAGTAACGTGTCTTTTATTGCGAAAGCAATACTACTCTGGGTTTCGAGCCTTCAGCGTGGCACGGCCGCACCCACGCGACGCTTTGACGTCATACCCCACGTGACACTAGGGTGAGAGCTGGGCTACCAACTAAAGCGGTCGGCGCAGCGCGGTCGAAGCCACGGCGCAGCGCGTGACGTCACACCCCACGTGACACAAAAGCGAGAGATGGGCTGGAAGGAGCTGCCAACTTGAGTCTCTCATTTCACATGGGACGGTTATGTCAGAATCAGCCTGCTAGGACCCTGGCATTCACCTTACCCTTATAGGCCACTAAGGCACGTTCATACGGCTTGGTTAAAGCGAGGCTTTATATATGGTCTGAGGAAAACGAAAAAGAGAAGAAGAACGCTCGGTCACCCGCAGCTAATGCTTTCGCTCAATATTTGGTTCAGCAGCGTTGAACCCTTGTAATTTTGTTTTTGTTATTGACTCTTTTTTCTTGCTTGACAACGCGATACTGTAGCGGCCAAATGTTTCATAAGCGCTTTATTTTTCCTTCCTCCCGATTAAGTCTCGATCATTAACCAGCGCTCCTTACAGAACAAGAAACTCCATTCTTTGCTTAAATCTAGAGTACGGACTGTGTTAAAAAAAAATAGAGAGGAGTAGGCAAAAAGTTCGATTCGCCGGAAACACACCCCTTTAAACCCTTCCTTCCTGCAGCCCGCAATGCCTAGCTCGAAGAAAGCGTTTGGCGCACGCGCACTTGCACCGTCGCCATGAAGACAATATCCGTGAGCGATAGCCAGGAAGCGAGAAGGCCAGGTCCACACCGGAAGCCCTCTTTCGCCGCCAAGTGCGTGTCACGCAACAGAAGAAACCCAATTGCGCTCTCTGCCAGCAGTAATCTTCGTCGAAAGCGAAGTCTGCTCGGCACGCTTGATGATAATTGTACGTGCAAGTAGGCTGAAGACGGAACGGACGCAGGAAACTTGGCGCCTTAAAAGACAAAAGCTAAAAACAAACAAACACCATAGCCGAAATGAAATTACTGGCGCTCTGATGCCAACACGCCATTGCCTATTCTAGATGTTTTATTTTAACGTACCCATTTGGCTGCGCCGAGCAGTGCCCTGTCAGCATTCATTGACTTGTAGTAATGCAAGTATATTACTGAGGCAAAAAAACTAATCAATTACAATGCTAACTAAATCTTTACCTTCTTATGAGACCGAATTCGCTTTAGTCGCTACAATACTTGGCGCCACTAATGGCTTATGCGATATCCCCGATTTCTTTAAATAAGAAATATACAGGGGAATTGCAATAGAAGCAGTGGCTTGGCTATCTGGGACTTACGGAACCTATGGGACCCAGAACGCTTTTCGTTAGTCACAGCCATCTGCCTAACTGCGTTCAGTGCAGGTAAAATGCCTCTCCTTTACTTCTCCGAAAAGTTACTGTCGTGCAGTGAAAGCAAATTCTTTTTTCAGTCATTTACTTTTCTTTTTCCTTATAGCTTATTACGCAACTACTGACTACATCGCAGATTCACTTAGTCCACCTTTATTCTGCTTGGACCAATGAGCCTTAGTGGCCCTCTGTGGTATGCTGAGCCTTCTAGACATTGTTTTCTTGAATTGTTCTGTATTTTGATTATTTTAATACCCCTTACGAATTGCTTTGCAAATTGATCTTGTAAATAGACCACAACTTCACTGCATTAACTACCACGCATAAAGAAAAGAGCTTTCGTGGCCTGCGGTTATCGTGTCGATCCCGCAATACAAAGGCCCAGGTTCAATTCCCACCCTGTCCAGCCTGAAGCATTTTCTTTAATTTTCGTTGGTTATATGAAGCTTCATGTGAAGTTTGATTCCATCGGACTATTGTTTGCTGCTATACACTGTTAACTGTTAACTATTTTTGGCGCTGCGGATGACGCGAGAGGTCAGGGGAGTTTCGTACCACTTTCTTTCGACATCCAACACCCGGCGTAGATCCTGAAGAACCTCATTATTTTATGTATTATATATATTTCGCCTTATACCTTACATATATTCGCATAATAACCATGCCCTGTGCCAGATGTGGCCAGCTTATCCCGGATATGTTCTTAATATTACCCGCCCATTAAATTACTTCCTTCCCCTGCTAGGGTTGCTGTCTGTACGCCTTAGGTAATTGCAAAGCAAGGGATTTTCAAATCTTTTTGTTTACAAAACATTAATCCAGCCAAGTACCGGTACCGGAACACCTGTCTGCCTAGGCGCGGTAATTGTCCGACGGGCTTCCAACATAGAACTGTAGTACATCACATATACGGGGTGTCTAAGCTAACTTAAGCCAAGGGTTAAAAAATGAAACATTTGAGTTAGGCCGGATAAACATATTGTATACAGCTAACAGGCGTATGGCGTACCCTAGGCAATTTTTTATTTTGCAATTAACTGTTTAACAATTAAGATAGATTTTCTAACTCACGAAGTATTGCTGTTAGGCAATAAATTTGATTTGAAAGTTGGAGAGCAGCTTCTGAAACCCCAATTCTATTTTTCCGGCAAAGAAATCCTGACGTGCTTTTCCAAGCTCTAAGCCCGTGAAGTACAAAAAAAAAAAAATGTCACGCGACTAACGCATTCGTGCGCCACAATTGTGGTGCTCTCAATCGTGGCCTGAGTGAAGGAAATTAGTTGCGGCCGTGACTCGACAGCCCAGTCCCAGAGGGAGGCTGATATGTTGGCGATGGTTGCAGCCAACGCAGTGAGCTCGCTGTGACTTGCTCCGTCACGTGCGCCAGCTGCCTGAAGCGGACGAAGAACCGCAGGAGACATATCGGCATATCAACGGGGTTGTGGAGCTAAGGCCGCAACTGATTTCGTTCACGGAAACTCTGGTTGAGGACAGCGCAATCGTGGCGCATTATGCGCCAGTCACGTGGTATTTTTTGTATTTCGTGGGAAAAACAATATATGTGGGGCTTTCTTAATCGGAAAGAAATGGAATGCGGATTTCGAATGGTGCTCTCCAACTTTGCAAATCAAATTCATTGTTTAAAGGCAGTATGGAGACCGTTATGTGTGCTGCGCCGTTACTAAAGCCTTCCTACAGACACCACTGGAGGAAGGAAGGAGAATTTGGCCTGCGGAGGCATGGCGGCAGGAGAGGAAAAATCCTCTGCGAGGGGACGGGAGGAGAGAAACACGACAGGATAGGTTGACTGCGGTGGCTTTAACTGCGCCACTAATTACTCTTTGAAAAAAAAAAAAATGTTTGCTTCTTTGCGTTTCGGAAGCGAAGCCTCATAAGCACCGAGGAATTAAATATTGCCACCTGGTGTCTCCATCTTCTTGCTGCGCCTGGAAGAAGAGGACACTGAAGTTGACTCGCGTGCTGAGCGCCGAACGTTTTGCCTGCTGGTACAGCTTCGTCTTGACGTCTGTTACGTCTAGCCCTGTTGTCCGGGACATATTTTGGTGTCGGCGCAGGGTATCGATCCCAGTATATGTCCCACACTCCTCCGCATACCCAGGATTCAGGTCCTGTGCCAATTGACACGCCTGTTCACCGCACTAGCCGGAGGAACCTAGGCCTACCACCTGAGCACGGGCCGTTGGAATTCACCACCGCAGCCGCCCCTCGACGTGTCATGCAAACGCCAACGTATTACACTTTCCAGAACCCACGACTGCCTAAGGTTTTCCACGGCTGTCAGACGGAAGACGTCGAAGACTGGTTCACCCAGTTTGAACGCGTCGCCGCATTTAATCAGTGGGACGACGCCGCAAAGCTCAGGAACGTCTTCTTCAGCCTGGAAGATGGCGCTCGTACATGGTACGAGAATCGCGAAGGCGCCCTAACATCGTGGCGCGAGTTCTGCCGCTGCATCCTGGACACCTACACCAGCCCGGATCGCCGAGAACGAGCGGAAAGGGCTTTACGCTCTCGCATACAGATGCCGAACGAGACCATAACCATGTACGTGGAGGACATGACTAGGCTGTTCCGACGATCTGACCCGGCCATGCCCGAAGAGAAAAAGGTACGCCATCTCATGCACGGCATTAAGGAACAACTGTTCGCTGGGCTTGTGCGCAATCCGCCGAGCACAGTTGCAGAGTTTCTTTCGGAGGCAGTCACGATGGAAAGGATGCTCCAGCAGCGGTCTACGACCTACGACAGGCCGGTACTCGCCGCTTCGCTCACGGAGCCGCATTCGGCCTTCGGGGCTAGTCCGGACCTTCTTCGCGACATCATCCGGTCCATTCTGCGCGAAGAGCTCCAGACGCTCTTCGGTGCTCCCCAGCCGACGATCGGCTCTATCGCTAGTATTGTCCGAGAAGAGCTCCAACAAGCATTTCGGCCTTCGGTACCATCCGCTAACCCGCCATCCTTTTCCACCGAGCCCTGTCGGCCAACCTATGCGGACATCTTGCGACGTTCCCCAACCGATTCCACACAATTACCGCCACCCGACCAAGGCTCGCTGTATTCAGCCCACCCCGAACCGTACATCGACAACCACCGACCACCCTACCGAAAGGCAGACCTGTGGCGTGCCCCAAATCGGCAGCGCCTGTGCTTCCACTGCGGAGAACCTGGCCACCTGTATCGACAGTGCCCATATCGACAACTGGGACTGAAGGGTTTCCCCATCGACATGCGTAGCCCTCCTTTAGGCCAACGACCCCGGGATATTGAGGACTACGTAGCCCAGCAGCGCATGGCGCCAACTTCTAGACAGTCACGATCTCCGTCTCCACGCCGACTATCCTCGCAGCCCAGCTCCTCCTGGATGGCGCAGCGACGGCCGTCTAGTCCGAGCCGGGAAAACTAAAGACAGCGACCTCAGGGGGCGAGGCCGCTTCAAATCGACGCAACGAAGACCCCCCGACAACGCCACCTGTGAGCGACCGCGACTTGACGGCCCCGACGACAGTTCGTACACGTGAAGATAGACTCTCGCTGGATATACCCGTGGTCCTCGACGGCTATAAGGTTAGCGCATTGGTAGACACTGGTGCTGATTTTTCCATTTTAAGCGGGAAGCTAGCGGCGCTTCTAAAAAAAGTGATGACGCCATGGTCTGGCACGCAGATTCGAACCGCTGGCGGGCATGTCGTAACTCCGAGCGGTCAGTGCACGGCGAGAGTCCAAATTCGCAACTCCACGTTTGTTGTAAGCTGCCTTGTAATACCTGACTGCTCCCGCGACTGTATCCTTGGTGTCGATTTTCTTCGGGAGTATGGGGCCATTATCGATCTCCGGAAGCGTACCGTGACCTTTTCAACTGAGAAAGCGGATGATACTGACACCGCAGACCGCCAAAGCCACGCCCCTCTTCGAATTTCCGCCGAGAGCGTTTCTATTCCGCCACGTTCCAGTGTTTTTGTGACCGTTAACTGCGATGAACTGCGTGACGGAACGGCGGTCGCTGAGGGCAACCAGTCCCTTTTGCTCACCCACGGTATCACCTCGGCGCGGAGTCTCATCCATCTCCGTAACGGCCGATCTGAGCTCCTGGTGACTAACTTCACGAACGAGCCCCGCCATCTTTTTCGCGCTACCACTATCGCATTCGCCGACGCCTTAGCGGACGTTTCTGAATGTTTTACGTTCGGAGAAGTTGAAAATGTGCACCCATCCCTTGATCGTCTGGATATTAGTACAGATCTCTCGGAAACACAGCAGCACGACCTACGTTCTCTTCTTTTAAAATACAGTGCTTGTTTCGCGACATCATCGAAAATTCGGCAGACGCCTCTTGTGAAGCACCGTATAATTACTCCCGACGATGCCCGCCCTATACGCCAGCAGCCGTACCGCATCTCAACGACGGAACGTGAAGCGATTCACACACAGGTTCAGGAGATGCTTCGTGATGGTGTCATCCAACCCTCCAACAGTCCGTGGTCGTCCCCTGTCGTGCTTGTGAAAAAAAAAGGATGGCACCCTTCGCTTCTGTGTTGACTATCGAAAGTTGAACGACATCACTAAAAAAGACGTCTACCCGCTGCCCCGTATCGACGATTCGCTCGACAAGCTTCGTCGCGCCCAGTACTTCTCCTCCATTGACTTGAAGAGCGGGTACTGGCAGATTGAGGTTGATGAGCGGGACCGCGAAAAAACAGCTTTTGTTACCCCAGATGGACTGTATGAGTTTAAAGTGCTGCCATTCGGCCTATGTTCAGCGCCGGCTACTTTTCAGCGCATGATGGACACCGTTCTCGCTGGCCTCAAATGGCAAATCTGTTTAGTTTATCTCGACGACGTTGTCGTGTTCTCTGAAACCTTTGGAGAACACCTTGAACGCCTTCGAGCAGTATTAGATGCCCTCCGGTCAGCTGACTTGACGCTCAAGCCCGAAAAGTGCCACTTTGGCTACAAAGAGTTGAAGTTTCTTGGTCATCTCGTGAGTGCCGCAGGCGTTAGGCCAGACCCCGACAAAACTGCCGCTGTCGCAAAATTTCCCGTTCCTACCACGAAGAGGAGTTTAAAACGTTTCCTGGGTTTGTGTGCGTACTACCGCCGCTTCATCGCCGACTTTTCCAAGGTAGCCGCACCCCTGAACCGCCTCACGCGGGATGATACACAGTTCGTGTGGGCCGCCGAGCAACAGGAGGCTTTTGCGGAGCTACGCAGACGACTGCAAACTACTCCTGTTCTTGCGCACTTTGATGAAGACGCTACCACCGAAATCCACACCGACGCCAGCAACATCGGCCTTGGCGCTGTACTCATTCAACACCAAGCTGGCGTGGAAAGGGTCATTGCGTATGCCAGCCGCACGCTCTCCCGCGCTGAAACAAATTATTCCACTACGGAAAAGGAATGCCTCGCAGTTGTGTGGGCAGCTATGAAATTTAGGCCTTACCTCTATGGACGCGCGTTTAAAGTCGTTACTGACCACCATTCTCTGTGCTGGCTGGCCAATCTCCGTGATCCATCAGGGCGCCTAGCACGATGGAGCCTTCGCCTTCAAGAATTTGATTACTCCATTGTGTACAAGTCTGGTCAGAAGCACGAAGATGCTGACGCGCTCTCGCGGGCACCCGTCGGATTTGTCGATAACGCCACGGATGACACAAGTTTTCTTGGACTACTGAATGCCTCAGATATAATGACCCGACAGCGAGCTGACCCAGACCTTCGACCTGTCATTGACCACCTGGAGGGTCGCGCTGCTGACGTCCCCCGCCAGTTTGGAAGGCACCGTTCTGCATTCTGTCTTCGGAATGGCGTTTTATTCAAGAAAAACTCCAGCACTGTTGATCGAGCGCACCTCCTTGTCGTGCCGGCCGACCTGCGCGACGACATCCTTTTTGCTTGCCACGATGAGCCCACCTCCGGCCACTTAGGCTTTGCACGCACACTCGCTCGAGTTCGTCAAGCCTATTATTGGCCTAAACTTTCTGATGCCGTCCATCGCTACGTCAGAGGCTGCCGCGAGTGTCAACGTCGGAAGGTACCTCCTCTCAAACCCGCGGGTTTGCTCCAACCTATTATTCCACCTCGGACGCCGTTTGACCAAGTCGGCATCGACCTACTGGGCCCATTTCCGCTGTCATCGACGGGTAACAAATGGATTATAGTCGCGACCGACTATCTCACACGTTATGCGGAAACCAAGGCAGTGCAGCGGGGCACATCAATTGAGATCGCTCAATTCTTCATGCAGCAAATCGTGTTGCGTCATGGCGCACCGTCCCTAGTCGTAACCGATCGAGGCACCGCCTTTACGGCACAGCTCATGCACGACGTGCTCGAGCTTAGTCATACCAGCCACCGAAAAACTACTGCATATCACCCGCAGACGAATGGCCTCACGGAGAGACTCAACAAAACCATCGCCGACATGATCGCAATGTACATAGACTCGCAGCACAAAAACTGGGATGAAATTCTTCCCTACATCACATATGCCTACAACACGGCCACCCAAGAGACGACGCGTTTTACACCATTTCGCCTAGTCTACGGACGTGACGTTCAGACGATGTTGGATGCTATGCTTCCGAGCTGCACAGATGATCATCCACTCATGCCAGACGCCGAACAGTTTGCTCAGCGCGCTGAGGAAGCACGTCAACTTGCCCGAATTCACATTCAGCAACAGCAGGGCACGGATGCACGCCGCTACAACCTCCGTCATCGACACGTCGCTTACCATCCCGGAGAGAAAGTTTGGGTATGGACCCCGGTGCGTCGGCCCGGCTTGTGTGATAAACTGATTTCCCGCTACTTCTGACCTTACGAAGTTCTGCGCCGAGTCACGGAAGTAACATACGAAGTTCTTCCAGTGGGTACTGTGCAGCCCTCGCGTCGGCAACCACGCTCCGAGGTCGTGCACGTGGTCCGCATGAAGCCCTATTTCACGCGGTAGTGCGCTATGCGCTTGTTTCGTTGTTGCGTAGGACACCTTACCTCGCGCTCCGTCCCTTATTTCTCTTTTTTTTAAGAGGGGGAGTAATGCCACCTGGTGTCTCCATCTTCTTGCTGCGCCTGGAAGAAGAGGACACTGAAGTTGACTCGCGTGCTGAGCGCCGAACGTTTTGCCTGCTGGTACAGCTTCGTCTTGTCGTCTGTTACGTCTAGCCCTGTTGTCCGTGACAATATTTAAGACCGGAGGACATACCGTGACCCTTTGGGAGTAATCTAAATTAATGTGCCGATACCGAGCGCCCTCTACAATGAGTTTTTTTCCTAAGCAACCGCTGCAACTTGGGCATGCTGAGCTGTATCGTAAATGTGTGCTCTTTTAGGTATTATGTCGTTCCTTGTTATCTCAATTCTTTCTCCTTTCCCCCGTCACCCAGAGCAGCAGCGACGGGCAGTCGATCCCCGCACGAGGTTATTGAAAATGCGCCAAAGGTAAAAAAAAAGATTAGAATCGAGTAGAATATCACTTAAATAGGCTACTAAGCATGTGAAGTTAGCGGCTCATGCGATATGACCAACAATGAAACACGCGGCGAGTTGTGAGATTCGTGCAACCAAACACCTGCAAGAGAACTAGATCGGTGCAACGACATGCACTTTATTTGATCTACTCCTATCGGCAGCAAGATTAAGTTACACCACCTGATAATCTAAGTTGCTCTTCTTCAGCACAGAGGAATGGAAACGACTCATTCTGTCCACATGACATCGTTAACAACTCAGACGGTATCAGAAAGCAGGAATAAGCGAAGCCACATCACATATATGTTAGTAGGCGTAAACACTGCAGGCACTTACATAAATAGTTTTCTTATTGGTAATGCTATTAACATTCCTTCCCAGACAACACACCAACTCCCAGGGACATCCTGTTTAAATCCCTACCTCCCGCATCCTAACAGGGTAATCCGCAGGACGTCCCTGCGAGCTCCCTTCTGGGCTATGTTCGAATCTCGAAAGAAGGATCTCCGTGGGACGTCCTATTTACTTATCTTTTTATGAGACCATGCTAAATTCCAAGGCAGTTGTGGATCATGCACCCTGTCGCACGAAAGCGAGTGAACAAGAACCACACAAATTCGCTTGAAATGTCAAAAACAGTCATCATCACTATAACTAGAAATTGGCACCGTCCCTGCTACGATACTCAACAGTTGCTAACTAAATTTCAGTTGCGCTTTTCCAAGAATCTATATTGGGTGGTTGCCATTGATTGTACATTGGGGTTTTTCAGAGCATGTGAACAGCGAATGTAAGCTCAGAACTACATTAGCTGATGCATGGGAATTGGCTTCTTTGAAAAATATATAAAAGGCGGTGACGAAATATGCTGCATTACATGCAGCCTACTATGATATGAGAGGTAACGTTCAATATGAATCGTGTTCGCAAAAAGGGCATATGCCCATTACAACATTTAGACGTGGCGCCCAACAATCACGGGTACAACTTCGTGGCGCCCAACTTCTCCGAAGAACACAAACCAGCTCTAACTAATGGCTTTATTTTTATTGTCGACAAAAATGACGTGGCTCAATTAACATAATGTGGCATGGGACCTTGGTTAACTGTACTGCTAACAAAATATATAACTATACAAGGGATTATTTTATATAGCTTTGCACATATGCAGTGTATTGCTTGCATATATCAGGACACCCTCGTTGTGGACTATATATAGAAGTGCTTGAGACGTGTGGTAGTCTCAAAATTGTGACTCCTTTGTTATTTGCAAAATGTGAGTATGCGCGTAAGTTCTGTGTGTGTAATTTCTGAAGGACCACAAAGTTTCCGCCGTGTGTTTATTGTGCATAGTATGCGACACCCAGTATATAGGCAAATGCAGAAAACGTGTATAGCACAGGTTGGAGCATGCAGTGTTCAACGCCCCCGAATATTGCTTTGTACGTGGGCGTTCATCGTGTAAGTGAAATGTTTTTTAGCCAATTACTGTATATGTTTTGAATTGTTAGTTCAACACAGAATAATAACAAATTTGGGAATGGTCACCTCCAGCATAGTGGTCTTTCCCATTGAAATTCAACTCTGCCTCCAATTCTTCCCAAATCATTCCTGCCCTAACTGTCCCAATACAAATTAAAGATGGCAACTTGAGTCTGCTCATAGCACCAACATGAGCTGAGATTCATATAATTGTATGCTTCTTACGGGGCCTCTGCAAGACAGGGCCTAGAATAACAAGCAGACAAAAATCTAAAAAATGTCCCAATAAGCTCCTAAAGTACCCCAAACATGTCCCACCTCGGTGGTGTTTGGGACGTCCTGAGGAAGTCACTTATTTCATTTGGGATGTTTTCGGGATTTCTGTGGGACTTTCCTAGGACTTCCGAATCACCCATAATCGGAATCCCTGAGATGTCCCTGGGACGTATGTGTGTTGTCCGGGTTCTTCCTTTCCACAGCGAATGAATGGATCAAGCTTCCACAGCCGAGTTTTCGCCACTTGCATAAATGCGTTCACATCTGGTTTGAATGTTCTTTTTAATGATGCCTCAATTTATGATCCCCCTGTTTATCGCTCTGTTAAAGTTGACCATGGCGTATTTAGACATGTTATATGGGAAACTGTATAGCAGTCCTCTAACGTTCTTGCTGCGTTTAGATAATATTTACGTCTACAGTTTTAGAGGTAGCCGCGGTTAAATCAGCACCGAACGATGCGTCAGTTTACTACGACCGCCCATGTTAATTTTGTGTAATCTGTAACAAAACTATCTTTTTCCTGAAAATACTGGTAGTATCTAACTAAAACTAACTATACATGCAAGGTTATATATAGGGGACGGCCAGCTCCTCGTGCTTGGGTAGTGTTTTGTCGTATTTTTTTGCTTAGTGTTGTCGTGCCCCTTCTTTGTCTGAAATATCTGCCAGTTGTTGAAATGGTCCGCGTGTGTGGGTTTCAAATAAGTGAGCGAGCGGCCGTGCCTCTATTGCGCATGCGCATTGTAAAAGCGCAATGATGACTCAATATTGAAAAGAATAAAAAAATGCGTCCCATCGGGGAATTGATTCCGGGTCTCCCAGAAAAGGAAAAAAAAATGTCCATCGAGAAATGGAGCCCCGGTCTCTAAGAAAAAAAGAATGCTCCCCGTCGGGGAATCGAACCCCGGTCTCCCGCGTGACAGGCGGGGATACTGGCCACTATACTAACGAGGAGAACGGTTGAGATAGGCAACAAAAACTCATCAAAAGAATGATGCTTGCATTGTTTCCCACTTTAGTTATGGTTTTTTAAGCTTTTTTAAGAGTGCATTTTAGAACTGTTCACCTTTTGTAGAATGCATAATTTCGCAGGCAAACGTGTCTACCTAAAGTTCGGACACCGAGCAAGCTCTCTTTGCTGTCGTATTCCAGCACCAAAATCGCACGGCATTCTGCCCCCCCCCCCCCCCACCACCACACTCTCTGCCCTACCTTCACAATTTGCGCTCAAAAAATGTCATTGCTATACATCACAATCTGAAGCTTCTACACGAACACATATATCCTAACATAAGCCCATGGCTGTCGAAACTGGCTGTACAGGCACGGCTCCATGAACGAACAGAAACGCCAGGTTGATGTGTGCCACCGCTTAGATGAAAACCATGTTATCAGCTGGGTTTCTTCACCGCATAACACGGTTTAAGCGCACCAGCAGTACAGTATCAGAAGTGGGAGGCGGCATAAAACGCAGACTGCAGCTCACAGAGCGCTGCTGTGCTGCCATCGTGTGGCGTCAATAAAAAGCTTTAGTAGCGCGGATTTTCAAAATGAATGCATAAGGTTCTCGAGGAAAGGCAGGGCAGGCATATCCTGCTTGAAAAATTTCAGTGCAACACTATGAAGTTTCCTTGCATTGATATGATATTTCATTCTGCTGTCAAACCTCGATTTAACGAAGTGATTGCGATTTCCCCTCAAATGCCCAATGCTTTGACTAACTCGAAATAACGTAAGCAATTTCGAGATTTTTTTCCATTTTAACGAATCTTTCATGAAAAAATGAAGTTAAAAAGTGTTAATTTTTCTTTTTATTTTCGTAGAAAATGCCCGAACATTTATTGATTGCGAGCCAACGGTAATATCGCGGAGCGCCTTCGTCTGGCTTATACCGAAATGCACTGTACAAAGCAAGACTTCGAATTTTGAAATGAATTTACCAGGTGAAGCGGTGGATGCCCTTCTGGGACAGTTTGCATGAGCATACGAGAGCACAAAAGACGCGTTGGACGCACTTCACTATAAGAAGCATCCGTGCCGTCGTTGCTTACAAAGCGCACGCCAGCAAAAATCGCGACTTCTTTGCTGGCAGATAAATTTGTAGTACACTTGGACTCTTCTAGTCGAGGCCCAAGTTTTAGTTTTCTCCTTTCATACGTGCTAGTGATGTGGGTTGCTATCGCGGGACGGAATTTGATTAGCGCAATTACGCTTTGTCAAAATGATGCCGTGGTAGGGTTAGGGATGCCGCTGCACCAAGTAATCATATTTATCCAGTGAAGTGACCCAGAAATGCCTAACTCAATTTAACGAAGTTCGCGGTGGCCTCGTGACTTCGGCGCAGTCACCTCGGTAAGTGGTGAAAGCGTGGCACGTTCCATTTCCAGTTGCAGGTCTTACAAGTCAGTCAGCCAGAACGCATGCACTAATGATTCCCTTCGAAGCGCTACGTGGGGACCGAAAATTCCCAGCAGCTCAGCATTCAGGCGCGGATTCATGAATGACTCCTATAAAGAGAACAGTTATAATTTGACCCACTGGAACTGCTTACTTAGCGAAAAAAATGGAGAATACTTAAGATCTACGTAGTTTTTCTGCCGAAAGTTTTCACTATGGGCAGTTCCGGATGGCAACCAATCGGTCTGTATTCCACGGTACAACTCCTCCCACCTCTTCGTTTCCGCCTGGCTCTCTTGGCTGAGTTATCGGGTCGGAAACCGGTTACTGGGTTTGTGAACGCTGTCGGGTCGGGTTGACGAGCCGATTGAACTTCGCTGCCAGGGGTGGATTGACTCGCTCGACCCCGCTTCAGGAAGCACGCAAATGCGATCGAGTTGAGCCACAGCCAGCTGGTTGAGTTGGGGCATAATGATAGAAGCAACGGTATGGTGGCAACAGTACGGAAAACTCGATGGATGTGCGAAAAAAAAAACGGAATCGGATGCCGTCTGCTAGTTATTCGTCTCGACGCGAGGCGCCGTCGTAATCGCCGCTCGCCTACGCTCGACGGGAGTGGACTCGATATGGTAGGGTCGAGTCCACTAAACTCAACTCCTCAACTCGATCCCCGCTGCCGGGTAGATGTAAGCAGGGCCTTTGGCGGTGCCGCGAAGGGTTATGCGTTTTGCCAGGAACCGAATAGAGAGGCTCCGGGGCGCGTAGTTTTTGACCTTCTTTGCAGCGCGCCGGACTGTGTGGGCGACAGCTTCACCAGGCGAGAGCCCCGGTGTGGTGGAAGGGACCCGGGCTAGAGGGGGCTACGAGGAGGCAAAAGAAAGCAAAAGTACAGAATCGCTCTTCAGTGTGCTTAAGAGGTGGAATGGCAAAAGCCTTTTCCTTCTTCTTTACCTCTTCTCGACTTATTTATTTATTCCTTTACATACATATTGCCTCTGCTGCTACATGACGCAGTCTTAGGCATTTCGATAGGGAGAAGAAAAACGAGCATTTTAATGGCGGGTTAACTGAGAAGGGCGAGATTGCTGACCCTATAGGGCGCTTCTGCACTGCCTTTTGAAAGTGGGGATTTTAGGCGTAACATTTTATGTAGAAAACTCTAGCTAGTCCACAAACTATTCTTTCGAGGGCCGTACATAAAGCAAGCAGGGAAGAGCAGGTTAGTTCTTCAATGCCGACCAACATCTCTGTGCACGGACAATTATGCAGCTCGTGCACTTATTCAAATGCAGTGTTTCTACGCTAGAATTCTGAGCAAGAATTTGCACTCAGTAACAATATGCCATCGACGTAGATCTATTGTCAGAAATTCTAACAGGCTGGAGAGGAAGATAACATACTGTATTCATACCATGTGAATGCTTCAGTTTGCGAGAGAGAGAGAGAGAATATCCCAGCCATGTCTTCCCCCACAGCCGTCGACCGGGATCTCACGGATCTGAGAAGCGGCCAGGGCGAGACGGATTTATTTATTTATACAATACTGCAGGCCTCGTTGCGGCCCAGGCAGGAGGGGCATACAAAGTACAGATTAACGTCTTCCTCTTCCTACGACCGAATCTGACTCTTCTGATTTCGATCATTACATCGCCTCCGCGCGCCCGAGTTTCGCGACGCCTCGGCTCTGCGGACTGCACAAGAGACCGACGGAAGCCTCGAGCCACTGCTTGCCGAGGCGCGGGATTCCACTGCTTCCAGCCCATTTTGTCTCCGTGATGGCCTTTTGTAAAAAAAGGCTTACTCAAGCACCGGCACGAATTTTGTACTTGTGGTTCCCGAGAGCTACCGCTCGTGCATCTTGCGTGTCATGCACGGCGACCCCACTTCCGGTCACCTGGGCTCTGCACGAACGCTCCATCGTGCCCGCGACCGGTTTTATTGGCCAAAGATGCGCCAGGCGTCTGAGCGATATGTGGCGAGCTGCACTTAGTGCCAACGACACAAACGTCCTACGTCAACGCCACAGGGCCTGCTGCATCCTGTGACTCCCCCACGTGGCGCATTTGAGAAAATCGGAATCGACCTTATGGGTCCCTTCCCGAAGTCATCCGACAGAAATTGCTGGATCGTGGTTTGTGCCGACTATCTCACCCGCTACTGCGAAGCGGCAGCTCTTCCTTCAGCCACCGCCCACCACGTATCCTTGTTCTTGCTCCGTTCTGTGATCCTCCGCCATGGACCTCCGCGAGTGATCATCAGTGATCGAGGTCGCCAGTTTACGGCAGATGTTGTGGAAGAGCTTCTCCGTTTGTGTTCCTGGCATTTTCGCCATTCCACACGATATCACCCTCAAACCAACGGCTTGACGGAGCGCACAAACCGCACGCTCACAAACATGCTATCTATGTACAGCGCATCTGACCACAAGAATTGGGATACTATACTGCCGTTTATAACGTTTGCATTCAACACTGCAAATACATGAGACGACCGGCTACAGCCAGTTCTTCCTACTATATGACCGTACTCCTCGGTATTGTCTAGACACCACTCTTCCTTTCTCAGTCCATGACGAACCGTGCATCGCGGAGAGAGAGAGAGAGAAAAAAAAAACTTTATTTGTCAGCGATTGGTATTTGCCCTTGGCTGCATTAAACTGCTCCAGGTGGCCGGCAGTCCAAGTCTGTCAGCGACCTCTTGCGCTCTTGCCGAGGCCCGGGACTGGACGAATGGATCCCGGCTGGCGAGAACAGCTTCCCAGTGTTCCAGCGACGGAGATGGTACTAGATCTACCGGAGGCGAATCCTCCGCGCAGTCCCAGATTATATGGTCTAAGGTGGCAGGCTCGCCGAACAGTTGGCGGTACGGATTTACTACATCGGGAAAGATCTTGGCATAAATCCAAGGGTTTGGCTGCGACCGCGTTTGCAGCCGCCGCCACGTGGTAGCATGTTCTCGGCTGAGCGAAGCGTGCGGAGGAGGCAGGCTCGCCCTGAGCTCTTTGTAGTAAGTGGTAATGGCCTGGTAGGTATCCAGAGTCTCACTCCGTCGGGCACCCGCGCCAGGGATCCCCTCACCAGCTCGGCTGACAAAACCTCGAGCATATTGGTGAGTGGCCTCGTTCCCGGGACGCCCGAGTGAGCCGGGACTCATATGAGATCCACTACGTTTCTATCTTTTGGCAACACACTGAGAATTTTGAATGCAGTGGCGGAGATACGACCCCTGGCGATGTTGCGAAGGGCCGTTTTGGAATCACTGAGAATAGTGCTGGTTCTATTTTGAACAAATCGTAAGGCTATTGCGGCCTCTTCTGCCTCTTCTACTCGGCCCGTGGCCACCCTGCTAACCTGCGGGAGATGCTCACCGCGCTGCCAGCGAAAGCCTCCTTTCCTGTAATGAATTTTGCCGCATCGACATACACGGCACTATCATCCCCTTGATACTTTTTGCCTAACATCTGCGCCCTGGCCCTCCTCTGACGTTCGTGGCGATCCGCTTGCATGTTCTTGGGGAGTGGTTTGACCCGAATGCGTTCACGCATCTCTACCGGCAAGATCACCTGGCTTGAAGGGTCCTCGCCCCTTATGCCTAAGCTTCTCAGGATACACAGCCCCGCTTCAGTTTGCCTGAGCCGTTGCTCTTGCGATGTTAATTGTGCCTCAATGCTCTTCGAGGGTGTTGTGGACCCCTAGTGATAGGAGTCTCGCGGTGGACGTGTGTCTGGGGAGACCGAGAGCCGCTTTGTATGCCTGCCTTATCAGGGAATTCAATTTTTCGCTATAGGCCTTTTTGATGTCCAGGTAGGGGTTGCATACACGAGCTGACTGAGGACAAAAGCCTGAACGAGCCGACATGCATCGGCTCTCCCATACCTTGTCGCCTAGTCGCCACGCGCTTAAAGAGCCGTATGGTTTG
The DNA here is from genome assembly GCF_055883805.1 of Amblyomma maculatum. NCBI lineage: Eukaryota > Metazoa > Arthropoda > Arachnida > Ixodida > Ixodidae > Amblyomma > Amblyomma maculatum. The sequence goes on along the minus strand of NC_139349.1, from coordinate 142,801,283 downwards.
TTGAATCGAGGTCGACAACCTTTCAAGCATTACCTTGTTGCACCTGTTAGATTGTATAAACATCCCAAGCACCCATATCGTTTCTACCTCCGGTATTTCGTTTCCCTGGATTTCTAACTGTATCTTGTTCGGCTTTGGTTTGCAAACCCTTCCGTTGTTACCGATCACCAACAGCTCCGACTTCTGTGGGGAGCATTCCAGTCCTGCCCAACGAGCGTGGGCGTCTACGACATCTGCCGCCTCTTGTAGGGCTTCTTCAATTTGCCCGTCTGATCCCTGACTCGTCCAAATAGTGACGTCGTCAGCGTACAGGGTGTGTCTAATACCGTGTATAGCGTCAAGGGTTTTAGGGAGCGTGATCAGCGCAGCGTTGAATAGAAAAGGGGATAACACTGACCCCTACGGCGTGCCTCTGTTTCTCAGCGGTATGCGTTCCGACTTGAGTTCCCCTATGGTAAGGTCCGCAGTCCTGTTGGACAAAAAGCTCTTATATAGTCGTAGGTGTGTCGCCGTACGTTTAGTTCCGAGAGGTTGGACAGTATAGCCTCGTGGGAGACGTTAGCAAACGCTTTCTTCAAATCCAACCCCAGGATGGCCCGCGTGCCGTGACCGTTTCCCGAGTGTATGATTTCTCTAGAGAGTTGAAGCATCACGTCCTGCGTGGACAGATGCGGCCTAAATCCGATCATTGTGTGCGGCATGAGGCGATGGGTTTCTACATAGTTCTGCAAACGCATGAGAAACACGTTCTCCATGAGCTTACCCAGGCACGACGTATAGGGACATAGGTCGAAGGTTTTCGATGTTGAGCTTTTTGCCGGGTTTCGGTATAAAAGTGACTCTTGCACGTTTCCATGCCGGCGCAAGGTTTCCCCCCTCCCAGCACTTGTTCATATTGTTACGGACGACATCAAGGAAGAAAAAGCGGGCAGTGGCGCGGACAGGAGCGCTGGCGCTAGGCCCGGCAACATATTCATTAAACGTCATCTCACTGTCATCGACCATCTCTCTGTCCTCTGTTCTCCTGTTCTTTCCGCGTTTTTTCCTTCGCGTTTTTTTCCTTTCACCTTGTTATGTGTTGTTATATTCCGTATCATAATGTTGAATATAATATTTAAGTGCTGATGTTTTAATTTTAGTATGTATTATAGTGTGACATTGACACTGTAAATACGCTGCCAGTTTGTTGTTCCTTTCTTATTTCTTCATTGCAAGCAATTGTAATGTGTATGTTATGCTACTTTGTGCACCTTTCATGTGCTAAAATGACAACTTGTTTTTTTTTTTTTATGTTCGCTGCTATGTATTGGTCCCCTGGGACTTTATCAAGCTGTGTACACAGATTTTAGACCAGGGTGACAATCCAGATATTTCTGGCCAATGAAATTCTATTGATTGATTGATTGACTGACATCCCCTTGTGGGCGACGCAGAGCTTCTTCGGCGAGATTGAGGCGAACCTGTAGCAGGCGGCGATCATAGTGGACCATTTTTCTGGTTAACATCCCTGCCTTCCACCCTCCTTTCCTCCTCCTCCTATACTCGCCGCTGCTGCCTCCAATGCTTCCCCAAAAGTCTGAATTTGTGCACACACGGCCATCACAAAAGCGCACTGCCAAAACTACATTGTCCCTCAAGACAGGTGCAATCCCTGAACGTGTGGGCGTCCGGGTACTTGGGCTTTTTATACATCATCACAGAAGGTCAGAAACGACACTGGCGAAACTCCTTAAGGTGGGGGACCAGGTGGGCTGCATGATCCGCCTGGTTTCCAACATTCGCGGGGGGTTACGATGCAAAGACGTCTTGCGGCTGGCCCAAGCGTTTGTAACCAGTTGAAGTCTTTATTTGACTCCGTACCGCCGCCTGCGGAAGCAGGACGAGGGTGTACTCGATGTCATTCCCCGCAAAATTATAAAACCGGCTCTTGACTTACCCGTGAACACCTCCAATCAGTGTCGCCTGAGGCTAGGTATGGTGAACACATCTCAGGAGCTGCGGGAAGAGCACTTGACCAACCGATATACATGTCTCGAAGATATCGTGCATCGCCGTCTCTTTGCATGAATACATATCCACAATACTAACCTCACGGAAGAGCGCTTGCGCATTCCATCACAGTGGAGAGGCGCACTTCATGTGCGCCCTCTTCCCGCGAACACGACACGAGAGGACCATAATCGCCGGAGCCTGGCGTGTGCGGAAGCCCTGGCTCGCCACTATGAATTGAAACCCGGAGTATTCTACGTGGACCATAGGGGAGTGTATACAGCCGCAGTCGTCCACCAATCCAATGCAGTACACGGGTTTACTTTTCGAGTACGGGACATAACAGACGCACAGGAGATCGCCATTTCATTGGCTGCAACTCGTCCCACTTCCAAAACAATAATTGCGAACTCGCGAGGAGCCTGTGGGAACGTCGAGCAAGGCTGGTTATGTACCGTCTTTGACAGAAGTACCCGGCTGCATGTTTTGCTTCTCGCTTGTATTCTAAAGCCAGCATTGATTTCCAGACGTTCACAGCTTGTTAAGCAGTGAGGTCAGGAAGCCCTTCACTTTGTTCAGATTTACAGCTTCATAACTGGTGCGAGTTCTGTACTACGTGTCTGAGAAGCTGAACGCGCAGCCTGGTTACTTTTCGCAATGACGCTACCTAGCCTACCGCCTTCTACAAAACAGCGTACCGCTCGCTGAAATATTGTGGGGCTCCTGCTCCCGTTGAACTATACGGAAATGAGGCAGGTGACGCAGCTGCGCGCCCGTTCTCTCACCGGCAATACCCCTCACACCCAGAAAATCAGGAACTATAATTCATTCCTGCCTACTCTTTCAAAATGTTCTGTACTATCAATCTGGTCATGGTCTTTAACCCACCCATGTTAAAGGGGCACCGCGACGTTATACAAGCGGCTAATTTTCGCCTCCAGGAGGTTCCTTGTGCAGTCCCAATATCAACCAAAGAAAGATCATCGAAATATCGGTTCATGAAAACGAGAGTTATTGATTTTACAAAATTAAAAATACAAGCAAACGAAAACACCACCCTTGAGAGGGATACCCTCGCTCATTTCACTCTCCCAAAGGCTGACCAGGGCGCTTCCAATTGAAACACGACCTGATGCTGACGTAGCGGAAGCTTGCGCGCAATGGTGGCTTGTTCAAGTCGACAAGTATCCGCGCTTTTTGACGGCGTCATTTCCATGGCAACAACAGCCACGTGGGTTTGCAGCAGACGCTTTTGCTCTCTTCACTCTCTGTCGTCTCCGCGAGAAAATGAGCTTTCCCGAGATGACAGATACGGAGCGCGAGCTCCTGCGACGCAGCCAGGAGTTGAGTATCCTGCCATACGCGGACACCCCAACAGAAGCGAGGTCGCCCAGTCCAGCGAGCTGCGCTGGTGAAGTCGATGAAGAGGCAGGCCCAACACCGCCGCCTGAAGACCCCGCGTGCGGCGATGACACAGATTGGTAAATATATTAAATAGCAGCTCATAAATATTATAACGACTTTATATCGAAGGGCGTGAGTTTGTATATAACAGGCAGCCAACTATTATTGCTATAATCTGCACGAATTCAGTATTCCTTTATGAAAAAAGAAAATTGTAAACACGTGTTGCCTGTTGGTCCCCTCGTATTTATCTGATAACGAGCCCCTCATTCTCCCTATATTTGTTTGCTCTTCAATGACTGTAAACACCCATGCAGTTTTCCTGCAGGTGTCGATGTGGCCGGTGCCGCGCGATGCCGACGGCGACAGAGCGAGTGTGCTGCCGGCACATGTCGCAGTGCACAGCGCGCAGCGCGTAGTGCATATGCGAGGATGATTATTTTTTTACGTTGTGCCTGGACACAGAAGTATTACGAGTCGCATATTGCGAACTCGTCGAGAGGGGCGAAGAGCCAGAAGTGGACATTCACAAGTAAGTGAACCATTTCGTTGTGCTGCGCAAACACGCACATGGCATGCTATTCGCGAGTAGTTAAAATGCTTTCAGCGCAAGTCGCAGTTCTGTTCAACGATGACCTACTGCATGTATGTGTCGCTCCCTAGCTGCAACGTACGCTTACTCACGGTCGCCCAGCGCCGGGGAATGCGGGAACAGCCAATTCATTAGCGAGTCGAAACAACTTTAATCAAACTGACTTGCGCCCGCCGGAGCTTCAGCCAGGCCGGCAATTTCACACGTGCATATTATAGGCTGAAAATAAACTGTCATGCCTACGCGCAGCTGTGTATGTTTTAAACCATTTACAAACTATTTTAGAAGTACCAGCGATACGCGTCTCCGCGGTTTCGGCAGGCGAGCTGTACAGCAAGGCCTGCAGATGTGATATGTTGTAGAGCTTTGTTAGTAATTAAAATGAACTATAGGAACTTTCAACTGAAAAAGCAATATTGTAATAAATGCTCGGGTATATAAAATAAAGGTTGCACAGTTGGCTTTCCACCATTTCAGATTCACAATATATTACAATTGCTACTTAACAAATACATGTACTTCTAGCATCACAAATAATGCAGGGAAGCCAACTCAGTGGGCCATCAAATGCACACCTACACTTGTGATTTCTAACCACACTGCAGATGTAAAATAAAAAATGGGGCTTACCATTGTTGCTGTGGACCTTTATTTTGCAATATTGCCTCTCAAAATTAAAAATAGGTTGCTTAGTTCACTTCAGTTAATTGTCTAATCCCAAGGTCTGGAACAAACAAATGTTTGCTTTGCTGAAAAACTCACCTGCACAAACCGAAAAGATTTGTATCTTGGTTTGTAAATGGTTCAGAAAACCACCCAGTACTGTGTGTCATTCAGCCTATCCTGTGGATATAATTCAAGGCTCTCACTTGGCAAGGCAATTTTAAGAAAACAATGGACATCATCCCAGAAAGAACATTTCATCCTTTAATGCACACAAGTAATAGTTCATTTACAAAGCAGGGATATTTGTACTGAAAGGGGGTGTTTCTGTCCTTTAACAGGGATAATAGCCCTCTCCAAGTTGCACAAAGAACCACACAAGAGCACAGCCAGTCTAGGCCTTCCACAAGCGAGCTCGAGCAGCGCAGCGGCACTTTGTCGTCCTTATCCTCGTCTTCGTGGTATTCTCGCCTACTTCATCCTTGTCTTCGTATATCCTCGTGTAGTTCACTACAATTTCCCCCGGGGCGAGGTGGAGCCATCCTGGCGACCTATGGTGAGGGCAAGAGGAGCGGATCGTAGTACGTTTTAAGGCGGCTCACGTGCACAGTTTCGCGGCCGCGATGACGCATGTCCGAAGAGGTAGTGAGTGGCTCCACGATGTAATTCACAGGGGAGGTTTGACGGATAATGCGGTAGGGGCCGTGATACTCGGTTCGAAATTTTGATGACAGTCCCGGTGGGGTGCCGGGAACCCAAAGCCAAACAAGGGATCCTGCAGGAAAAACGTGTGGCGTCTCATCTTTGTCGTGGTGATGCTTTTGGCGGCCTTGAGATTCCGATGTAAAACACCGGGCCAACTGGCGACATTCCTCTGCATGTTTGGCAACGTCTGAAAGGAGAGTACACTCGGAGGAGTCAGGACGATATGGTAAAATAGTGTCCATCGTGGACGACGCCTCACGCCCATAAAGGAGGAAAAAAGGGCTAAATCCAGTAGTTGACTGCGTGACGGTGTTGTAAGCGTATGTCACGAAAGGAAGAACAGCGTCCCAGTTAGTCTGATCGGCGGCAACGTACATCGTCAGCATATTTTCGAGAGTACGATTGAAGCGCTTAGTCAGCCCGTTAGTTTGAGGGTGGTAGGCCGTTGTGGTCCGATGTATGACGCGACATTCGGCCAGTAGAGCTTCAACGACGTTGGATAGGAAGACGCGTCCTCGGTCACTTAGCAGCTCTCGCGGTGCGCCGTGGCGAAGAACAAAATGATGGAGTAAGAACAGGGCAACTTCACGGGCAGTAGCGGCGGGTAAAGCGGCGGTCTCGGCATACCGGGTGAGGTGGTCGATGCCGACGATAATCCACCGGTTCCCAGAAACCGTGCAGGGAAGTGGCCCGTAAAGGTCAACGCCAATGCGGTCAAAAGGCCGGGCCGGGCATGGAAGTGGTTGTAAGGGGCCAGAAGCACGAGGTGTGGATGACTTCCGGCGCTGACAGGCGATGCAGGAGCGGACGTATTTGCGAATATAACCGTACATGCCGCGCCAATAGTAGCGTTGAGAGATTCTTTGAAACGTCTTGACGACACCAGGATGGGCACACTGAGGGTCGGCATGGAAAGAGGCGCAAATTTCATGTCGTAAATGGCGAGGAATGACGAGAAGCCATCGTCGACCATCAGTCATATAATTGCGGCGGTAGAGAAGACCATCTCGTAGGGCAAAGTGTGGTGCTTGACGGCGTAAAGCCCGAGAAGGTGCAGCAGCGTTAGAAGCGGACACGACGTCGATAAGAGAGGCGAGCCACGGGTCTTTGCGCTGCTCCGCAGGCATGTCAGCGATGGTTAGAGAGGAGAGGACGGGCTCAGCCGCCGTAGAGCAAGCAGGTTCGTTGGAGAGGGGAGAACGAGACAGTGCGTCGGCGTCCATGTGTTTACGGCCAGAGCGATATATAACGCGGATGTCAAATTCCTGTAGGCGGAGAGCCCATCGTGCGAGGCGGCCGGACGGGTCTTTAAGAGAGGACAGCCAACATAACGCGTGGTGGTCCGTGACGACGTCAAACTGGCGACCGTAAAGGTAGGGTCGGAATTTCGTCAATGCCCACACAATTGCCAAACACTCCTTTTCCGTAACTGAGTAGTTGCATTCGGCTTTAGAGAGGACACGACTCGCGTACGCGACGACGTATTCGTGAAAACCGTTTTTCCGTTGTGCCAAGACAGCTCCGAGGCCAACGCCACTCGCATCACCATGGACCTCGGTGGGTGCTGTCGGGTCGTAGTGGCGAAGGATTGGTGGCGAAGTCAAAAGACGGCGCAATGCGTTGAACGCCTCGTCGCACTCGACCGACCACGCAGTTAAGTCATTCTTTCCTCCGAGTAGTTTCGTCAGGGGTGCAATTATTGAAGCAAAATTCTGCACGAAGCGCCGAAAATAGGAGCATAGACCTATGAAGCTTCGAAGTTGCTTGAGCGAAACCGGCTTAGGAAACTCCGCCACTGCACGCAGCTTGGCCGGATCAGGGCGAACACCTTCCTTAGAGACGATGTGCCCCAAAATAGTCAACTCCCTGGCACCGAAGTGGCACTTCTTGAGATTCAGTTGCAGGCCGGCGTCAGTAACGCAAACCAAAACTTGCCGCAAGCGCTCTAGGTGCGTAGCGAAGTCGGTGGAAAAGACAACAATGTCGTCCAAGTAGCAGAGGCAGATGTGCCACTTGAACTTCCGCAAGATGTTATCCATCATCCTTTCGAATGTGGCGGGCGCATTGCACAGACCGAAGGGCATCACATTAAATTCATAGAGGCCATCCGGCGCCACAAATGCGGTCTTCTCTCTGTCACAGGCGGCCATTGGTACTTGCCAGTAACCTGAACGTAAATCAAGAGATGAAAAGTACTCGGCACCTTGGAGGCAATCAAGAGCGTCGTCTATACGCGGAAGGGGGTAATTGTCCTTGTGGGTAATCTTGTTGAGGCGCCGGTAGTCGATACAAAAGCGAAACGAGCCATCTTTCTTTTTCACTAGCACCACTGGTGAAGACCAGGGGCTTTGTGTGATGGACGGATTACACCACGTTGTAGCATGTCCTCAACTTGCTCATTGATCACGCGACGCTCTGCCGCTGACACACGATAGGGGCGCTGTCGAAAAGGCGAGTTAGAGCCGGTCTGAATGTGATGCGCGACTGTGGAAGTACGGCCGAGAGGTGTGTGGGCGGCGTCGAAGGCGAAGCGAAATGTCTGTAAAAGGGCCACAAGCTGAGTCCGGTAGGTGGAAGGAAGAGCGTCATCGATGGCGGTTCGGAAGAAGTCGTCTGGCAACGAATCAGGCGTCGGATCGGACTGCAGAGCATCAATGTAGTTGCTGCGGTAGGTCTCAGAGGCATCCAGGTCAGAGAGAAGGTGGGCTGGTTGAATAGAACCCGGAGATTCCCCACGTAGCAGAGTAATCGGGTGCGGAGACGGATTGTAGATGAGTAGCTTCGTGAAGCCACCGTGAACATCGAGAACAGCAGATGGCAGCGGCAGGTGCTTGCGGTGGATGAAGGATGCAGACGGCGTAAATAAAACACTAACGTCTGACACAGCAGGACACAAAAGAGGCACAAGGGCACAAGCCTCTGGTGCTACGTCGACATCTTCAGCGATGGTGAGCTTTTGAGGACACACTGGACGGTTGTCGTCGGGCAGTGCGTCGCACAGTGCAGAAAATTCTACTTCAGCTCGGGCGCAATCGATCACGGCGTTATGTTTAGACAAGAAGTCCCATCCGAGGATCACGTCGTGGGAACAAGATGACAAAACGACGAACTCGACACTGTACAAAATACCTTCAATGACGACACGCGCTGTACATGCTGCTAAAGGTGCAATTCTCTCTTCACTGGCAGTGCGGAGTGACAAACCGTTAAATGACGTCGTAACTTTTCGTAATCGTCGGCAGAGTTGCTCATGAATCACTGACACTGCAGCACCCGTATCGACCAGCGCATATACGGACAGACCATCGATAGAAATCATTATAACGTTCGTGGGAGAAATATGAGGCCTTGAGCTTTTCGCAGAGTACGCAGTTCTTGCCTCAGGAACCGCGGAGCTTAGTTTCCCTCATCAGCAGGGGGTGGTCGCCGGCGCATTGGTGACAGTGACCTGCGACGTGGAGAAGGAGAACGATTGGTCGTGTACGAACGCTGTTCGGCGGCGTGTGCAGGAGAAGACGGAGTAGAACGAAGCAGCGGTGGGGAGTACTCCGAAGACGCAGGCTCGGGACGCGCAGCCATGCGGCGACGGCACCGACGGGCCACGTGTCCAGGGCAACCACAGTAGTAACAAATTGGGCGATTGTCAGAAGTACGCCACGGGTTGTAATAGCGCGGAGTCGCAGGATGAAGCGGAGCCGTTTGAGGAAGCGGTGCATGGCGTAGGACAGGCTGCACGGGTGGTAACGGCTCAGGCGGAGGCCGCGCAGCCACTGCCGCGTAGGTCAAAGGGGCTGGGACAGACGGTTGGCTATATTGTAGTGGTGCTCCGACGTATGTCAAAGGAGCGACGGCAGGAGCTTCAGGAAGCGTAGGAAGTGCTTCTGCGACTTGTTCGCGGATGACTTGCTGCAACTTTGGCGCCAAAGAAGAGGAAGCGTCAGGACGATGGGGAACGAGGGACAGTTGACGGGCAACTTCTTCTCGAATGAACTGCTTGATTTGTTGCAGCAAGGGGGACTGTTCTGCGTCAGCTGTTAAAGCTGCAAGAGGCTCCTGGTGTGAGAGCGAAGAACGAGTGATTTGACGGCGCTTGCGTAATTCCTCAAAATTTTGGCATGCATTGATGACGTCGACCACGGTTGCTGGGTTTCTGGCCAGAAGCATCTGGCACGCGTCATCGTCGATTCCTTGTAAAATATGACTAATCTTGGCCTGTTCTGTCATTGAAGCGTCCACGCGCTTGCACAGATCTACAACATCTTCAATATAACTCGTAAAATTTTCGCCGGGTAGCTGTGCACGGCGGCGCAAGCGTTGCTCAGCGCGCAGCTTGCGCACTGCAGGCCTACCGAAGATATCGGAAAAAGTAGTCTTGAAAGCAGACCACGAGGAGATATCGGCCTCGTGGTTGCGGAACCACTGGTTGGCAACGTCCGTCAGGTAGAATATCACGTTATTTAATTTGATACCGTCGTCCCATTTGTTGTGCGTACTGACCCGCTCATATGATGACAGCCAATCTTCCACGTCATGGTCGCCGGTTCCGCTGAAGATAGGAGGATCACGCTGGCGCAAAGCTCCAGCGCAAAAGACGGCGGATGAGGGGCCGGTTGGACTGGGGGTGGTAGCGTCGGTCATTGCTTGTGTCGGGAGTGTGCGGCTTCGAAGCTCCAGGACGGCAGGAAATCCTGACCTCCACCAAGTGAAAGGGGGTGTTTGTCCTTTAACAGGGATAATAGCCCTCTATAAGTTGCACAAAGAACCACACAAGAGCACAGCCAGTCTAGGCCTTCCACAAGCGAGCTCGAGCAGCGCAGCGGCACTTTGTCGTCCTTATCCTCGTCTTCGTGGTATTCTCGCCTACTTCATCCTTGTCTTCGTATATCCTCGTGTAGTTCACTACAGTACTTTTGTTCACAATAGAAGTGTGTGCTGACAATGCTGAAAAATCACACATGCCACATAAGCTTTTGAGCTGTACCTATAAGATAGTGCAGTTGCATGACAGTCATTTTCGAACTGTGAAATTAAGTGATAATGCTGCACAATGATGACTGTTGCGTTCCTAATGTCTATAGGCTTTTATGTTGCAGAGAAGCAGAAAAAAAGCATACATATGTAACTTTATTCATTACAGAAAATATCGATACACAGCATATCGACAGTTTACAAGGTGGATGTGGGGCCGGCTTGGCCAAGGCAACCGGAAGGTTATACCGGCATGTGCCGCATGGATGATCAGAAAGACATTTCCGTCTCTGACCTACCATGGATTTAAGTATCCTGAACTCTGAAAAAATGAATAAAAAGTGCTCTTCTCAATTTGTGTTAAGTGCAGAATTTCTTTCACATAACATCTTTTCCAACAGCACCAACATCTCAAGAAATGCTGTAGTAAATAACTATAGCAGCAATTAAACCATTATGCCCTTAACGAAGGGTTATTTGTTCCTGCTTCCATTTGCTGTCCTCAAATTCGAAGATGGCCTTAGTGCAATGTACGTCTCAAATCCATTTTCGTGCCCGTCCGTCCTGCTACACGGCGAGTGTCTCGGTCGTATTGAAGAGCTTGATCTCGCGCTTGTAAATACTCTTCCTGCCACACCTACTTCATTCGACGTTAATGTTCTCAGCTCTTGCGATATAGCGACCGCTTCGACACCACCCGATGTTCTTCAACAAGCTATTGACGCAGATCTTCCACCCGCACAACACGATCAGCTCGCTGGTCTTCTACAGAACTTCACTTCTACCTTTGACCTTCCTCACACTGCTCTGGGTCGCACGTCTGTCCTTACGCACACAATCGACACTGGTACAAACGCACCTTTACAACAACATCCTTATCGCGTGTCAGCCTCTGAGCGCCAAGTCATTGCTGATAATGTGGACGACATGCTTCGCCGGGGCGTCATACAGCCATCTAACAGTCCATGGGCTTCTAACGGTTGTTTTGGTCACCAAGAAAGATGGTTCCATCCGGTTTTGCGTCGATTACCATAGACTAAACAAGATCACGCGCAAAGATGTCTATCCTCTGCCGCGAATCGACGATGCCTTGGACTGTTTACAGGGAGCCGAGTATTTCTCCTCATTGGATTTGCGCTCTGGCTACTGGCAGGTACCGATGGCTGATGATGACCGCTCGAAAACTGCCTTTATAACAGCGGACGGCTTATACGAGTTCAACGTTATGCCCTTTGGCCTTTGCAATGCCCCAGCTACTTTCAAGCGCCTGATGGACACTGTTCTTCGTGGACTCAAGTGGCAGACCTGTCTTTGTTATCTGGATGACATCGTAGTTTTTTCCACCGACTTTTCTTCTCGCCTTCTCGCCTTCTCCGCCTAAAGCATGTCCTCACGTGCCTCGCCGACGCTAGGCTTCAGTGAATTTGAAGAAGTGCCACTTTGCCGCTCGAAAACTCAAAGTTCTAGGCCACGTAGTCTCTAAGGACAGCATTCTTCCTGATCCCACCAAACTTCGCGCAGTTGCAGAGTTTCCAAAGCCAACCTCCCTGAAGCAGCTCCGGAGCTTTATCAGCCTCTGCTCCTACTTTCGACGCTTCATCTTGAACTTCGCCTCTATCATCGCTCCTCTGACCCAGCTCCTTGCCGGTAGCTCCGACCTTTTCTCCTGGACTCCAGCCTGCGACAAAGCCTCCCATTCTACGCCACTTTGATCCGACTGCGCCTACGAAGATCCACACTGACGCCTGCGGTATTGGGCTTGGTGCCGTCCTTACCCAACGTAAGCTTGGTTTCAGCGAGTATGTTGTGGCATACGCCAGCCGAACATTGACGAACGCAGAGTCTAATTATTCAGTCACAGAAAGGGAATGTTTGGCCATTATTTGGGCCATCGGGAAGTTTCGTCCCTATCTGTATGGCCGACCGTATTATGTTGTGACCGATCACCACGCTTTGTGCTGGCTCGCCTCTCTGAAAGACCCATGTGGTCGCCTTGCTCGCTGGGCTCTCCGTCTCCAGGAGTATGACATTCATGTCATTTATCGGTCAGGTCTGCGCTTTTGCCCTACCGCCCTGATGTTTCTGAATCAACGCCACTCTCGGACGCCGCCCAGTACGCAGAAGAATGCCGCCAGCTAGCTCGCTCGCTTACAAAGAAAACCAGTGGCAACAAAAACACCATCGTGACACTGGCGAGGCTCCTTCTTATGCACCCAACTCCTTGGTGTGGCTCTGGGTTCCTGCCACAACCGCCGGCCTTTCAAAGAAGCTTCTTGCTTGGTATCACGGTCCATACCGAGTCCTTCAAAAGACACATCCTGCCAACTACGTAGTTGAGCCCGTTACGACCTCTGCGGACTTGCGTCGCCGTGGACGCGAAATAGTTCATGTGGACCGAATCAAGCCATACTACGATCCGTCTGTCCTTTCGGCTCTATGAGTCGCCAGGATGACTCCTTCTCTGCCCAGGGGGAAACTGTAGTGTGGTAATCTTCATCGTTATTGCCACTGACATGCATCGCGTGCTGGCGCTCTCGAGGACGAAGAAGTTGGTCGTTGTCTTCGTGATTCAATACGCCTGACGCTCCGCTGCGAATTCATCCTGAGCAGCTGAATCCCTCTGCGTGGACTGAATAAACACACCCCCTACAGTACTAATAAGTATGCTCACCCTATAATGCAACAGACAGCAAATTGCTTCATGATCCTAGGGCACAAAATACAGTCCGAACATTGAAATTTTGCCACTGATGTAGGTAGCGACACGTATGCATACCTGCCAGGTTCACAGAAAAGGCATTAGGGAGATCTGATAGGAGAGGGGGAGGGGGCATTTACCAGTCATTTATAATGACCGAGTTGCTTTTCATTTTAGTTCAAATGAGTGGGAATCATGTTTTTGTGTGCAAACCACAGCAGACGTGCCACATTACTCTTCCCTGTGGGGGATCTTCGCAGTAGCAGATGCTGGCCTTTTTGCGAAATTCCTTCAAATGTTCGCCCCTACGACATTTTGCCAAAGAATGTGACCGACGGTTGTGTCGGACACAGATAATCGTAACTGGGCGATTTTTTTTTTTTTTACCATGCTGAACTGCCTCTCACATTCAGCATTGCTGTGTGGTATACAGAGGATTCCGAAAATTACTGCTGAGATACGGCTAAATTTTTTTTACCCATCTACGCTTTTCAGCTGGGACATGGCACTCCGCTGCTTGTCAGCACGTTCCTCTTGTAGCACATTTTGAGGAATGTCAAATGCCTGAAGTTTGACATATTCCATTCCGAGAGAATTCAAAACTTGGTTTTTCTAATCTTGCTGCTTTAGTGGCAGAAAAACCGGAAATCGCTCCACAAAAAAAAAAAGAACATTCTGAAATGACATAGTGTCAATGAAATTCAGATCTGCAACTCTAAAACTAGTTACTGCATTGTCAGCCAAAGGGAACTTGAGGCGAAATAACCTCAGGCAGTGACCCTGTATTTCCGAACCACCTCATAAGATTGTTCTTGTTCACTTGGCTCAAGTTTCTGAACAATCCATTTGGCTTCCAGTCTAACCACAATGTCTTCATCGTCCTTCTGTGCTGGTAATCAACTGTAAGTGGTTCCTTGTGCACCTTTAGAAGGCGTGGCCTCACAAAGCTTGAAAAGAGATTTTCAAAAAGCCCAAAAAGTGAAGACAAAAGTAAAGAAAAATAAAAGGAGGACAACCACGGAGGTAAAAATGCCACAAAAAAAGTAAGTCAGGATAACTAGAAATCGTGTGCAAATTCTGCAGAGGGTACCTAAAGAATGCCCAGCTTATGGCAAGCAGTATCATAAATGTCTAAACAAGGGGAACTTTGCCACAGTGCACCATGAACAGATATAATGCTCAGTATCAAGTGCACTCTGTCGAGGGTCAAGAAAATGCAGAACTGTACGTGTCAGAATTGAAGATGGAAAAAATGGGGCAATGAGGCAAAAAGAAATTCTCTTCAACTATGGTAACTCAGTGTGACCCCCCCCCCCATATGGTGAAGTGAGGTGCAGGATCCCCTTTACGGTTATCCATTGTGTGTCTATGAGGTTTGAGAACACAGTTAAAAGTTAAGCCGGTCAACCCGTGAAGTATGTGTGTCGGTGCGTGATTGATGAATGCATGCAAAGAAGTCACTGTTTCTTTACAAACACTTGGATAATTATACCGAGTAGTCGAAACTATAAGCAAGCGTTATGTTTGTAAACAAAGGTGGCGCTGCGATCGGCAGCGACAAGGGGTGTAGGCAAAACGCAGCGTGCCTGTACTGCGCCAAGCGACGCCGCCTTCGAAACCAGTTCGCACGTGCAAATATTCTGAGGCGCAAGCTTTGCTTGTGCGTAGAAATAGTTTGGTCTATGTCTGGAGAGTAGTTCAACACTTTACTAGCCAATTACTGCTGGAATTACGTGACGAACAGCACTGCATTGGCTTCCTTCTCCGTGGCCTCAACAGCGCGTGGCTACAGCAACTTTGGACTGTAGTGGCTGATTAAATTAAATGAAAACGAGAAATCACTATGTATAAGAAAAACTAATATATTGTGAACATTGCCCAACTTCCGGGCTTATTGTTAGCGCATGCAAGGACGATGATATAAATGATTGGAAGTGCATTTTTCATATGACGACTATTTTGATGGGTAGTTTTCTGCTGCTCCAAGCACCTTCACTCTAAAGAACAATATTACCGGCAACTATACTGAACTAGAAATCATATTTTAGCTCACTGTATACCAGCAAATTAGGTCATAGAATTTCACTGAACAAGAACAACTCAATCTTCTAGTTCTTTGTAACATTCGCCTAGTACTTGTTTTATCCTGCAGCCAACTTGTTTTATCCTGCTCGATAAAGAGACGTTCGACGTCTGTTTAATATCGTTATTATCGCACAGACATAGTCAGGGTCATTCACAGGTTAATATATACATGAAGGCTCGTAAGAATGCTGTATTTTTGTTTTCTTGTTATGAGTGCAAATGCAATGTTCTCCACAATGTCCGCGATCACTTGCACCACAATTTGCGCGATCTGCTGAGCATTTTTTAATATATTGGTGCAATTTTTATTCAAATGCGCGTCATCTTATTCTGCTTATTTTTCATCCCTCACAGTCAATTCTACTTTAGGACCTTAAACTTAATGTACTTTATATACCACATTTAAATATCTTGCTCAATAAAAGCTGGTTGTACGTGGTTAATTCGTTCATTATGATCTTAATGACCTTAAAAATAAAATTTATACTCTGAGAAATAGCGCTGCTTGACTTTGTCCGGATCCTAACGATGTTCACTCGATTTCAAGGACCGTTGATGAAGTGCGCGTCACTCGTTGAAATTCGGGAAAGTGAAAACAGAGAAAAGCTACTTCGCAATTATTGGCCTGTTTCAGCAATATCACGCTGGAGTGACCGCTCAAGGTAACTGGAGTTGCGTTTGCAGCAGCTTTTGTGTCCTTTTCTGTACAAAAATATGTACGCGGGTAGTACCGCAGATGAATGGAACTCAGAGCGCGGTTTCCTAGCTGCATTGGATTAAGATCATACGCGCATGGAATATCACGCCTAAACTTCTTATGGTCTGGTAGTATATACACCAAAACGTGAACGAGCTGCAGGCGTTTGTTATTGCGCTATTTGCCATGTGGCCGAAAAGCAGTCAGGACAATTAAGAGTTGCAAAAGAACTGATCAAGTTTCAGTGCAGAAGTGCAACGCGCGTTAACTGCCAAGGCAATCTGTCGTCGAAGGGTCTACAATTGTTGCGCTCAACGCCTCTGTCATTCGCTCTCATCTTTATCCGACCGCAAGAAACAAGTGAGAAGAGATACCATTTTCTTTTTTGTGCCCTGTGGCGCATCAAAACGCACCACACATTGCAGGAATATCGGGAATTATGCTCGGAAACACAGCAAGCACCATGCATCCAATGCAGACGGCCCATGTTTTGCCTATACCACGAGTCACTGCTGTCGCCAGCGCCGCCGCATCTCCACTGACGTCACAGGCTGACACTTGTGTATATTGCATAGTAGGAGAAAAAAAAAAAGACATGATTGGGATATAAGACGACTCGGTAAATGACAAGAGGAAATACTGACAGTGAACAAATACTGCGATAAAAGACTATAAAGATAACACAACAAGTATTCTAAATATATTAAGGCCTTTATAGTCTTCTTTTATCACAGTATTCGTGTTGTGGTGTCGTGGATTGTGTCATATTCTTTTTTATTATTATTATGCAGTGCAATTTGGAGTACTCGCTATAAATATCCAAGTGTTTGCAAAAAAAAAGTTACTTTGTTGAACTTATTTCTCAATCACAATGCCCAAACACGTACTTCACTGGTTGACCGGCTTAACATTTAACTCTGTTCTCAAACCTCATAGATGCACGACTGGTAGCCATAAAGAGGATCCCGCCCCTCTGTTCATCGTTAAGGGGGGGGGGGGGGGATGACACTAGGTCCCCATGAAGCTAAGCTGGACACAGAGGCACAGTGCAACATATTACCTCAGAAAAAATTGCCAAAAAATGGGATGAGACTGAACATGCAACCATCTAACGTCAGGAGAATATAAACATACACCAAATATAAGATCTAAGTGATGCCTGAAGTCAGAGGAACCTCTGCTGTAAGAGGTCAAATCATGAAGGTGAAATTCCGAATCGTCGATACTGACGTCACACCTGTACTAAGACAGAATGCAGTCCAAGAAAGTTCAAGAAAAGCTATTATTCAAGGCGTTGGATGCATTAAAAGTTTTGTGTATGATGTCGGCATCAAGGAAGAAGACAGCAAACAGGAACACACCACCGAGAAGGATTCCCGGTTTCAAGACGAGTGCTCAAGAGCTCGGTGCAGGACGACTGCGTGGTATCATAAGACAGGGCTGTCATACCAGTATCATTTGGAGTGAAGTCCGGAGTGTGCTTCACGAAAGTCACCCAGGAAAGGATAAAACGGGGATGGCTGCAGGAAGCCACATTTGGTGGCCGAGACAGCAGCAGCATGCTCTCAGCATCAAAGCCAACAGTGCAGTCTCTCAAAAAAGGCCCCCGGGATCACTGAAGCAGAAGTAGAGCAGTTTATGGAGAAGAGGCGACCTTGAATTGACAGAAAGCGGATGCCCATAAAATCCCGCCCCGCCAGCGCAGTGCAGTGGTTAGGGCTCTCATCTGCCGTGGCCAAGAAGGCGGGATCTAGTCCTGGCCTCGGTGGCCACTGTTTGATGGACGCAAAAAGCGAGGCGTCTGTGTGCTGTACAATGTCAGTGCATGTTAAAGAACCCCAGGTGGTGGAAATTTCTGGAGCCCGCGACTACAGCATCTCTCATAGCTTGAGTCGTTTTGGGACAACCAAAACCAAGCCAATCCAAAAACCAGGTCACACACAAGCTGGTGGGCATGCCATCAATGTGAAGGAGCCGGTGTATGCTTAGAAAACCGGGACCGATGCACAGTCACTAGCTCTGCCTTTGACTTCCTTGCTTGATTTAGCTGCACCATTGGCAGCTTTTCAGTGCTCCTTCTCCTGAGTTCAGAGTCTGCCTTCTTGAATGAAGCACACCTGGCACAGTGGTGCAGCATCTCTTCAATGAGCTTGTCCACATAAGCTGAAAAAGATGATGTTACTAATGGCACTGTGCAGTTGGCTTTACATACCATAGGTTGCCTTTGTCTTCACTGGGCAGACAACTGCATCTTTTTTTGCACGCTGCATTTTCCTTTTCCATTTGGGCTCACCCCTTGCGGTGGTTGCTTGCAGTCGGCCTGCATTTTCATTCTGGTGCAGAGCTGCCAACTGCGTTCTGAAAATTCCATATCACAGTTAATAACTTCTTTGCACACGGAAGAAACTTTCCTTGGCCTTTAATGCACGGTGGAATCTTACACCTTGAACATACCTTGCAAACATCATCTCGGGTGTGAAAGCCACGGACTTTGGGGCAAATCTGGTTATCAGGCTGTGGTACGACTCAAGGCTCGAAGTTTGCCCAAAAGATGAGAGCTGCTCGATATCTTTTAGCAATGACTTGTCCAGAGCGATCGCCACAAGTCGCGAATAAGGTGGGGTACCTGGAAATGTTTGCTTTCTTCAGCAGACTGCATAAGTGTGCCACATGTGTAACTTTACCTGGCAGCAGCCACTTCCCATTCGGTATGTTATGATGCAGGCACCTTGGATAAACATCCCCGTGACCAATGTGCACATTGATGACGTGGTTGAGCATGCCTAAAGAAAGTTTCAGTGGTAAATATTGCCACAACACAAAGGACAGTGACCAAAAAGTGATATTTACATCCTCAATGAGACCTGGCAAAAAAAATTTGCCTGATGTATTGGACAATGAAATTGCAAGAGCAGTAGCTATCAAAACAAGTCAAGCGTTGCTTTTGTAAAAGCGTTTTCCGACATATGTTTGAAGCCTCTGTAACAGTCTAGTTATCATCAGCGTAATGAGACTTTCCATTGAAAGGCACAGGCCCCTTCCACATTTCTCTTACTGAGCTTATCACATGCCTGCTGCAACCACCGTATGTGTGCATGACTTCTAGTTGGTAATGGGCACAAAGAAGACATATCGTGGCGCCACCTCTCGAAAGTGCCCGTGTGACGAACTAAGTAGGATAATGCGCGTTGAACTGCTGCTGTAGAACGGTTTTCCAGAGAGTTTAGTTCCGCGTTAGTATTACGTTCATTTATTTATTTAATATACACCTCGGTCTGGGCTGTATAAGCTTAACTTCAGGTAGTAAGACCACTCAGTCGACAAGAAAGTACTTCACCGAATTAGAGTTGCCGAAGTTGGCGAGCTTTGATGACGACGCGCACCGGCTGCAGCATTGCTGTTGCTTTTATGGAAAAAAAAACACTGAAGCTGGCTTTTGCACGATCCTACGTTTTTTTAGGAAAATACTGCTCCGTGAAGAAGCCAGCATCGTTTCCATCCTTCCAGCTATAGGATCACTAGCTTCACAACTGATAAGCACAAATTAAAATGCGCGCACCGTTCCTCCTGCCGCTCACCGATCTGTTTAGCGCTAACTCCATGGACTAAATCTTGATCAGTGAAATGTTTGCTGTAAGCATTAGAATGGCCACTCGCTTCTTTGCCCATTCAAATCTTGATTAGCGAAGATTATGTGAGCTTATTTTTAGGGTAGCAATGGGAGCTTGCGCCAAGTTCTGTCGCTTACGTCCGGGTACAGAGCAGTAACGGACCATAAAAACAGCTTAAATAAACTTTAGCAGCCTCAGCAACTATGCAAGACCAAAAAGTGCAATGCTGGCACTCGTTATCAACCAAAATGCGACTGTTAGCTTTTAAAACACACAAATTCAATTGAGCGTCTGCTCCAGAAGCAGTAAAAGGAGTCACGTGATCCCACTTGCTCCCCTAGATCGACACTAGCGCCGTTCGCTCCAGTGGTGGCGCTCACGCCCAATAGCGGAAGTTGCACAGCCTCTCGTTTTCACAGGAGCTCAAAGAAAGAATGGAGTCTGTGCAAGCGCATTATATGGTGGGGACCAGAACAGGCAAGCGCATTCATGGGCACCACGAAAAGCAGGAACGCACTTTCAAACACTTGTAAGAATGTGATCAGTGGTTATAAATATGCACTCGAGCACAAAGAGAGTGCCAATTTGATTGTACAATGTGCGAACACTTCATAATTTGTCTCTATGGACATTGGCGCATACTTGAAAAGTTTAAGAGTGCAGTCAGAAGTACTCCACAAGGTTGCAGAACCCAATGAAAATTTAAAGTATGCGAAGATCAATGACACAGTCTGCATTGACAGTCTTGGGGAATATTGAAAAACTATGTAAAACTTATAAATATATACTGACTGTACTAATGCAGCACCTCTAATAAAAAGGATACACATCACAGCAGTGTTCCCACAAATTTTTCAACCCATAGCCACGGCAAATTTTACTTACTTTTCCATATGGCTACAAGCAACTGTCCATCACCCGCACTGACAGCTGCACACCAGTACAGTTGGTTCACTACTGGCTGTATCCAGTCAACAAGAGCAGCACAGGCAGTCTTCTTGCTTTCTGCTGTTAGCCGTTTCTTGATCGCTGTAAACAGAATCACAAGAGGTAAATGAGTTGACAACTGCAAGATATGATCCCTCGAAACCAGTATTTCCTTAGCCACCGAGGCACTTTGGCAAATATCACAGAATGATCACAGTGATAGAGGAGCTATACAATGACTTCATTATGCATATAAAGGTGATGGATGGTTGTTTTGAAGATACTGTGATGCCACTTGGAATCTGCAATGCGTTTGCAGCTTTTGAGATTTATGGGCACTGTATTGGGTAGCATGAAATGGCAGATACATTGATGATGTCATTTTTGGTAAAATGTTTGACAAACATAACAAACGTTTGGTCCGTGTGTTAGACTTCAAGCATAAGCCACCCTAGCTTTCAATTTAAGGATGTGCCGCATTGGCGAGCATCCAGCGGTGGTGCTCGGCCATCTCGTCGATGAACACAGCGAGAGTCCAGAAGGCCTGCAGTTTCTTGTGGTTATGTTCATACTTCTGATGCTTTATTCACTGCTTTGCCAACGCTGCCCATCCACTGACGTGCCTTCTCGACGAAGGAGCTTTGTTTGAATTGACGCCCGAGTCTGCCTTATTCTACCAGCGGAACTTTCTTTTGAACTCACATCTTATCCTCCAACTTTTGGCCTCTCTGCACCTGCAGAAGTCCACACTGATGCCGGTGGTGTTGGTATATCGGCACCTTTTTGTTAAATGTAACTACGACCAAGAGTATGTTATTGCATATGCAAGCCACTTTCTTAGCAAGCCAGAGTGCAACTACAGTTTTACCGAACAGGAATGCCTTGCTGTGATCTTCACTGCGCAGCAGTTCCAATCATACATGTTTGGCCGCTCATTCACGATTATGAATGATCTTCAGTCCTTCAGCTGGCTAATCGTCAATATATCTACGTAGTCACCTTGCATGTAGGGCCCTCCGTCTATAGGAGTACAACTTCACTGTTGTATACGACGGCAGAAGGTAACACCCCAAAAAATGTCTTTCTTGAATGCATTTGCTCTCAACCAAGTGTGACAATGAAAACTTCTATCCTTACATATCAGCCGTCATCCTGTACTTTCCTGTCATTGAGGTACTATTTAAAACTGAGCAGCTCGAAGGTTTGACTCTACAGCTCCTCCTTGCCACATTATGAAAGCTAACGTTGTACGTCTGGTGCAATTTTATCATCGGTAAAGCTTTTCTTCCATAACAAAAGAGCACATTTGCTGCGCTGACAGTGCATAGGACATGTAAAGCTTCTAGAAAAGTTGTGCATAATTCAATTAGCTCATGTAAACAGGGGTGATATTAAGGGCATGTCTGTGTTGCCTACTTAAAAAAACATTAGGCAGAGAGAAAGTTGCTCTATCATCACTGCGCTGTATGCAAACAGAATGATGACTACAAGCAATGCAGATATTCCTGCAAAAAGATTTTAGGAGTGTTGAGAAAATTTTCAAGGAAGAGATAAAAAGGAAATAATATTAGTGTAATTACTTACTCTTCGCAACATGCCATGTATCGAATTTATGGTCAATGTCAGGCTCCTTGGTTTTCATGTGCTTCTTGATTGAAGGGTGCCTGTCAGTGGTGAGTGTTGTTACTGCCACATTGTGTTTTTTCAGGTCCTCAAGCCCCTTCACCAAGCCATACTTCTCCATGTTATTGCTTGTTTTGACCTGGTCATTCTACAAAAGATTTGCACAAAGTGATTCAGTTTAGCAAAAATGGCATGAGCAAAATAGGCAAGCAAGAATGTTTTAAGTATTATAAAATAGTGAAAACCAACCTCTACAACTTGCACCTGGACAAAGTGAATTACTTCGTTCGTTAAAATGTCCATCAAGGTGTAAGTGAGGAACTTGGCGCAAAATCCAGGGGAGTCGCAACGGCCATCTCCTGCCAACTCCACTTGGGCACTCAGGCTTCTCAAAACAATGCCTTGTTCAGTGTCCCAAACCTGCAACATGGGTAGAACGGGAGAAAGAATATGGTTGCACAGTATGAAAGAGCACTGAACAAGGGTTGAAGAGGCACCTCAGCCCAGACAAAGACAAGTTCAGTTGTCGAAACATTGGCTCGACTTGCGAACTGAGGCTCCCCCTCGACCCAGATTCAATGCTCTTTCAAGCCTGGAACATAATTCAGTTGTATGGAGATACCCGTAAAATCAAAAAGTTCGCTACGCTCAATGCCAAATGAGTCTCTAGAAGCGTGCAATATGCACTGTTTTATGTCTTAGCTCAATAACTGTGCACATTTCATTTACATTTTTACTCACAAAATGAACAAAAACTAAACCAAGGCAAAAAAATGTATGTTTTGCTGGGTACATACATGCTGGATGGCAGGCTGGAAGAGTATCCGTTGGTATGTATAAAACATACGGGTTGATGGCACCTGAATGTTTGCTTGTTTTAGCAGCCTCAAAGTCTTTTCTGGGCTTGCACCAGAGAAGCAAATGGCAGCACATAAGACTAAGCTCCCCACAGGCTTCCTTTTAAGCATTGGCTGGCTATGCCAGCTTACTTTATGTTTGTATGCGCACATAGCATCCACTCGAAGCATAGAACCACAGACGGCAGTGGAAACTTTGATTGGCGCCTGGCACACCTTGCACAATTTGAAGAGTTCCAGCAGTGAACTTTCAAACACAATGAACTTCCGTTCTTCCACTGGGACATCAGAAGGCTCATATCTGGAAACGAAAAGTGTCACACATCACACATTCTTAGCACAACAGCAGTGTATATACAAGCATGACAAACAAGCAAGCACAAAATGTGCACAGGCAACAATACTCAAAAAGTGGTACCGCTGCGTATGCAAAGTCAAATGAATGAAGTCTTACGTCAATGATTCCTCAAATGAGGGTTCATAGTTCACGTCATGAACACCTCGAAGAGTTGGCATTGACGATTCAGAAGGAGGCTCAATTCTGTAAATACAAAGCAGAGACAGATTAAATAGGAGCTCTGGGCTACAGTGGATGCAACCCCCCCCCCCCCCCGTACCCCCCTTGGCAGTTCCTTCTCTCTTCCATATTAGACTTCTGCAAAATATGCCATTTCATCTTAACTACACCAACGTAAAAAAAAAGCACGGTGTGATTAGTACCAGAGTGATGTATTCGTTTCGCAGCACACAAAACACAACCACAGCCCTTAACGCTCAGACGAGGCAGTATAAAATAACAATTAAGGGACTACAGTCCAGGATGCACCCTGGCCCAGCCTATTTTCCTCTCTCAAAGTGATCTATGAACTATTTGAGAGAAGTAAGGCAACAGTGATGGTGGAGGTGGAAAAGTATTTTTCTCCTTATCTAATCTACTGCTCTAGTTACATTTTTTAGATGTTGCCCCCGACCAGAAGATGGAGGATGTCTCACTCCTCTGCAATACCTAAACAAGTGCAGAAAACATCACAAAAAAGGACCCTCCCAGAGTGGTGGGGAAATCCTGTTTTTGCAGCTCGAAAAGATCTCCCAAAAGCTTGACTGAGTCATATTAGGTGAGGGTCCAGTCTCTTTGTCCTGGTTTTCTCTCTTCATACATATCCCTCGAAGTTCCATTATTTGTGTCTTTACATATGAAGCAGGTCAGAATGAATGGACCCCCTCCTCTTACCCTTGAAGATGAGGCCCTGGGCTGCAGATTCCTTAACCCTCACCTTAGTCCAGTGCTGATGCAAAGTGTTGCATAGACTTAGCGGGACTGCTGCCCATTTACAGGTACCAGAAATTCATTGAACAAGCACAACTTGCTGTTACATCAATAAGGTGCAAACAGAAGACTTACATGAACGATTCCTCAAATGAGGGCTCATGGTTTCTGGCCTCTTCAAGAGCACCCGCTGCATTTGGTGTAGAGCACCTGGGAGTCTCATGGTTAAAAGATACACCAGAACCCCAATATGTCTCCTCCTGTCCTGGCAATGGCGGTGACTCTGTCTGTGTCCCCTTTGATGTAACAGACTTCAAAAAAATGCCAGCCTGCACACCTGAAAAAAAAAATGACAGGAGCAATATTTAAAATAGTGAGAAGTAACCCAATTAAAGGCTCCTTCTAATCTTGCTGTCAGTGCTTAACGTGGAGCGATGAAATGCAATTATGTGTTTGGAACACAATAAAAAGTGGGATGTTTGTGTTTGCACATCTCGTGTCATAGACACTTTGAAATAAAAAAAGAAAACCAGAGGGCTCATTTTCTTTTGTGAAATCAACATCTGTGAAAAGTATTAAATTGTTCAAAGTGAGAGCTACAGTAATAAAACATGGCCATGTCATTTACCTTTCACTTAGTTACTTTTTTGCTTACTGACACTATCATTTAAGTGAAGTAAGATAAAGTTAAAATGATTTTATATGAATAGTGCTCATGTAGCCATTAATATTCAAAGGAGTTATGGTAAAACGGCTATATCATTCATGATTAATTACTAATAAAGTGCATGAAAGTTCTTGTAGCATTAAATAAAAAAAACTCATTTTCATTTTCTTTTATTCTTGTGTAGAAAAGCCCCTCCTCCTTTAGAAACAATCTGTGGAATCGCCACTGTCATATTCTCAACTGCAATATCTATTACAAGCCTCCATCGTGTACTCTTGGAATTTACAGTAAAGCCCACATTGCTTTACTGCATTCATGAGACCTGTAGATAAAATAATACATCTGTGCAGTTTGTTCATCAGTGATCTCCAATAACCCGAAAGGTATACATACTCCCAATAAAAATGCATACTTGTGCAAGCTCAGTTGTCCAAAAAGCAGTGGAATACATTTTACAGGTTGCATTCAAAATGCACTGGCACTGTGCTTGTATTAAAGCAGTTAATACAACAATACAAAATTGAATATAGAAGGCAGGAATGAGTACCCACTTTTGCACTTCAGCTGCCGGGCAGGTTCCTCATCAGTTTGTGTGGCACTGTGACAGTTCTTCTTGGAGTAAGTGTGGTCTCCTGCAGCAATTTCTCCAAACTGAATAAGAATCCGAGCAATAACGTGTTAGTATAAATTGCTATTCTTTAAAATCATTGTGCCAGTGATTCTACGCTCATGGTTTGCATCGGGTGACTCCGAACGCATGTCATGGCATGGGAGATGGTCAGCACAAATTTCCACAGTGGCACCAATGCCATGGTCGAATGTTGCCCACTCAGAGTCAGTTTCCTGTTGGAAAAAAGCCTCATGGTTCAACCCTGTATTGCTTTAGAAATGATCCTTCACAGGATGTCTCACATGAAAATCTTCAGCTGGTGACATAGCAGCATCCTCATCTTCATGAATTTCCACTACAGGAGACTCCTGCAAGATGAGATCAAATGTGTCTATCAACCGCACTTTCCAAAATAACATGCTTAAATCTTCCTACTTTAATGCCGAATGTTCAATGAAAACGTTTCATTGTGCTAATATAATTTTCGAAGTTTTCTCACCCCAGTAAAAACAGCATAGAAGAATGTTCTGTGTATGAATTAAAGCTTTCATACTAAGCTATTTTTACTAGTGCTTTTTTATTCGGCACAGTTCACATTGCTGCTGCAATTTCTGTACACATTACAAATTAGCAGTGAGCACAGAAGTGCCCCATAAGGCTATCGACTTGAATGCAAAAGGAATGTTTTTCTAGGACGTGATCATATGTGGTGGGCTGCGCGTGTACCACTCTAGCTATATTTTACATGGTGGACTACTCCCACCAACCAGCAAATCTAGGAAAGAAAGATATCCATAGCTCTGAGCTTCTCCTCTTACAAACATTTACGGCATGATATATAATCAACTTATACCACTTCTGCCTTTTTCTCTACAACTTCACAATGTAATGAAGAGCTTAACTAAAAAAATGAAACCTCTCATGCCTAACCTATATAAGCGCAACCTTATAGCACCACTGCAGATTACATCAGTGCCTTAATTACCCGATGCATAACAACTAGCATTACAAAGGCATGAATAATTCTGTCATTTCATTAATGAAATATGCCATGTAGAGGCAGCGGAGGAGGCGCGTATTTTTTTTTCTTTTTGCTTGTATTTTTAAATTTCTGAATTGAATAACTTCACTTTCCATGCGTTGATTCTTGGCATTCTTTCTGAACCAGAGAATTCCCCACATCAAGCAGCAGCGTTTTGCAGCTCCTTTATTATAATTGCTAGAACCAAGATGGGTTTAATATAGAGAAAGGCGGTGGGCTAGATTTTCAAATTAACGCTTCTTTTTTTGGCATTAACCACTGCACCAAACATCAATTTTCCATGCAATTACAGAAAACGTGAAGCTACATACATTATTCCAGGCAATCACGCGAAGTACAGGTGTTGTACTATGTTCCAACATGATCACAACGGCTGCATTGCATTAGATCATCCATACTGGAAAAACTGGGCACTCACCTTTCCCGCTTCGGTAGGCTGCTCATCAGCAATGCCGGGAACTGCGCCGCAACGAAGCCGTCTTCGTTTCGAAGGATCGGGCGCGCCTTTGAAGGCGTTCTGTTCAAAGTGCAAGGAGCAGACCCTGCGCGCAGTATGGTTCGGCACACCAAGAGCCTCGAGCCATAGTTTCCGTTGCTCAGCGGCGGTCGGGAAGCGATGGAATGTGACTCCCACAGTACCATCGGTGCTCATGCAGCCAAGGGCTGCGCACCGCCTCTTTGCCATGAGAGCAACAAACCACGAAGTTAACGCAGCAAACAACGTACTGTACGCACTGTACGCGCAATGAATGCAGCGAAAAGAAACGATGAACGGCGACGAACGTAACCGAGCTCGCAGCGGTGACGGTCGAAAAGAGCAGAAAGAGCGCGGATAGGGACGGAAGCGTGAGGATATAGATAAATAAACTACCTCAGCTGCTTTGAAATTCATAGAGAAATGTACGCCCTATTTCGAAGGAATGGTTTGAAGCAGATAATAGACTAGCGCCTGTCACGTCACACGCATTTGATTGATATTAAAACATGTATTGGTGGGCATGAAGTGAGTACGTTGGAAGACAAAAACAGCCTGTATTTATTTTTCTTGCAGCAACTTTAAGAACATTACTTGCAAAGCAAAGAGTGTACGCTCAGCGAATCACCAGACCAGCGCCCACCCAGCGCCCTCAAAAATGTGATGTCATATCCGGTGACAAAAAATTCCGTTTGGTAGCGCGAAAATGCAACTTCGGGAGCCGGTTAAATTATTAAACGACACAATTTCGCCGTTCTCACTGGCCGTTTGGACATCACCATGCCCCATTCTACACAAATAAAGAATACAAATAACATGGTTAGCCTACATCGCGGTGCCCCTTTAAGGCCTCTCAAAGGCGGAGGTGCGGCTCCTGCTACACCTCTATACTAATACGTTGCTGTGACCGGCAGCCGTGAAACACGGTGACCCTTCTTGCTCGGGCTGCTGTCTAATGTGCGAAGACGTCGTCGGACATCTACCGCATAGTGTGGGCCTTCACATCCAATCCTGCTATCTCCCCTAACCCCATCTCCACCCGGGATGACTGGGAGGCGACCCTGCCTGGCTGATTTGACCTACAGACCCAAAGACCTTGGCGGAGCGTGCCCGGGCCAACGTTACTAGAACCTGCTTCAGTTTAAAACTCCCCGCCTCCGCTGTACATCACGGGTGGCACCCGGCGCCTTTCCCGGGTAGGTGGCGGTCGATACTAGCTCCTGACCGATACCTTGGAGCAGCAGCGAAAGTTGGGGCGTGATAGGCGAAGAGCAGCATTTCCCAAGTAATAATTTGTCTGAAGCAGTAATGCGATTGTTATTGTTTCAATGGCTGCAACCTTCATAGTCGCAAAACGGTTACGAACTAATGTAAAACCCATCAAGCAGCCATTCTTAAGGTGTGGCAGTCCGCGCGCGGGATGTTTGTCTGGTTTTCGCCAGCAGGGAAGACTACTATTCTGGCATATTTAGCGCGATTTGTGCGAAGAATCGAACGCCACACGCCTACTTTTGAGAAACTAGTCGTGTGTGCATGCTTCAATTAAGCTAAGTTATATATGTGTCAAAAAGCTTCGAGAGCACGCTTTGAAATATTCTCCCAGCCACATTTGTCAAATGGAAAAGTATCAGAATAGCGGCATGAGGAACTGCCGGTCACGCAATTTGCCAGAATCAATAAGGACTATTCCCTGTTGCTGGTTATTGTTGGTTAACGAATCTGAAATGAAATGAGCGTGCATGCGTAATGATCAAAGGGCAATTTTAATGCGTAGCTTTGCTTGTTCCCATACAAATATATATTTTTTTATGGTTAGCTATAGAAAATCCTTTGCGTGCTCGGCTATAGATATTTGGACCAAATATCTATAGCCGAGCACGCAAAGGATTTTCTATAGCTAACCATAAAAAAATATATATTTGTATGGGAACCAAATATCTATAGCCGCTTTTATGGCTCTATTTAGGTTTTTCAATAGTCTGTTCTATAAGCATTTGACCTGTTCTATAGACTTATGGTTCCCTATGTAGTGCAGTCTTTAGCATTTTCTAAGGTCAAGTATAAACTTTTATGGTCATAGAAAATCCGTTGTATGGTCGGCTATATATATTTGGCCCGAAATGCTATATCCGTTCCTATAGTAGTCTTTAGGTTGTGCTGTAGGCTGTGGTATAAGAGTTTAACCGTTTCTATAGACTTATAATTTCCTATGTACTGTGGTCTTTAGCATTTTCTATGGTCGCGTACAAGCTTTAATGGTGAGCTTTAGAAAATGTCTTGAATGGCCGGCTATAAATATTTTGCCCAAAAGCTATAGCTTGCTATAGAAGTCTATAACCTATGGCTTGTTCTGGTGTCATGATGTATTGCAGTCTTTAGCATTTTCTATGGTCAACTATAGAAAATTCGCGCACGTGCATGTGTGTGTACGTGCGTGCGTGCCTGTGTGTGCGCGCGCATATGTGTATGTGCGTCATGCTCTACATCTTCGGATGTTTATTTTCAATTCCATGCCTAAATAACTTAAAAGTTGACAGCAGTCACCACGACTAAAACCACCATGGGACGGAGGTACTCACCGCAGGCGGACGTCCATGCGGCGACAGTGCTCCCACCATTGATACTGAGATTGTGATGCAATCCATTTGTCGTACAGCACTGCGATTGATTTCATACGGTTTCTCGTTGCTTACAGCACACAACTCTTAGTCAAGCTAGAGGACGAGTAGCACGAGGGATTCAAACCGACGATATATGTACCTTCTTAGAAGAGTGTATGACTATTGGTCTATAGCTTTTGGTATACACAATATTCTATAGCCAGCTAAAGCAGCTTGTATGGCTTGCAGTCTGTATCTTTAGAGGCATTGACATTTCTATAGACAGCTAAAGATGACTAGTTGCTGTATGACTGTATGCTCCTATAGCGTTGGGAGCATACAGTTTTTAGAGCCAGCTAAAGCAGCTTATAGTTCTTGCAGTCTGTATCTTTAAATGCATCATTATTTTTATAGACAGCTAAAGATAACTGTATGACTAGTAGTCTATAGCTTTGGGAGCACACACGTTTCTATAGCCAGCTAAAGCTGCTTATATGGCTTGCAGTTTGTAGCTTTAGAGGCATTCACATTTCTATCCAAAGCTGGAGATAACTGCATGACTACTAGTCTATAGCTTTAGGAGCATGCACTGTCCTATAGCCAGGTAAGCAGCTTATATGGCTTGTAGTTTGTAGCTTGAGGCATTCAAATTTCTATAGACAGCTAAAGATAACTGCCTTACTAATATTCTATAGCTTCAGGAGCATAAAGTTTTCTATAGCTTGCTAAAACTGATTGTATGGCTTGCAGTCTGTACCTTTAGAGGAATTGAAATTTCTATAGATATCTACAGATAACTGTATGACTAATAGTCTATAGCTTCAGGAGCACAAATTTTTCGATAGCTTGCTAAAACTGATTCTATGGCTTGCAGTCTGTAACTTTAGAGCCATTCAAATTTCTACAGAAAGCTAAAGATAACTGTATGACTAATATTCTATAGCTTGCTAAAACTGATTCTATGGCTTGCATTATGTAGCTTTAGAGCCATTTCTATCTCTATAGACAGTTAAAGATAACTGTATGATTAATAATCAATAGCTTCACGGACATATGGTTTTCTATAGTTAGCTAAAGATATTTTGTATGGTTCAGAAGCTATAGACAAAGTGGTATAGAATTTTCTATAACCGCCTATAAATATTCCATTGGCACTCTATAGCTGAATATTAAAGTCTATAGATAGACATAGCTGACCATAAACGTTTCCATTGAAGCACATAGACCATTCTTGTATGGGTTTCTTACCGCCGTGTACGGAATGTGTGTACAGAATGTGTCCGCAGTGGCTGTGTCGCTTATGTATTGATGATTCCACTCGACTAATTGTGGTTCTTCGTTGTTACCCTTTCATTATTTGTTTGTGACTATATTGAACACTACATCATTAAGTAACACATTGTTGGATTACTTTGTATAGTATGCTTTCACTGGACTAAGCGCAGGACGTATTCGTCATTTAATACTCATCCGTGATTAAAATATATACCCTCATGCTGCAGCATCAAATCCTATATCGTCAGATAGGTTATGACTAATATAACTGCACTTCTGTATCGATTATCGTAATAAGTGAATTGTGGTTAAATGCGAACGTTACGCTACAGAATCAAATCATATATCTTCAAGCAACTTTTATCCATTACGATAGCACCACTGATTGCACTAAACATGCTTCCAGGAAAGTTGGTGTTTCATTTTGTTGTGGATAGAAAACGAGGCAAACTGGAGACTGATTGGAGGAGGAAGATGAGGAGGAAAGGCAGGGAGGTTAACCCGCAAAAGAAACCTGTTTGCTACCCTGCACGGGGGAAAGGGGTGAGTGGATATAAAAGTTATGAAAGAGGGATGGGTGAAGTTAGTACAGTCACATCACAGACATGTCACATCACATCACGTCACAGTCATATCACGGAACATAACAGCAAACTCATAGTCTTTCGATTAGGCCTGCGCTTTTCATAAAGCGGAGAAATGCCTGGGAGGCCTTCACCACAGAACAGCGCCATGTCCAGGGACCTAAAATCTAAATTTCAGTCAATGGGCGTCCATCTAGATGCTCCAGCGCACTGCATAGACACTGTCTTTCCTCACTGTATATAGGGCACTCACAAAGAATGTGGCCTGTAGACTCGTCGCATCCACAGTTTGTACATGCAGGGCTGTTTGCTATGCCTATCATAAAAGAATACGAGTTTGTGAATGCTACACCAACCGACAGGCGGCACAGCAAAGTTTCTTCCCGTCGGGGTAGGCCAGGTGGAAGCCGTAGCTTTAGGTCAGGGTCCAGGGATTTTAAGCGGCAGTTCGCAGACTGGCCATAATTCCACAGAGAGAGCGTGTGTTCCCGCGCAAGTGCGCGAAGCCTGCCCGCTGCGTCTGCCCTGGAAATGGGAATCAACACACAATCGCCGTCTTGGTGGGCTGTTCGTGCGACTTCGTCCGCCCGAAGATTGCCCGGTATGGCACTGTGTCCTGGAAGCCACTGGAAGATGATGCCATGTCCTCTATTAATTGCAGAGTGATGAATTTGTCGAATTTAAGCAACGAGTTGTTCATGAGCTCCACGGCGAAGAGCCGCTTTTAAGGCTTGCAGGGCTGCTTTTGAATCTGTGAAAATAGACCACCGCTGAGGACTCTGCTGACTGATATGCCTAACTGCGATACGAAGAGCGGTTAGCTCTGCAGCTGTTAAAGAAGTCTGGTGAATTGTCCTAACTTTTATTTCTGATTAATTGAGGCTATGACCACGGAACCTGAAGACTCACGGCATTCACTGTACCATCGGTGTAGACGTGCAAACGATTTGCATGGTGTTCATGGAAGTATTCAAGAGTGATTTGTTCTAATTCTGTCGGCGATAGCTCGACCTTCTTCCTGATGTCGGGTATTGAAAGAAGTACGTGTGATTTATGCAGGCTCCATATTGGAGAGGACGGTCTAGATGCGGGCGTAAACTGGGCGCATTGGATTGGAGTGTAGACAAACGCAGGCGACCGCGCTGCGTACGTCTTCTTTTTTTTTTTTTTATGTTCAAGTTGTCACGCTAAGTTCTTCACACCGCGCACTGACATTTTTTTTTTTTTCAGAATTGTCGGAATGTAACGGGCCCGGTTAGCGTGGGCGGGTCTTTGAGCGCACGCTTTAGTCGTGCATTGATTGACTGTGCGTTGTATCCCGGAGAGGGACCTTCAAGCATGAAAAGGACTCACGGACATACGCACGCTTTAAAAATGAACTTGCAGGAAGGAATAATAAAGTGGTTCGTTTTAGAGCACCACGTGGGCTCGGGGTGGGCCTGAAAATGGCTGTTTTTTCCGGGCTAGGGCCGGGATAGGGCTTGAAGTTGCGGACCCGGCCAGGCTAGAGTTAGCTGTGCAGTCTTTATACGGAAATGGATGAATCTCCGCGTTCAAATTGTTCAAGTGGTGTATGAATAAACCACTAAATGCACATTTGCTAACGCCGAATGAGGGAAATGTCATTTGTAGACCAGTTTTAATCAACGGCATTGGTTTGCGCAAGTTACTTTGGGCGTGTTGTGGGCGCCACTGACGACAGCGCCCCAAGCGGCAAGCTAACCAGGCGAACTGCCGGACGACCCTGGCATGGGTGACCGCGCCAAGTAGAGCGAAAACGGGCGCCATTACCTGATGTATAAATAAGCAGTTTTGCCTATTATACCGGCTACGTCTACCACAGTGCGCGCACGCCTGCTCAACGACAGAAACGAAAAAGTG
Source organism: Amblyomma maculatum (assembly GCF_055883805.1). Taxonomy (NCBI): domain Eukaryota; kingdom Metazoa; phylum Arthropoda; class Arachnida; order Ixodida; family Ixodidae; genus Amblyomma; species Amblyomma maculatum. The sequence goes on along the minus strand of NC_139349.1, from coordinate 142,768,063 downwards.
CGAAACCCCGCTTTGCGCTCTACTATGATATAGGCCTCATGGACCGCTGCAATGCAGAACACAAGCCTTATGTTGGAAAGGCGCAGTCAATGGGAACGCCACTGTTGGAAAGGCGTAGTCAATGGGAACGACGCTCCCGAGTGATGCATCTGACAGCGTAGCCAGGCCAAAAGTACGCCGCTTTATTTCCAGATCAAGGGGTATTATATAGTCAGAGGGGTGAGGGGAAAGAAGGAAAGAAAGAATGAAAAGATTGGTGCCGTTGCCGGTTCATAGATGGCGATAGCATCCCTTCCTCCTAATAACCATAGCGTTCCACAGGTTTCTTGACCCGGGTTGACCTGCGCAGCTGTGTCTCTTGGGGAGCAGGGTCTGCGGGCTCTGACGTGGATGCGTTGTTCTGAATAGCCAGCGGATGGTCTACTGGTTCTGCTGCTGGACTGTTTGTACCCGTGAGTGTGGATCCCTCGACGTTGCGCTTGCGGATTTGATCAGCATGACGACGGACCACCACATTATCCTCCGTCTTGACGGTGACTAGTCGAGCTCCTGTTGTTGACTTCACCTCTCCGGGTGTCCCCTTGTCACCAACACCGTAGTTACGAACTAGTATAGGGTCCCCCGGAGCTAAACTCCCGCTGGCGTCGTCCGACTCTGGTGTAGCTGCTCTGCTCTGGACAGGTTTGTTCCTGAGAGGAGAACACATGTCAAGTCTGGTGCGTAGTCGATAACCTAACAGTAATTCTGAAGGTGATAGGCTCGACTGCCTTGGGCCATTCCGGTATCGACACAAAACTCGCGCGAGTGCGGTTGAGAGATCCACGCCAGGCATCTTCTTTAACCCATCCTTAACCGTTCTGACCACGCGTTCTGCCAGCCCATTGCTTTGTGGGTGGTAGGGCGGTGTTCGAATGTGGGCAATGCCATTCCTGTTCATGAATTCGGCGAAATCCGACCCGGTAAAGGGCGTGCCGTTATCAGTTACTACAGTACGCGGTAGTCCGAACTGGCTGAAGAGCGTACGCAGCGCGTTTACCGTGCTGCTTGACGTTGCACTCGAGAGTGGAATGGCCTCGATCCATTTGCTGTGGGAATCAACCACGATCAGCAACATTTTGTCCCTGATAGGTCCAGCGAAATCGAGGTGCAATCGGGACCAATTTTCTTCTGTAGCTGGCCAGTTTACTAGCTTACGTGCTGGAGGCATTGGTAAAGCCTGGACACAGTTTCTGCATTCATCGGCTATTCGGCTAATGTCCCGGTCGATCTCCGGCCCCCAAAGTTTGGACCGTGCTACCTTCTTCATGGTGCAGATGCCCTGATGGTCTTCGTGCAATATCATCAGCAGTCTACCGCGCGCCTGTTTGGGGACTACTACACGATGTCCCCACAGTAGGAGGCCATTCTGAACAGATAATTCATGTCGCTTTTTGTAGTAATGCAACATCTCAGTGTTACCGGAGCTACATGCTTTGGGCCAACCCTCCTGGACGTACCTCTTGGACGTCCGTTTCTGTGAGTGACCGCAATTCTTCTATAGTGATGGACGACTGGTCCCACTGGTCGATGGCGAGGACAAACTCTGCGTCTCCTTCCGGTGCGGTCTCCGTTTCCTGCAAAGTTTGAGGTAAACGGCTTAGGGTGTCCGCGTTAACCATTATTTTTCCGGATTTGCAAAGCAGCTTGTATTTGTACGCTCCCAGCAGAAGAGCCCATCTTTGTATTTTCGCGGCGGCCATGATGGGGGTCTGACGATCCATTCGTAGAAGGCCGAGCAGTGGCCGATGATCCGTCACCAGGGTGAACTCCCGGCCAAGGAGGTAGTCCCGGAAACGTGAAACACCAAAAACGAGAGCCAACGCTTCACGTTCGATCTGAGAATACTTCTTTTCGGCCGAAGTTAAGGTCCGGGACCGAAATCCGATGGGCCTCATTTCCCCATTAATGCGATGGAAAAGTGCCGCTCCCACACCGTGAGGCGAGGCATCGCATTCCAAAAGTAGTTCGAGCTTCGGATTGAAATATGTCAACACAGGGGCTGCGCAAAGAGCCTTTTTCGACAGTTCGAATGCTGCTTGTTCTTTATCGCTCCACATCGACCTGGCTCCTTTCGTCAGTAGCTTATACAAAGGCGCATGTAAAGTGGACAGGTTAGGGAGAAACTTATGGTAGAAGGTGATAAACCCAAGAAAGGCACGCAACTCTGTAACATTACGCGGAGAAGGGGCTAGTCTGATAGCGTCGATGTTCTTTTCAACCAGGTGCAACCCGTTTTTATCAATGCGGTGACCGAGATATGTTACTGCTTGCTCGGCGAAGCGACATTTGTCAGCGCGCAGCTTAATGCCATTTTCCCTGAAGCGTTGCAGTACTGCTTTCAGGTTTGAGTCATCTTGGCTCTTGTCAGCTATCAGCACATCGTCAAGATAGGCCTGCACGCCGGTTAACCCTTGGAGCACGGATTCAATTTTCCGCTGAAGGATTGCTGGCGCAGAAGAGATTCCAAATGGTAGCCGATTGTAGCAGTATAGCCCTTTTTGAGTGTTGATGACGGCCAGTTTCCGCGACTCCTCGTCCAACGCTACCTGGCTATAGGCATCTCGCAGGTCTAGCACACTGAACCGTTCTCCTCCCGCTAAATTGGCAAACATGTCATCAATAACTGGTAGCGGGTATTGCTCAATCTCACACACAGGATTTAGTGTGGCTTTAAAATCACCGCAAAGGCGCACTGAGCCGTCCTTCTTCAAGACGGGAACAATGGGTGTGGCCCATTCCGAATATGGTACAGGCGATATTATCCCTGCTTCCGTAAGCCTATCCAACTCCTGTGAAACTTTTTCTTTGTACGCAAAAGGAACCTACCTTGCCTTGAAAAACTTGGGGGTTGCTCCGCTCTTGAGATGAATCCGTGCTGGCGGGTCTTTCAAGAGTCCGGTGCCCTCGCCGAAAAGATCAGCATAGCTGTTCAGAATTTCCCCGGCAGGTTGATGGGCAGCTGGCGGAACCGTGCTGGCTACGTTAGTCTGCGCCTTTACGTGCAGGAGAGTCATTCCGGTGTACTCCAGTTTCTGCAATAAATCCCGGCCACAAAGACTGGCGCCTTTGCAGTTTAACACCACCAGATTGCATTCCACTGTAGTTGCTTGATAACGCACGTCCATGTTCATGACGCCCAGCACTGGTAGCTTTCCAAGATAGCACGATAACTTTATCGGCAATTTCGCGAGCGGAGGCCATTCATTGCGATGTTTGTCATAAATAGCTTTTGAAATGACGCAGACTGGGGATCCAGTATCAATGTCCATTTTAAGGTCAACGCCGTTGCATGTGAATGTTTCCTGAATGGGCGGTAGCAGCGTCTGCGCCGCCGTACGGAGGGACCATATCTGCGATGTACTGCTAGCACTGTCCTCCGATTCCTGCCGCTTCTGTGCTTCCATGGTACCAGTTCTGTTAACGCTGTCAGCCGCTGAGCACATCTTCGCTAGATGCCCGTATCGTCTGCATTTGAAACATTGCCGTCTGTTAAAGCGACATACTGCAGTCTTGTGGCCGTAGTTACCGCAGCACTGGCATTGCGTTCGCGGTTGCGTTCGTATCTCTGATTGGCGCCGATGAGATATCTTGAACACGTTTGGATCCCGAGACTCGCCGGTTATGCCTCGCGAATCTAGTTCGGCGCTTTCTGCAGCTAGTGCTAGAGCCTCTGCTTCATTTAGCGACAGGTCTTTTATTGCCAGAAGCTGCTTTTGTAAACTCTTTGATCGGACGCCACACACGATGCGGTCTCTGATCATTCTGTCTAGCATAGACGAAAAATTGCAGTTCTGTGCTATTTGTCGTATAGCGACAATAAATTCCTGCACTGATTCTTCTTGTTTCTGATAGCGGTTGAAGAACTTAAAACTTTCTGCTATTTCGTTTGGTGTAGGATCATAGTAGCTGTTCAAGGTCTCGACTACCTTGTCGTAGCTCAATTGATTGATTGATTGGTTTACAGGAAGGGAAAGGCGTAGTATCTGTCACACTTGTACCTGTGGACACCTGAACCGCGCCGTAAGGGAAGGGAGGAAGGTGGGAGAGAAAGTGGATAGAGAGAAAGAGGAGCCGTAGTGGAGGGCTACGGAGCAATTTCGACCACCTGGGGATCAACGTGCGCTGACATCGCACAGCACACGGACGCCTCTTCGTTTCGCCTCCATCGAAACGCAGCCGCCGAGGTCGGGATAGAACCCGGGTACTCCGGCACAGTAGTCGGGCGTCTTACCACTGCACCACCGAACTTGTTTTTGCTGGCGCTACTTTACTGCATAAAACTTGAATGGTCTTTGTCCCAAGGGCGGCTACTAGTAAAGCCCTCTTCTTTGTATCAGCTGAGATTTCATTGGCCTCAAAGAACGCTTCTACTTTCACCAGGTAAGCTTGCCACTTATATTTTTCCTCATCAAAGTCCGGTAGCTTGTGACCCATGTCTGGCGCTGTCCTGAGCCCGATATCCTTGCTTCAGCCTCGTCGCCACTGTTGGAAAAGCGCAGTCAATGGGAACGCCACTGTTGGAAAGGCGTAGTCAATGGGAACGCCGCTCCCGAGTGATGCATCTGACAGCGTAGCCAGGCCAAAAGTACGCCGCTTCATTTCCAGATCAAGGGGTATTATATAGTCAGAGGGGTGAGGGGAAAGAAGGAAAGAAAGAATGAAAAGATTGGTGCCATTGCCGGTTCATAGATGGCGATAGCACCTTATTTATATGATCATGCGCCTACAAAAATGGGAATTTTCAGCAATCAGTGAGCACCAAGGAGATTATATAAAACTATATTTATTTTGAATACCTCAAATGCCCCTGGTAAGGGGTTTTACATCAGGGGTGGGCCTTAGGTAATGCAGATGCGTTTTTCAACGAAGTGCTTGAAGTGGACGTGATTGCAATGGCTAACAGGAGCAGCAGGAAGGTCATTCCAGTCCTTTAGTGTCCGTACACAATACGAGGATCGATGGGCTGATGATCGGGCTGAAGGTGGGTGTACGATCTTGTCATGGCTGAGTTGAGAGGTGTGGCGGTGCGCTGGTAGAATGGCAGAGTTTCGAGGGGATTTATAATAGAATTTATGGAAGAGGGAGAGGCGGGTGACTTTGTGACGGTGAATAAGGTTGGGGAAGTTAGCTTTTCCTTTGCGTTTGGTAGCAGTGGGGGGACATGTATGAGTAATCAGAAAAAAATAAAACGCGCCGCCCGGTTCTGAACAGATTTCACCAAGTTAATGTGATTAGTTTGGTAGGGGTCCCGATAGCACATGCGTATTTAACGTTAGGTCGAACGAAGGTGCAGTATGTTAATAAATTTACAGAGGGAGGGGATAATCGAAGGTTGCGGCGTAAGTAGTCGAGGACAAAGTTAGCTTCATTTGTTAGCGTAGTTATATGATCGGTCCATGAAAGATCGGCAGATAATTCCTAAGTAGGTAGTTACAGAGCTGATGTCGCAACCAAGAGGAGTGTATTTCCGGGCAGTAGGGGCCTGTCTTCAATGGAAGGTAAGAAGAGCTGATTTCTCAATTTTTAAGGACGTAAGCCATTTGTCACACCAGGATTGAATGTGGTCGAGATCAGATTTAAGTGCATTAACATCGGCTATGTTGTTCATAGGGCGATAGAACACGCAGTCACCTGTAAATAAACGGACTTTTGAGGAAATATGATTAGGCAGGTCATTTATATAGATTAGGAACACAAGAGGGCCTAGAACAGTGCCCTTCGACCTGTGACATAATAAAGGACTTTGCCTTCAAAAAGAAAGCGTTCGTGCTGCTGTGTGTTTTGCTCGCAAGACGGCTGTACACTTCCTCTCTTTCAGCTCCGCACTCCCACGGCCAAGCACCTGCTTTCATCCTTCCCAAGCACTGAATTTCAGAGATATGTTGCAGCTATTCTTTCACGCCTTGCAGTGAAATGAAAAAAAAAAACAAAAACCAAAAACAAAACACATGCATTATACGCAGAACTGACGTATCCCTAAGGTCACGTTTGTGTCATGTGATCGCACGCCCAGGACATTCCAAAAAGTTCTCCCGAGTTTAGCGGCCCCTGCATACACCTCGTCTGTTCTGACACCATGTCTAACACCCTGTGCCCTCCTTACTGGCCCTTGTCTCACGCGATGGGAGGTGCTGCGGCGCTTTATCGGCGCAAATGCACAAGCGCCATCTGTCTTGGCAACGGCGCATTACGTCTTGATTACTTGGTAGGCGCCGCATGCCTGCGCTCGTTGCCCGGCATCTTTTCCTCATTATGATGGGTACGGCGGCGGCGATGCCTTGTCGACCAAAATACCTGGCTACAATATCACGTAAAAAATATTTTCTCGAGATCAGTTTATAACCTTTTGCGTTCCCTGTTTCGCTACGCAGCTGGTACAAGAAAGACTAGTTTTTAAAAAGCATTTGTTTTTGCAGGGCTCCAATCTCAACCTTACTGTCAATAAGATTGCGCCCTTCGTGCTATGATAAACGTCGCAAATCAGAAGTGGTTGGGTGTGTTAACAGCAGCGCTTTTTTCGTTGGTACTTCTCATTATCCAGTCGCCAGCAAGAGACGAATAGTAAATAACGATGACTGTACCGCAAGCCAAAGATTTACACGTGTGCCCGGGAAGAGCGTCAATCCTTTACTTTCCTATGTTCCCGTGCAGACAACGTAACAATATCACGTATATTTATTATCAAACTCGTGCTGTAACCGTTCGCTCTGAAGGATTTAGGACGGTATCATGAAATAAAAGTAGGTAATTAAATCAGTCAATTAAGGTGACGTCAAAGATATGGTGTCACGCAACCTAAAGTCGAGCCAGAAAAGGGCATAGCAAAGGATTAGCGCGCAATTTGAAAGTTCCAAAGACTTAAGTAGTTAAAGCATTGATTGACTGATTAAAACTTTAATTTCTACCTATTTAGGAGGCCCCCTACTCTCCGCTCCTGGCACGCAGGCTTTAGGAACGGGGGCTAAAGCAGTCAATTAGAGTGACGTGAAGGATGAGACGTCACGCAACTGGAAGTAGAGCCGACAAAAGGGCACAGGAAGGGATTGGCGCGCAATTTGAGAGTACCGAAGACTAAAATGGCTAAAAGAGAACTATTGGAGTCCTACATCCGCAGCCCAAATGTGGATGAACAAAAGATCGCCCTATGCCTGGCGGAGGAGGCTTACTTCAAGACCTTCTCTGCGGCCACGGCACAGGAGAGTCCGCAAGGAGACTCTCCCCCTGGCTGAGCCCCTCGGTCCATGTCGGTGTAAATAAAGTCTTCTCACTCATTCACTAAAAGAGAAATGAATTAATGTGACGTCACGTACGCAACCAGAAGTAGAGCCGAAAAAGGGGATATGAAGGGATTGACAAGCAATTTGAAAGTACCAAAGACTAAAATGGGTAAACAAGAAGCGAATTAATGTGACGTAGAGGACGTGACGTCACGCAACCCGACGTAGAGCCGAAAAAGGGCATAGGAAGGGATTCGCACGCAATTTGAAAGTACCGAAGACTAAAATGGGTAAACAAGAGATAAATTAAGCAATTAGAAGCAACCACAAGCAACCAATAGCAGCATCCATGCTTTCGTATTACTCCAATGCAGATTCTGCAGTGCTCTTTCATTTTCTAATAGTGTTCACCATTGTGTGCTTTAACATGGAGAAAATAAGGAAGTATAACAGGAAGTATACATGCTGTAAAGAACGGGGGAAGCCTTAAAGCGGTAAAGAAGAAATTGGGCATAGGCAAAAACCAGATGTATGCGATAAGGGACAAGGCGGGCAACGTCATAACGAATATGGACAAGATAGTCAAAGTAGCCGAGGAGTTCTATACAGATCTCTACAGCAGCCAAAGTAGTCTGGATCGTAACGAGATTGGCGGCAGGGAAAAACAGTCAGACATTCCACCAGTGACGAAGGACGAAGTCAAGAAAGCATTAGAAACTATGGAAAGGGGGAAATCAGCTGGAGAGGATCAGATAACTACAGATTTGCTAAAGGACGGGGGGGGGGGGATATCGTGCTAGAGAAACTGGCCACCCTGTATACGCAGCGCCTGGTGTCATCGACGGTACCGGAACCATGGAAGAATGCAAACATTATCCTCATTCATAAGAAAGGAGACTCTAAGGACCTTAAAAATTACAGATCAATCAGCTTACTGTCAATTACGTATAAAGTATTTACTAAGGTAATCGCTAACAGAATCAGGACAACCTTAGACTGCAATCAAGCAAAGGATCAAGCAGGTTTTCGGAAACGGTACTCTACTATCGATCATATCCATACCATCAATCAGGTGACAGAAAAATACTCGGAATATAATCAGCCTTTATACATAGCATTCATTGATTACGAGAAAGCATTTGACTCAGTTGAAACACCGGCGGTGATGCAGGCATTGTGAAATCAGGGGGTAGACGAGCCATACGTGAAAGTGCTGGAAGATATATATAGTGGCTGCACAGCAGCCATAGTTCTGCATAAAGAAAGTAACAAAATTCCCATAAAGAAAGGTGTTAGGAAAGGAGACACAATCTTCCCAGTACTATTCACAGCTTGCTTAGAGGAGGTATCCAGAGACTTGGAATGGGAGCAGTTAGGGATAAGGGTAGATGGAGGATAACTCAGTAATCTGCGATTTGCTGATGACATTGCCTTGCTATGCAGCTCGGGGGATGTGCAAATAATGATTGATGACGTAGACAGGAAAAGTACAAAGGTAGGCTTGAAAATCAATATGCAGAAGAGTAAGGTAATGTTCAACAGCCTCGGGAAGGGACAGCAGTTTACATTAGGTAGCGAAGTACTGGAAGTAGTAGGCGATTATGTCTGCTTAGGACAGGTAGTAACCGCAGATCCTGACCATGAAAAGGAAATAACAAGAAGAATAAGATTGGGATGGAGCGCATTCGGCAAGCACTCGCAGATTATGACTAGCAGCTTACCGGTATCGCTCAAGAGGAAAGTATACAACAGTTGCATCTTACCTGTATTCACCTATGGGGCTGAAACGTGGAGGCTAACCAAGAGAGTTCTACTTAAGTTGAGGACGACCCAGAGGGCTATGGAACGGAAAATGGTAGGGGTAACATTAAGAGATAGGAAGCGTGCAGAAAGGGTCAGAGAAATAACTCAAGTTACCGACATTCTAGTGGAAATTAAGAAGAAGAAATTGGCATGGGCAGGACATGTAGTGCGAAGAGAGGATAACCGATGGTCGCTTAGGTTAACAAACTGGATTCCAAGAGAAGGAAAGCGTAGCAGGGGGCGGCAGAAAGTTAGGTGGTGGATGAGGTTAAGAAGTTCGCGGGGGTCAAGTGGATGCAGCTAGCACAGAACCGGGTTAAGTGGAGAAATATGGGAGAGGCCTTCGCCCTGCAATCGGTATAGGGACCGGACAGCTGTACGGGTGGCGTCGCCTCTCGGCGCATCGCTCAAACGCCGGAATGCGCCGGCCCCAGCCGGCGCATTGCCAGCGCATTGGAGCGTACTGTTTGTCATTGGTTTGTGTGGAAATTGGAAATCCTAAGGTTTAGATGACGTTGTGCGTGAATATACTATCCTCAAGAGAACAGAAAGTTGGGCTAGTTGTGTGAATATGTCCAGTGAAATGAAGTCTGGCCAAACAAGGCTGGCGAAACGTGGTGCGTTGTTGGCTCCACTGGCAGCTACGCAAACTCGTCAGACGTTTTTAAGTCGAATAATTTCTACGGGTTTCCACAGAAGCATGAGTGGCGGGTGACCTAAGCATGGTTCTTTGAGAAGCAAAGGCTCGAATCTACGTATTTGGTTACTGTGTGGTCATGGAAAGTGCCGAATTTTTAAAATTCCGCTTGCTACCGGATCCTCTGTGCCTTCTGTTCCCCAGGAGTGACGGCACGAGAGTCTCGGAGTCGATGCCGCACTCCTTCATATGTAGTCACTTTATTGACAATTGGAAATCGAAATAACCCTACAACGTAAGTTACAACGCTAGCATTTCCCCGCCTGTGTACAAGAAAACCCCAGCACGGAAAAAAAGGCAGCTCTACCATCGTCGTTCGGGCTGCGTTACGATCTTCAGTGATGGGCGGAGACAATGTTTGTGCAGATACTTTCGCTGACATAGTAAAGATAATTTACTTTTTTCTCTTAACAGAAAGAGCAGATAGGAGACATGAACAATTCCTATTACCATGATCTTGTCATTTTTCCTCTTTTCGTTTGTCAACCAATGAAAATGCGCTGAGAGCTCTTCGTTGATACTCTTAGAATTTGTTAACATTTGTTTGTGGCATGTCCATTTTGCCTAATAAAATCACTCATTTCACAGCTCAATCAATACCGCATGGTCACAAAATCTGCTATCGGCTTCATGTAAAAGTCGAACAAGAAAAAAATATACAATTTAATGTGTGGAAACGAGCATAAACGTAGCATTTTTTTTTAATTTTAAAGGCCGTGTAGCAGTTTTTTTTTTTCGCATTCACGTTGCACCTGACGCGGCTTTACGTATTTTCTCAGTAGCGTCCATTTCCTGGCCCGCCTAAATACATGTGTTGCTCGTCGGCGTTTTAGTGAACGTGAGATTTCCTGATTGTGGCGTAGTATGACAAGAAAAGACCGTTTTACTCTCTCAGGAATTGCTTCTATGGCCAATGTAAACAGATTTAGCAGCAGTCCGGCAAGCTGCAGTGACAAAGTTGTAAAAAAGAATGGCTTTCAGTTATCCGGATTCGTTTGCGTGCAAATAGAAAACTACATACACGGTCGTGTCCCCTCACATTCATCAGATATCGAGGTCAGCTAGGTATCGGCCCCGCAAGTTCGTGGTACGTTGAGGAAGTAGACCACCTTAGCGAACGAGCCATCAGAGGGATTCATTTAACAATAGAACGCTCTCTTAGTGGTCGGTGTTTTATCTTACAACACATCACACTGTATTTTTTTTCCGATTGTATTTAACAGTTTGACAGTATTGGACTATTGCTTTCTTATGTTCAAGGCAGGTGCGGTCAATCGCATTGAACTTCCGGCGCTGAGAGAAGGCTAGCAGGAAATTTAATTTCTTTTCTTTTCACAACCTCCGTAGCATGTCCGGAGAAAGACATGTATAGTATAATATTTTCTAAGTAAATTATATGTAGCAGCTCCGACGTGTTCAACAAGAGCATTGTCGTATACGTAAAAATGATGCCGAGGTGGTATTACTCATTTGGCTTATATTATGATTAAGTTTGATAGTCTTAAGGCCGGGTTCAGTGAGCTATTGTAGCGTAATTGCGCAGGAAGTCCTAGAAGCATATGTGTGTTTGCTATTCCAACCATAAATAGGATCCTGCTTTTGTCTTGCTTGTTTATTTTTCTCCTTTTACAGCTCTCGTTGCAAGGTTGAAACAGGAATGTCATTTGCTATTATTCTACTCTGAATCGTTTGAGCCTAGCTATTACCAAAAAGACAGGTGCAGCATCTTTTTCATTTTACATGAACGCTGACCATTACAACTACCACTACTACTGCGCCACGGCTACATGGCTCGGCGGTATTTGATCTTCAGGCAGGTTTCGACTAGACCTAATATAAGATGGACGCGCAGTGCAAGCGCAATTCCCGTCTTCGAAGTCGCCTTAACAAGTGCCTAACGAAGGTGTTCCTAGCGCAAGGTGAAATCACGCGCGCGGAAGTTTCGAGTATATAACAGAAATACCATGCGCCGGGCGGTTTAAAAAAACAAAAACAAAAAAAAAGCACGCACGCCCTGCCGAGAACGGCCCTTTTATTTTTCAAGATTTCCTGGTCAAACAATACTCCTTCGATTACTCGACGCAGCTCAAAGATCTCAAAGCCACACCGCAAAACGATGGGTAGGAACAGGCTCAAAAATGCCTCGCAGAACGGAAACGACTGCGCCGCTCAGCTGCCTCGGCATTCCGCTGTTTCGGCACTCCGCCGCGGGCGGCGCTGTTCCACCGAGGCGACGGTGGCGCCATACAACGGGCGCCCGGTCCCTATAGTCAGGCTGATGATGGTGATGGTGATGGATCGCTTCTGTGCCTTAGAACGCGAAACGTACGCCATAAAAACCACCGCTGCCCGCGGGAACGTGTCTAGGCAAGGCAGGGCAAAGATTGAACATTACACAGCATTGGCACATACTTGAAATAATGCCACTGACTTCAGCTAAAAGTAATATCTTTTTGTTTAGACGTAGGAGATAAAATCACTGCTACTGTTGTTATTGTATTTGCACTGCAACCTTTATATTGCTCAGCTTCAATCATATCACATATGAAAAAAAAAGATAACCAATGTTTACATGCAATTGACTTTTATATTGTGAATCAAAGCTACAGTGCGAGATTTAATTCAAAGCGGCAACCATTCCTTATTTGTCGGTGCTGCATATTTTGTGCCCTTTTGTAGTGTGCTTATTAGCGCACAAATATGCCGGATTTATGCGGTTTTTTTTCTACTGTAGACATCAGATGACGGTTGCAGTATGGAAGCTGACATGGCAATGCATGAGCTGCCGCACACAGACAGTATGTTTTTTTTTTAATCCCTAACTGTACGGTGCCCTCAAAATGCACATATTTTTGCAGTGCTGTCGAACATCTACCATCGTTTGCAGGTGTCACAGCATGGGGATGTTATGAAAGCTGCAGTCACAGATCTTGAGCTCGAGCAGACAGATGCAATAAGCCAGTTGTCGCTTGCAATTGGGTTCACTTGCAATGTGTTGCATTTGTGCAGGATTAAGTGGCAGTTTATTCAGTTTATTTCAGACCGCACGGAAAGAAGAACCTGCTGCCTTTGAAACCAGCTACAGAGGTACGCGCTGATGCAGTAAATGAAACCATAACCTTATTTCTTGTTTGATTCTGTTGTAGGAAACATTTGAAATATATTGTAAAGAATGCATTTTTCGAAACATTTGTAGACATGAAAAGCATTAGAGGAAAGGTTTCAAAAGAGGCATGCGTAAGAGTACTGGACAGCATACATAGCAACTGAACGGGTAGTAATCATAGGCCTATGCAAAGAAAATAACAAATTCCAAAATGTGTCGCCATTCTGTAAGAAGGTGTACAAAATGTCTCCCGTGCTTTTTACGTTTAGAAAGTATTATTATTATCTGGGTAAAGAGTATAAGTTAATGGAGAATGCTTTAGTAATCTGCTATGCTGCTGAGGACACCTTGTTAAGTAATGCAGGAGATGAATCACTAAGCTTGGTTGAGGGACTACGTGCAAACCGAAATGGTTTGGTTTGGTTTGAGGGGTTTAACGTCCCAAAGCAACTAAGGCTATGAGAGACGCCGTAGTGGAGGACTCCGGAAATTTCGACCACCTGGGGTTCTTTAACGTGCACTGACATCGCACAGCACACGGGCGCCTTGCTTTTCACCTCCATTGATTTGCGTAAACAAGCAGAAACGCGCCTTTCAACACGTTTGGCAGGCAGTGAGTGTTTATAACTGCCCGTGTAGCACTGGAAGAGGGAAGGGAGTAAATGTAATTAAGACTGGCCGTTTACTGCAGATCGAAATCATGGTGCAAACAAAACTATTAGGAAAGTTGGGAGGCCATATGAAAAGTAATGTCAGGCCAAGAATGGCACAAGAAGAAATAATGTAACAACTGCTATCTTCTCGGTACGTACGGGGTGGAAACGTAAAGGCTAATGAAAAAATGTTGCACCTAAACTGAGAATATTGTGACACGCGTAACTTTGAAGGGCAAATGAAAAAAAGAGGAAAGTGACACACGTAACTTTGAAGGGCAAAAACAACAAATTTTGAATGCTAACAAATTATTTGATTTACTTTTTCATGGTGAGGAGGCATTGTTCCAGTTTCAGTTGCAAGTGCTGAGTGCTGAGTGGAACAATATTATCGTTTATAATTTCACATTCGGCATTATAGCATTGTGTGATGACGGGCTATATTGCTTCAAACATAGGCGTGCACAGGGTTCTGCATTGGTGGGAGCAAAGTTTCACTGCAACCCCCTCCCCCCCCCCCTCTTTGCATCAAGGCCTTTACAGCAAAAATGCAGTACAGATAAAGAATGCTTATAAAACATTTAATTTCATGTGATGGAAATGCAACGTATACAATATATTGTGCACTTGAAATACAAATAAATCCTTTGCTATATCTGCGCAATTGAAAATGACATGCTACTTACAAAAGGTTACTGTCGTTACCATTATCGTGTAGTGACTATTATCGTCGAAACACCTGCATGGCCATATCCCTGAACATCTAAAAATGAGAGCTCAGGTCCGACATAGTAAACGTATGGGCCAGACTTGTCATTCCTCTCAGAATATTGTTAAGGAAAATGTACACAGCGGTAACCGCTAGTTGACTGTCAGAAGCACTCGCCACCAGAACGAACCCAGCTTAGCCTGAGCGTCGTCTTCTTCACAACACCACACCAGCGCATCGTCGTCATCTCGATACTGTGCTCCGTAACAGTACTCCCCGCGCGGGAGAAGCACCGTCCCGGTGCTGCCTACACAGGAGAACTTGAATGGTATGGTGCACGATTTCTGGATGAGTGGTTGTGGAAAGATACTTGGGCTGTAGAGCGGCGATCTCATAGGTCACATCGGTGACTTGCCGCAGGACGCGGTAAGGACCCACGTAGCGAGGCAGAAGTTTCTCTCACATACCCACACGGCAGGCCGGAAGCCAAGGAAGCACGAGGGAACCAGGAGGGCAGTGGACCTCTCGGTGATGTAGGTCATAACGACGCTTTTGTGAGCACTGAGACGCGCCAAGCCGGTCTCGAGCAATGTGGCGGGCGGCATCAGCGCGGGCGATGGCATCCGAAGCGTAACTACAGGAAGAGTCGTTAAGAGCCAGCAAGGTGTCGAAGGGGAGTAAATGGTCGCGGCCGAAAAGTAGATAAAAGGGAGCGTATCCGGCGGTATCATGGCGTGAGGAGTTATAGGCGAACGTGACGAAAGGTAAGATGATGTCCCAGTCACGATGGTGATCGGACACATACATAGATAGCATGTCGGTCAGTGTGCGATTAAGGCGCTCAGTAAGACCGTTCGTTTGCGGATGCTAGGCCGTGGTGAATTGGTGACGAGTAGCGCATGAGCGGAGAAGGTCACGAACTACTTTAGAAAGGAAGCAGCGGCCACGATCTGTGAGCAGTTGACGCGGAGCGCCATGAATCAAGATTACGTCATGCAAAAGAAAGTCGGCAACGTCGGAGGCGCAGCTGGTGGGGATGGCCCTGGTTACAGCCTATCGGGTAGTATAATCAGTCGCCACAGCAATCCATTTGTTTCCAGAAGTCGACGGCGGAAAAGGCCAAGAAGATCGAGGACGACACGAGAAAATGGCGCAGTCGGCACTGAGATTGGTTGCAAGGGCCCGCTAGGTTGAAGCGAGGGTGTTGCGGCGCTGACATAACTCACAAGAGGCGACCTAGCGACGGACAAAGCGGTAGAGACCAGGCCAGAAAAATCGGCGTCGCACACGGTCGTACGTGCGTGATACTCCCGAGTGTCCTGCTGTAGGGGCGTCGTGAAGTTGGGCGAGGACAGTAGAGCGCAGATGAGCCGGAGCAACCAGCAAAAGGTCCGCGCCATCTGGACGCATATTACGTCTGTATAATGTCTCGTTATGGAGCAAAAACATGCTGGCGGAAGAATCAGGGTTGTTGTGCAGCTGTTCTATAATTGGGTGCAGGGCAGGATCACGACGCTGTTCGGAGGCGATATTTATAAAGTCCGAGATGGACAAAATGTAGTCGTCAGCAGTATGGTCGGCCAAATCGGGAGGATCTACGGTATGGCGGGACAAGCAGTCAGCGTCTTGGTGTAAGTGTCCCGACTTGTACACCACAGTAAATTCGTACTCTTGTATCAGCAAGGCCCAGCGACCTAAACGGCCAGCGGGGTCCTTAAGTGAGGACAGCCAACACAAAGCATGGTGGTCTGTCACTACACAGAAGGACCGCCCAAACAAATAAGGGCGGAATTTGGTCAGCGCCCAAACAAGTGCAAGGCATTCCCGCTCTGTAATTGAATAATTGCGCTCAGAGGACGAAAGCAGGCGGCTGGCATAAGCAATGACGCGGGAGGACCCATGCTGGGACTGGGCAAGGATAGCACCAATACCGTGGCCGCTAGCGTCGGTGCGCAGTTCGGTAGGTGTAGAAGGATCGAAGTGCGCCAGAACAGGTGGTGTAGTGAGGACGCAAAATAAGCGTCGCGAAGGCATAGGCTTCGTCACAACCCCATGTAAAAGGTACGTTTTTTTTCAAAGAGAGCTAAGCGGACGAGTTATGTCTGCGAAATTCCGAATGAAGCGGCGGAAGTAGGAGCAAAGGCCGAGGAAGCTTCGCACGTCACTTGAGCTACGTAGGGTAGGGAACTCGCGCACGGCTCGAACTTAGTCAGGGTCGGGTTGCACACCATTTGCATCAACCAAATGACCCAGGACTTTGATTTGGCGCCGACCGAAGCTGCATTTTTTGGCGTTCATTTGAAGACCGGCGCGGCGAAAAACGGCCAGGACTGTAGAAAGTCGATCAAGGTGCGTTGCGAACGTTGAAGAGAAAACGACGACGTCATCTAAGTAGCATAAACATGTTGTCTACTTGAAGCCACGGAGGAGCGAATCCATCATGCGCTCGAATGTCGCAGGAGCATTACAGAGTCCAAATGGCATTACCTTGAATTGATAGAGTTCGTCGGGGGTAACAAATGCGGTTTTCTCGCGATTCCGTTCGTCGACAGCAATTTGCCAGTAGCCTGAACGCATGTCGATGGAAGAAAATTAGCTGGCACCATGCAAGCAGTCAAGCGCGTCTTCAATTCGCGGAAGAGGGTAAACATCTTTCTTTGTTATTTGATTAAGGGGGCGATAGTCGACACACAATCTCCAACTTTGGTCTTTCTTTTTGACCAATACGACAGGGGACGCCCAGGGACTGCAGGAAGGCTCAATAATGTTTTGCGCCAGCATCTTGTCAACTTCTTTCTGCATAGCATGCCGCTCAGTATGGGAGACACGATAAGGCCGTCTGTGGATGGGGCTGGCGTCACCCGTATTGATTCGATGGGTCACAACAGATGTTTGGCCCAATGGTCGGTCCCCGAAATCAAATATATCTATGTACGACAGTAAAAGGTCGGAGAGAGCTCTGGCTTGGTCATCTGGCAGATCCGCAGATATCATGCTTGAAAAGAGGTTCGAATGGGAAGAAGCTGATATATGCTGCTCCGACAGATGCTGAGGCGTTAGAGCAGCAGCTTCGCAGTCCGCCAAAGGAAAGAGATCAGCAAGCGCGATGCCATGGGATAAAACTTGGGTCGAGCAGCTGATGTTAAGGACGGGAAGATAGGTGCGGTTAGCAGTGACAGTCACTACGGTATGATGGAGTATGATGTTGCAACGGAGAACAACATCGGTAATTGGGCAAGTGACGTATGTGCCGTCAGGAACTGCGGGGAACGGGGCCAGTGGAACATAAATAGCAGCTTCGGGCAGTAGACGAAGAAATTCGGCGGATCGGAGGCGGGGCTTGACATCGCTGTTTTCGGAGCAGTAGGGCAGGTCTAAGCGAAGACGGCCAGTTGAGCAATCAATCAAGGCAGAATGGGCCGTTAAAAAGTCGATGCCGAGGATCACGTCGTGAGGGCAGCGGTCGATAACAGTGAAGATGACAGGGGTAGTGCGACCGGAAATACTCACGCGCGCAGCGAACAGTCCCACGACGGCAGCGACGCTTCCATCGGCGACACGAACGGCGGATGAAGCGGCGGGTGTGACAACCTTTTTGAGACGGCGGCGAAAGGATGAGCTGAGGACTGAAATTTGGGCACCAGTGTCAATGAGGGCAGTAACAGGGGCACCATCCAAACAGATGTCTATAAGGTTGCGGCGATTAGCGAGGGTCAGCAGAGGATTTTCGGGCCGGGTCGTCAATGCAGCATCACCTCCGGAAGCTGCATTGGTTAGTTTTCCGGAAGAGAGCCAGATAATTGGGGAGGTGATGCACGGCGAGGTAGGGGCGAGCGGGAACTCCGGGTCTGAGGCGACGGTGAGCGGCTGGACATGCGCGGGGCTGGCGAGTTAAAATCACGAGAGCGCGTTTCACGGAAATGGTTTGGGTGTGGACCGTATTCGGCGCTGCGATCAGGAAAGTAGCGGGGTCGAGGTGGCGGAATCCAACGGCTGCGGCAGTGACGAGAAATGTGGCCGACACGTGAACAGTTGAAGCAGATGGGTCGGTCATCCGAGGTTCGCCATTCGTCCGGGTTGCGGTAGCGGTAGCGGTATCGCGTCGGCGTGGGCGCAGTCGGAGCCGCAGTCACAGATGGCTGTGCTTTAGGTTGGAATGAGGGCTGTGCGGAAGACTGGCCAGAGTTGAAGCCCACGTTTGCGTTGAGGCCCACATTTGCAAACTCCTGGTGAACGACAGATTGTATTAAGGCTATAGTAGCACCTGCCGGCTGAGGAGCGAACGCAACGGGCGCCATAGCTTCTATCTCTCGGCTAACAATCCTGGTCACGTTAGTTGGATGAGATGGCTGCTGCAGTGTTGGGCTATCTTCGCACGAAGACGTAGCAGCTGTGTTTGGCAAGCGGTCGAAGCGGGGAGTAATGCGACGGTGTTTTGCTTGCTCAAACTGCCGGCAAACTTGGGTAACTGAGTCGACCGTTGGACAGTCTTTGCAAAGCAGCAGATTGTAGACATCGTTTGCAATTCCCTTTAATATATGGCCCACTTTGTCTGACTCGGACATTGCGCTGTCCACTTTTCGGCATAAGGCTAGAATATCTTGAATATAAGACAAATATGATTCTGTCGAAGACTGGGCACGGGATGCGAGGTCTTTTTGTGCGCCGAGCTTGCGTCCGATCGGCTTGCCGAATAGATCGCGAAGGTTCTCTTTGCACATATCCCAGGATGTGATATCGTCTTCATGCGTCTCAAACCAGACGCGCGCCGTACCCGTCAGATTGACGAAGACGTTGGCGAGCATGAGGGTCGCGTCCCAATGATTGTGCTCGCTGACGCGCTCGTACATACCAATCCAGTCTTCTACGTCGACATGGTCGGTGCCGCAGAGGGTGCCCGGGTCGCGAGGCTGCGTCATGACAACGGTGGAAGCTGGTGGTGCCGCTGAAGATGTCGCGTGGATGGCATAGTGATGGTACCAATCTGGCGGCCACTACGGAGATCCAGGTTTGCTAGAATATAGGTTTGCTACGGACGCACTTCCAGCAATCCTCCACCAAATGTTATGGAAAATGTACGCAGCGGTAACCGCTAGTTGACTGTCAGAAGCACTCGCCACCAGAACGAACCCAGTTTAGCCTGAGCGTCGTCTTCTTCACAACACCACACCAGCGCGTCGTCGTCATCTCGATATTGTGCTCCGTAACAATATTAAGACATTGTTTTCAATTATTTTTATTTATTGTTTTTATATTTCCCTTTGGCTTTGTGCCCGGCAAAGCTTTTGCTGGTCCAGAATCCCTCTCCTTTTTTTATGCTTTCTTCAGTTAATAAAGAGGACAAATAAAATGGGAAATAGGACCCCCCCCCCCCCCGATTTCTGCATTCACACCTATGGCTTCAAATATTGTGATGTTTTTGATTCTACCCACAAAGTCATTGATACAAGAGCACTTTGCCTGGAGCAGCAGCAGTGGGTGGTTGATGGAAAAACCATTAGCAAAATAGGCAGCCAAACATGATTGTGTCAGACGTGACAGCAGATTGTACTCCAGTCCTGTGCTGATCTAGAGCGAACGTGCTTGTATAAAATTGGTTATAAATAAAGAATCATAGTGTGCATTAGTTTATTTGACATGGATTTCATTATTACTCGGCTTGCACGTCTTTTTAAAAGCACAAAAAGGTACCTGAAGTTTTAGCATTTGTGCGTCTGTAAGCGATGGGATGTGAGCAGAGTGGATTACGAACAAATGTGATCTAATGTCATCTAATAAACATCAACACAAGGAAATGGGCACATAAGGTGGAGGCAAGAAACTTTTCATCATAATTGTAA
Source organism: Amblyomma maculatum (assembly GCF_055883805.1). Lineage (NCBI taxonomy): Eukaryota > Metazoa > Arthropoda > Arachnida > Ixodida > Ixodidae > Amblyomma > Amblyomma maculatum. The sequence goes on along the minus strand of NC_139349.1, from coordinate 142,747,999 downwards.
TGTTCTGGATGCAAACAGAGCGTAAGGCATGTGAAGCAGAGGCATGTGAAGGAGAGGCAGAAAGGCAGGGGGCATTTTAGGAATAAGGTTGGTGCATCTGGTGCAGGACTGCTTTATCTGAAGAAAAATGTGAGAGCCCTTCGCCCTGCAGCGAGTGTAGTTTGGCTGGGTATGATAATGATGATGACTCAACAAATATATTCTAAAGTGACAAAAATGAAAACACATTTATTACCGAAACACTCTACAACAGTATGAACATGATTTGAAAGAACATTACAGCCACAATCAGTACTGTCAATGAATGACAATAGCTACAGTTGTAGTTATCATTGTGTATGACATCATTGCAGCGTGGTAGTATGCAATCGTACATTTTGTCCTCCAGCCATGTAATCTCCTGAGAAGGTATGGCTTGGCATGCATCATACCTAATGCTAACATGGTAATCAAGAATACGGGGAAAAGACTGCTTACTCCCGCGATGTACTATAAAAAGATTTCTTTCTGTGGAAAGTCATCATATAACGCTTCTTATTTTCAGGCTACCCAGACAGAGTACAGCAGTCTTGTTGCCTGTATGCTGCATGTCAAGACTTGTTTGAACATACACAAAGTGAGTTCAGCAATAGTTCTGTGAACCTCCTTTCTGTGTTTTTAGAATAACTAAATCTCTGTATCAGGAGACAGAAGAAATGGTAGGGTTTTAAAGAAGTGAAATTGAGTAGGACGTGCAAAAGCTTCTTGTGCTCAGGTTGAAGCTGATGGAGCTGACGTGCAGCGCAGAGCGGAAGAGTATGGTGCAGTGAGGGTGACCCCATGTGCAATGGCTACAATGTCTGTATTTGCTTCCCACACGAAATTTCTGAGTTCAAATATGTTTCGCTTAGTCAATTCCGACTTATATTTTCCCTGAGCTTGGCAGACGCTTCAAAAATGGGTCGTAGCTCAGTTTCACAGTATTAAGTTGTGGTTTTACACGAAAACTGGTTCTCTTACTCCCTTCATATTTTACAAGCAGCTAGTACTACCAGCGATGTTGTAGTAGGATTGCCAACAACGCACCAAGACAAGATGAAGAAAACAAACTGAGTCATTTTGCTCACGTTAACTGGAGCCTTATAATTATGGCTAAGCATTTATGACCAAAAATGTTAAGTCAGGTTACGCAGGCTATGGCTGCTACCGAGTTCAGTGACACAGAAGGACCCGAAGTACAGTCCACAGACAGTGTGAGTGAAACATTGCATTCCACATTTACCTAGAATCACAAAGAAAATACAATGCCTTCACAGATGTTATTGGCCGAGCCTGGAAATAGTGAAATTGACTGAATGTTACAGATGAACTCTTTTTAAAACAATGCGGTATGTTGCGACATGTGGAACTTTTGGGAAATATTTTCACACAGCTCAGATCAACCAAAAAACTGCACAATCTCTTCATCCTACAAACCGGTTCTTGAGAAATATACGCGCTTGTCCTGTCTACCTCGTTTCTTCTGTGTCGTATTTTTTGCGCAAAAAACAACAACAGAATGCTTAGGCACCAACTAGCCTGCAAAAGCGTACTCGCGAGAAATATACCTGCTGCTAGCAAAACAATTCGCTGTAACATTTGAGACGAACGAACGGTTTTGAATTTCAGTTAGCATAGCATTGAGATTTCTTTGGAGGGATTCCCTTAAGGAGGTAGCTGAAGAGCAACATTACAAAGGACACCATATGTGTATAGCTATTTCAGCAATTATTTTACTGAAGGTCATGGAAGCGGCCCCACAAACAATAAAGACTATGCAGAATAGTGCACAAGGGTATATGTTTCAAGCATGCACCGATTTGCAGTGCCGTAAGATGCGAATCAGTTGGGCTGAGCTGTTCGGAGCGTGGTTGAACCGGAACTCAAAACAATAAGCTTAGCTTCTTGGTGCCTTGATTCTGACGTCCTGCCTTTCTTTTTCTTAGATTCCAAAGTTCAACAAGTCGACACGGTGGGAGAATGCCACTTATGAGGACCACTGCTGTGAAAAATTGGCCACGATTGGGTTACACAGACAGTCGCTTGTGGAGAGACTTTCTGCTGACGATATCTTGTTTTATGCGGGAATTCCACAGACAGCTTTCAAGAACCTTGTAAAAGCTATGTCAGCACTAGCCAAAAAGGCATGCATACTGTCACGTGATGTCTAGTTGCTTATGTGCTTTGTGAGACTGCTTCTCGGTCTTTGGTATGGACACTAGCAAGAATTTTCCAGATATCAGTTTTTGCTGTTGGCAACAATGTCCGTTACATGCTTCAAGTGATTTCTAAAGTGATGAAGTGGGTTGTGACTTGGCTTCCAAAAGAAGATATCAAAGACAGCATGCCAGCATCCTTTACAGACTGTGGATATGGTTCCACTACTTGTATACTTGACTGCGCAGAGGTAATGTTGCAGCGCCCGAAAAAGCTAATAGCCAGAGTACAGACATATGACAGTTACAAAGCACATAACACAGTTAAGTTTCTCGTGGTCATTGCCCCTAACGGGCATAGAATGTTCGTTTCAAAAGCGTACAGCGGGCGTGCTTCAGATAAGGTGATTATAAATGAGAGTGGCATTAAGGATTACCTCATAAGAGGAGACGAAGTCATGGCGTACTGAGGTTTCCCCCTTCATGATGAGCTAACTGTGCAAGGAGTCCGTAAACACGCCAGCTATCACAAAGGTTTGTGTTATCTTTCGGACAACATGGAAGAGTTTCCACTAAATACATTGTCATTTTGTTTTGTAGGAAAAAAAAACTGACTGAAAAAAGGTTGCTTCCACAAGACGAATTGCATCTGTTCGCATTCACGTGGAGCGCGCAATTAACAGAATTAAGACCTAGAGGATTTTCAAGCAAGCTCTTCCAATCACATCAAAAAAGACAATCAGTGATTTGGTTTTTGTCTGTGCAGGGTTGTGCAACCTTAATCCTGCTCTCATTAAACAGGGTGTCTAGCAATGTGAAAAGCTTAAGTTGACAGGGAAAGTTGCATATATTATGGAAATCAAGTAAATGTCATGGATATACTTAAAAACAGTAAAATTAATGTAATGGCCAGATATCAGGAGTTGTAATAGTACACAGTATGCAGTCAGTGCACATGTGGTCTATCTTTTCTGACTCTTTTTCATTTTCCTTACCAAAGTGGGCACTGTATTGCTAATTTTGCGTGACCTAAAAAGGGGGTTTAAGTAATCTAATATTGGGGATATACTGTAGTCCTCATAGGTAGAGTTGCTCTTTAACCATACTAAACCCGCACTTGTTTATGAATATGGTAGTCTTATCTAAGCCAGTTGTTTGTTTCTTGGAGGCAAAAAGAGGAAAATTATGAAGAAAGCCCTTTGATTGGCATTTGAAAACCGCCATCGTAAAAGCACAGCAGTAAGTTGTTGATGCCCGCTATGAGGAGACTACAAAGGTGGATGTGCAGTGATGGTTTAGTTTGGTTTATAGAATTTAACATTCTGAAGTGATTTGAATTATGAGAGGCGCCATAGTGAAGAGCTCTGGAAATATCGGCGACTTGATGTATTAATGTGCACTGATGGACACCTTGCTTCTTGCCGCCTTAAAAAGCCAATGAGGATTTTATCAGACATCCTTGTGTTGAGCAGCCGAGCACCATAACAACTGAGCCACTTCGGCAGAACCCGTTATAGTTCTGTTAAGCTGTCATGGAGGGCGCCACGGGTGGCCTCTGTATCATTGCCGTGACAATCTATCAAAAGGGGCTTTTTCTTCGTTCGGCTACTGGCGACGTGTTTGCTTAGCTTCCTGCATGTTCCGCTGTGCGTGTGCCACCCGGCGATACAACAGATGGCGACGAAGATAAACAGAAGTGGACGCCAGTAATCTACAAGATGAGCCTGCTTCAGCCATCGAAATTCCTGGCAGCGCCGGGAAGGCTAGCCATTTCATGGAAGAAGTGGCGAAGAATGTTTGAATATTACCTGTTGGCCTCGGGGAACAACGGCCACCCTGCTGCTCGTCGGGAAGCCCTCTTGCTGCATTGCTTGGGGGTGGAAGAGCCACGCATTTTGTACGCATTGCCGAAAGAACAGTCATCAGTCTCAGCAGGAAAACAGCAAGACAAGGAAGCAGACGACAAGACAACGACCAAACAGGATGAATTTGACATCGCCATGGCAAAGCTTGGAGATTATTTCGTTGCCACTACTAATGTCGTCGTTGAGCGACAACGGTTCCTCTAGCGTGCTCAGAGGACAGGGGAATCCATGGATTCGTCTGTCACAGGTCTTCGAGAGGTTTCTGTTACATGTGCCTTCAATACGCAAGTAGAAGAATTTATTCGGAACCAGCGTGTAGCAAATACGGGCCGCCACCAGGTACGCGAGCGACTGCTGCTAGAAGGTTCTACTCTGACGTTTCAACGGGCGCTCGACATTATCAGAACGATGGAAACCACAGAACAGCATTCGTTGCAACTAACTCCGCGTATAGGGAACCTAAGCTCAAGTTTCGTCGCGTGACGGCAGCGCCGCATTCATGGCGTGGTGGCGAAATGTGAAACGATGGGGCTTCGCCGGAGCAGACGCTCCGCTAGCTTCCTGTGCACGCGCGGCGATCGCGTTGCGCCTGGCGGTTATTTGGCGATACAAAAACGCTTCCGCTGATGCGAAACGGATGTACTAAGTAGCATAATCCCGCGTTCGCGCGATTATGCTACTTAGTACATCCGTTTCGCATCAGATTATGCTACTTAGTACATCCGTTTCGCATCAGCGGAAGCGTTTTTGTATCGCCAAATAACCGCCAGGCGCAACGCGATCGCCGCGCGTGCACAGGAAGCTAGCGGAGCGTCTGCTCCGGCGAGGCTCGCTTAGTGGCCTGGTTAGAGCAATGTGATTCGAGTGACGACCTAAATAAACAATGAAGATTATGTCTACTCCCCTTTATCCCCATACATGGCCATGAGCCTTCCCATTCAATAAAGGACATTCAATCAATCAATCGAGTAGCATTGTGTCATGGGAAGCCACAATAGTAGGCGAAGCACCAAAAGACGAGGCTCACGTGTGAAACTTTGCAGATTTCTTTGGAAGCGTGTCCGCAAGACCTGTTTTCCAACCGCACGGCAGCGTTCTGAGAAGTCTCGCGTTCTTTGTGGAAACGAAAAGAGCGAATTTCACCTTTCTTCGTAACCTCAGAAATGTTGACAGTCGACAAAGACGGCTTGGAGAGGCATCAAAAAAGTACAGTGGTCTAACACCATGCATAAAATGAAGAGGATGGAAGATTATCCTGCTCTTCGCTCCCCGGGTGTCTAGTTTTGCCGATTTTTTGTGCTCTCTCTCTGCTTTGTGAGTGCTCTGAAAGCTACCAAATAAACAGATGCGACGTCCGCAATCAAGACTGATGTGTGAATGTGCCATAAGTGTCCACAGCTGCCTTTTCATTTTTAGATTAACCGAGAAAATATCTAGGAGCGAGGCCTTTTTTTTCAGGGGGAGGGGGGGGGGGGGCGTTGGAAAACATGCCTTGCTCAGACGCTTTTACAAATTTTCTCAAATTGGCCAATAAGTGAAGAAATTATTATTATTATTATTACTATTATTGTTATCATTATTAACGAAGATATGTCGGAAGTGCAGTACAAAAGCGATCCTAGCTATGGGTCGACTGAAACTGCACGCACGGAGCACCCCATTCGCGTCACAGGGATCGTGAGTGCAAACCAAACATTATCGTAAATGGAGCACAACCATTAAATAAGAACCGAAGTAAAACAGTGTAGTACAAGCTTGGATTTCACCTGCCTTCCGAGCCAGCGAGCCGTTTATGTCGCGTGCAGCGCACGGAGCACGCATGTGCTTATCAGATAGCTAGCGTTGTTGTCTTTGAAGAAACACCTCCTTCGGACTATATACTTATTCTTCTACTGCAAGATTTGCATTGGTAACATCGTCATAATAAAAAACAAATCTATATATAGATCACATGCTACTGGCCAAAACGATGGTCATCGAGCGGGCCACTTTATTTGACAGTACTGATGGTACTTTAGCAGTTTTTAAACATATATACGACAACATGGTTACATAGCGGACTTACCTCGAGATGTACTTCTTACGTTTTTGCTAACGTGGGACGCATTCACAATCAATATTTAATCATCCTCGTCTGTTGTCTGCTCTACAGTGCAGACGTGAATAAAAAGTTCATGAAAATACGCGTCAGGTTGCCCAATCAATACGGAATGCAGGTAGCATGTCGCGGTGCGCCTGCGGGGGAGCGCCAAGGCGCGTGCTCGTGCGAGAGAAAGTGCACGGCGCACGCCGTGAAGACAGCGCGCTGAGCCGGCGGCGTCCAGTGTGTGCTTTTCTGTCCGCGCGACAAAGCAATGCGAGACGTCTGCACGTGCGCGGAAGCGAGCGAGCGAAAGGAGAAAACTTGCACGGGATGCCTAGGTGGTCCCGCCGCGTGTATCCCCAGTTTCTATTGTTCTGTCAGAGATGGCGCTCCCTGTCAGGAGCAGCTGCGCCGCTCGACGGTGCTTTGGAAGCCTATAGATGTTCACGTAATTGAGCGTCATGCATCACAAGCCGTGCCACGCGAGCGTTCTGCAGTATCGAGAGAAGCGGCTTCTTGAGTTTGTTTCCGCTGCGGCTTCCCGCGACACATGGAAAGTTCTTCAACGTGTAGAGCTAGAACAAAGACTTGCAACAAAGTGGTAAGGTCGGTCATTTCGAACGTATGTGCAGAAGTCTGGGAGAGCTCAGGAAGTCCCTGGCTATTCGAGAAGTCACTGCCGAAGATGACATTGGAGTTGTGAAAGTTAAACTTGGGCCAAGTCATACAACAGGAATACATCTGGACGTGCAAGTGCACGTACGCTGTCACTATTTCACTTTTAGTGGACACCGGCCCGGTGATATCAATTTTATCTGCAGCTATATTCGAGAATCTGAAGTTTTCAACTCCGTTGCAACCAGCCACTCTCTTCGATTTTTCACGCAATCGTATTGTTTTGAGGGGATGTTTCGTCGCTTTCGTTGTATTCCGCGACCGCCAGGCAAATGTGCTCTTCCATGTCGTATCTTTAGGAACGGACATTCTGGGGTTAGATACCATCGTCGCCCTGCGACTGCAAATCGACTGCAGGTGCGTAAACTACATGAAATCTTCGTATGTGTCTCAGGGCATTCCCGGCGATTAGAGGGTTTACGAAAGTAAGTCTGGCAACCGGGAGCGGCAGGCTGATCCCGCACTGGCGGCCATATTTTGATCGCTTCATCCATCAGCTTTGTGTCCGTCCGTCAGTGCCTGCCGTTCTCTCCGTGCTTGTCACATTGTAACCTCCCGTGCTGTGCTTGGACCGACCTTTCGATGCCAAGAGAAGACACTGCCTGGTCGAGGGAACTCTGCTTTGTCCTTGCGGGTAGCCTATATAGTAACTCTTGAAGGGAAACTGTTTGAGCGTGTTGGTTCATCGTCAACAAAGCAAAGCGCAAAAAACCATAAAGGACGAGGAGGGGACAGGACAAGCGCTACTTTCAACAAATGTTTATTGCGGTTCCGGAGCATATATATATAAACTTCAGTATCACAAGAAAAAGAAGGAAATACATGTACACGTGCTACCTAAACCAAAAAAATCAAGCTCTGGTTTTGATAGAGCCACGGAAGGTTTGCTAACGCATTCCTCCCCAGACCGTGCTATCTGCGATGCTTCCACAATCTCCCTAGTCAGGCTCGAGCGGTGGCGATGCAAAGTAATTGTTTGGCCAAACAAAGGATAGCAAGGTGTCTCACTGTCACACTTTTTACAATGCGTAGCTAAATTTCCGTCTATGGCAATGCTGCCGACCTTTTTAGAGTGTTCTTGCAGCCGGAAGTTCAGACATCTTCCAGTTTGGCCGATGTAGTGTGTACAACACGAAAACGGGATTTTATACACAACACCCTTCTGGCAAGGTACCAAGGGATCCCTGTGTTTGATATTGCACGCTGGGTTTTGCGTACGTGTGGGATAACTTAACGTTCAAAGGCTCATAAGCTTCTTTGGCGCGGAAAACAAAACTTTTACTCCGGATCGTTGGCCGACTTTCTTCAGATTGTGCGAGAAACCATGCACGTACGGGATGACAGCTATCTTCTCTTTATCACGTATTTCTCTTCTATTTTCTGCTGCCTGCTCATCACTCAGGCTCGCCTCTGATTTCCGTTTGCGATTCAGGGCCTCCGCAACAGAAACTATCACGTGCCTAGGGTAACCTGCCATCTCCAATCGAGCCACCTATGAGCAAAGACTCTCATCAACGGTATGTTGGCATGACTTACTGATAGCACTCGACAAGGACAGCACGATATTCTTCTTAACCAGCTCAGAATGCGACAAACTATACGGTAGGGGAGGTTTGTTGGCCCTTGGCCCATACACCCAACACAACAAGCGTGATATTTAAAATACAGCCGAAAATCCAAAATCCTAATGCTATTCTGCTCGGGCAATTCGGTGGTGAAGGGGAGTGGCTTAAAACATGAATAAAAAGAAGCTAAAATTCGCGAGACAATGGGGTCTCGAGCTAAATTAAACCCAGAGCTAAATTAAAAATTTAGCTCTTGGTTGTACATGGTTCAGCAAACCAACGTTAACTTTCTCATTTTTGCGAACTCATGTGATTGGAAATTTTAGTCGCTTCCATCAGTATGCTGGTACTCTCACTTGTAAACACTATTATACTGCCTTATTTGTGAGTTACCTTATGTGAAAGTGTGGTACTGAGGGAATTAAATTGGACCGAACTGTCATGCTGCCTACAGTAAGTGCTCAACAAGTGAATTGCAAACTCAGCGTGCCCTCCTTTATGTTAGCGACCGCTCACATTTAACTACATTGATCAGATGTTCTTGAACCGATACACCACATCCATTCTGCCACTGATGTGTAAGTCTGTCAAGCGCGGAAGTACCTCTGAAAACTAGAATTCTTTCAGCTGCGTTAAAGCCTGTGACACATACTTTGCATCATAAGAAACTTGAACAATCACATAATTTTCCACACTATACACATAAAAAAGCAACTCGGGCCTTTGTACAAATCATCTGAAACTGGATCTGGCTGTAATAGTCATTTGATCCACAGTCCTGATGCAGTAGTTCGGCATTTCTGTTGAGCCTAACATCATACTTGTCACTGCTGATTAATGATACACAGTCATTCATATTGGCACATTTGATTTCAAGTATTGCATCCGTGCCTTCAATAAGCCCATCAGGATTGGCAGAGAGTCATGGATGCTAAGTGTTCACGACGGTTCCGTTTAGCCTAAAAGTCAGCCTAGTCTTTTTGAAAATTGCTTGCGGGCAACAGGCTCTATTTGCCTGCCATATTTGGTGACAGCATTACTAGAAAAGCTGAGTGAAAGCCTCCTCACCGCTGCCTTCTCATATATTGGGCTTTCCCTTTTTACTACTTTACTTACATTTGAAGCTGTCAAACGAAGCTTTCGGGGGAGAAAACCACAGTGGCGTTGCTTGGGTAGCAGTCTCTAACGGAAGCCTTTTAGCACAGCGGGATGACAATATCACATGTTGTTCATAAAAGGTATTGCACAATGCATAGCTGTTGCTGCTGTGGTCACTATGCTCGTTCAGTTCATCGCCGGGCAGGGGAGGTACTCGCCACTGTACTTGCGGGTGAAACGTCTAGTAGAGAAGAATGCCTGCATAAAATATGATAATAAATCAAGTGAAACATGTTTCATCCCATGGTAAAGCCTTTTAATAAGCCCTAAAACCAATTTATGTTAAGAAAGATTTGCAGAAAAGTGCCTGCATACTGTGCAATATCAGTGCACATAAAATCTTTGAGGTTGAAGTCTTTAGTTCTCCATTCCGTTCCTCACGACATAGGTCAGTCAGTCAGTTTGAGTGTCGTAGCCTCAAAACTAATTGTTTATTGACAAGCTCCTTAGTAGCTCACAGCTTGCAGTGAACTGAATGTTTCTTCTAGTGTACTATGTGAACATGAAACTCGTAGAACCCACTTTAAGCAACACTTCTTTAAGAAGCACCGTTGTTTTTATACTACACACGAGACTGTCGAGACCTGAACCAGCAGAACACGCTGCGCCGTGGCACTGAGGACATTTGTCTTTTTTGAAGTCTATGTTAGCATTCTGCTTTGAACTTATCATGTACTTAGTTTTCGCCTTCAGTGATGGTCAGATGTATAGAACGGAGCTAAAAAGATGAACATAGAGACTAATTCTCGAATTTGTGCTTTTAAGTATCACTGAGCAGTGCTACAGCCTTTACTCTGAAAAGCTCTCCAAGGACAAGTCAGATATTTGCAGTAATTTGAGGATTCAAGCACGCTATATAAGATATTGTCAATTCTAATTACGTCCGGTACCATACAAGCAAGGAAACGGTGACTGCATGGAATTTCCGGATGTCGTCTCTGGTCATTAGCATGAATGATGGTCTCTGACGCTTTGTAGGGGGATCATCCACAACCTGCATTTGAACCTTAAAGGCCCCAGAAAGGGGTCACCAAGAAGGGTAAACAACGCCATAACACTGATAGTTATTGAACCACCCATCATTCTCCCGCAAAAATTTTCGATCTAGCTTCTGCAACACCAGAGATATCGGCGATTAAAAATGACCCTTCCAATTTTCCCTCTCAACTCGTACGCCGAAGGGAGCCATAAAAAAACAAAGAATACAAGCAAGTTCAAAGCTCCGCCCAGACATACGTCACTTCGACGAACTTCCGGTTGCCGCACGCTCGCTTGCTGGCGTACTCCGCCAACCCGTCCTCGCTTGCACACGCCTGAGGAGTTCGCCAGTTCGCGCAGCGACGGTTAGTGTAACCGCGAACCCGTGGTTATCCTATGTTACACGGCGGACCAAACCATGGTTGCACCACTAACCCCGGTTACCGCAAACCGAGCTTGACGACCTCGGTTTCCGTCGTTAACCGAGGTTATGACGGCTTCTGTTGTCGGAAGCTACTCGTCGGCGCCCGAGTGCGCGAAACGTACGAGCGGGTCTGCTTCACAAAGTTATTCATTTGCCCACTGTATCACGTTTAAAGATCGATGTATTGATTATGGTGCCGCCCGACGTCTTCGATTACGGCCGACAGCGCAGCGACTGCGTACTGAAGCCTTGTCGTGCCTACAGCCTACAGTATCGTTTGAACGGCTTGTTGCTGAGCAGAACGCCAAAAAATACGCGGCCTTAGCTATGAAAGTACACGAGTTTGCAACGCTTGCAGCACGGGATGCCGCGAGCAGGCTGAGGTACGTTACACAATTATCGCGGGGGTGGAACGTGCGAGCGCGGCGAACGCCGGCGCCGTGCGTGACCGTCCCTAGTCGTCGCTAGGCCTATTGTTTCGCTTCGAAGCCGCGGCGGTCGACGCTTTGGAACATGATCAACGCTGTCGTAAATCGTCTACTTATGAAACTGCCTTATAGTGATTCCTATCCTGCCATAGTAAAATAATTATAGGATTAACTCTGCCGACGCATTAATCGCAGAGCTAGTACGAGCAGATCGGATCAGCCGAAATGCACCAGCGGCAGCTGGCTTGAGCAGAAACTAGCTTGTATCACGGCTATCGCTCTTACCAGCAATTTGCTGCTGGTCAGCGATCCTCAAGAGGGCTTCATACGTGATATTCGGCTCAGTATTCCAGACGCCAACAAAGTTTAGCACGCTTTATTTCGGACATCGGTGCTAACGATCCGCCGTGTCGTTCGCGAACGGCATGCGGGAGGAGGGGCCACAGCGGCGGTGTTTACGGCGGTCGAGGAGGTGCTGCCATCGTGCGGTGCTTGACCGTGCTATTGTCGCCTCGTCGGACGACACTTCGATACTCCTGAAACCACGTTATATAAATAAGATATTTGTAAATGCAGCTTCGTTCTGCCGATCCCTGCGTCGCTTCGGTGGTTGCACTTAATGGGCAATGGCCACCTAACCGATAAGGGCGGCGAGCTGTAACAGCCCGCACAGAGTTCGAGCAGCGTACGAGCAGACGACTTTCGCAGCTACCGGAAGTGTGTTCGTGACGTCATGGTTGCAGTGACCGCAGCGAATGGCAGCTTCTAGCAAGCCTTGCCGGTCAACCGACCCGTGACGTCACGGGATTAGGAAATAGTTCCATGCGACACCGCCAAGCGACATTTCCTCTGCCCGCGAATTTCAAAAAACGCTGTTTTTTAAAATTAATAATAAATCGCTGGCTTTGTTCCAAGGAGTTATACTTTGCGTTAATGCTCAAAAGGATGTGTTCTACACACTGAACACGTTTGTCAGTGGTTTCTTGGGGGCCGTTTCCGTAGACCTTTAAAGGATATGTCCTCAAGCATGGCTGGCTCCACATTGCGTTTCGTGCCGCTGTTCTATAAAGCTGCCATGTCAGTGCAAGATGTTGTGCTCAAGCCTTTTGAAACAGCCATTTCTATTTTTCACAACGCTGTGCCAACATGGCTGCAGGCTTTCCCTTTCGCGGCCATGCAAGTGCATCCGGCGGTTATAACTTCTCCTTTTTGCTTGATGCATTCCCAAGCAGTTCTTAGCGTTGCACTGCATACCGCTCCTTCCACAAAGCACAGGTCACTAGATATTTTGTATGTGAGGATTTTACCTATACCGCCCACTTTGCAGATAGTTATATGACTCAAGGGACCTGCATTTTCCGATCTGCTGAAGATCACATGGTTTAGAGTTCACCAGGTAGAAGATTATATTCGCAGCATTCACAGACGGCCATTCGCGAATGTCTTCTGGCCATGCAGTGACTGCACCGGGGTGGCTGTATATGCGATTGTCTGAAACAAAATACAAATGTTTGCTATTTTATCGTTTTAATCTGCAAGAGAGAAATATATAGACAGTGAGCACAGATGAAGCAAACATGGGCGTAATTTATCACAAAGAAATCGAGTGTAGAAAGGCGGTTTGCATGCGCGATGAGAGTAACATTGAGAATCTGATCTCCCTGCCTTTAAAAGTAACAGAAATCTATACCTTGTAAGGAAATGAAGGAGTATGCGTCAGATTACTGCACCCGGTGTATTTCTCTTTGGATATTTGTCTAAAGCGAACTTGTAGGCGACCCCGACAGCGGTAGTCGGAAGTACACTTGCAGCTACGATTATGTGTAAGCACTATTCTCAATGCATTTACACCTTAGTTCGGAGCGAACAGCCAACATTAAGCGCATTATAAGTATATTTCTAGCCTGGGTGAAGTACGTTATCGCGCGGTAAGGTACATAACCTATCTCATCAACTGGCTCAAAACCAAGCATTTCTGCAGCTGCAGGTTTGATGGCGAGAAGCGACCAGGCATCACACGTAGCGCATGAATGCACGGTCCCTGTCGCTCTTTGTGAGTATGATCGCGGATTCTAATAGTTAATTGTGCCGAGCCAGTAATGCAAAAAAACTTCAAAAGCCAGCCATTACTTCTTGGCATACACTTCCTTGTTTCTCGTAACAATCTGCATCGAAAAACTGTAAACTTGTAACGAACGGCCCTGACTGCATTCAATGTCGTAATTTCCGCGCCGTTAGCAATGATTAAAGGGTGAACCATTATACTTACTTCCGATATCGACAGTTGCCTCGGAGTCCGGCGAGAAGCTGACAGTGGCTGACGCCGACGCCATCCGGAAGTGGCACGGATTGATCCGCCGCCTCAGGCACTCACAGTAAGGACACCTCTGAACACCAGGTGACTAGCCCTAAAGGTAAAAAACGATACTGCCATGTCGAAAGGCACGCAGATACTAACGGCAACACTAGCAATGAGCCGACGCTTTCCGCTGCCGTTCGATGATGATGATGATGGATTTTAATGGCGCAAGGGCATCTCAGGGCAAAGAGCGCCAAACGCAAGGGGAACGGTGTACTTAAGTTTGTGTAATGCGCTGGTTGTTAGATTTCATGAAGGGATAAAACATAGTTGTGTATAGAGCCTAAAAATTTATTCGCTCTGTAAAATCACTAAAACAGTGGTGTATAGGGCCTGAAATTAATTTACGATGTATAATGAACTGTGCAAAAATTAAAAAAGGATATGTACATGCTTTAGAAGATATCAACCGTCTTTTCAAAGAATAACGGGCTGAGACCCACGTCGACAGGAAATTTTCTTTCTCGTCTTTCTTCGTCCTCGTCCCTTGGCTGGTTTTTATTCTCTGATTATGTTATAAGCCTACTTTCAATAGGAATTTGAGCACTTGTTTTAAAGGAAACATTGGGTTGCCACCAAGAAAAATGGATGGGTGGGCAGGTATTTGGTTAGTGTACAATGAGGGAAAATGACGTCTCCTTTCTGGTTCGAGCTGTGTACATATAACTAAAATATGAATGACAATAAGTCGATCACCACATCTGGAACAGTGTGGTGCAGGAAAGGTTTTTAAAAGATATGTATGTGTTGTGCATGTGTGACCAATCCTCAGCCTGCACAGAGCTACTTCTTTAAATCTGTCGCGTTTTTCTGTGGTGTACCTGCCTATCATTGGCTTTACTGAGTGTAGTTTATTGTTTGTTGCTGCGTCCCATTCCTCTGGCCATTGTTGCCGAATTATGTTTTTAATGTGTGGGTTGAGGTCATGATAAGTTATCTTGTCAATGTATGTGTCATTTAGAAGGGCAGCTGTCGAAGCAAGCCTATAAGCAATCTCATTGCCTTGTATACAGCGGTGGCGTGGTACCCAACATAGCGTAATTTTAAGTTCTAATTTATGGGCAGACATGAGGTTGTAAAGGAGAGAACTTAGGACTTGAGGTTCTTATACCATTTCGGAAAAGATTTAGAGGTTAAAACGCTAAAGGATTCTGTGTAGATTACCGCTGTACGTATTTTGTTTTCAATAATGTGTTTCACAGCAAGCAGGGTTCATGGCATTCAGGGGTAAATATACTTGTATATCTGTTCAGCGTTTTTGAAACCGAAATTTGCGGCCCATGTGCTGCATGGGACACTTGAGCAGACTTTGAAGCATCAGTGTAATATTCATCACAAATGTACTTCGCCTAAAGTGACATGAAGTGCTGCTGTATGGCTATAGGGGATGCTTGTTTCCCCGCTTCAAGAAACGACAGGTCACAATTAACAGCGTGCATTTCCTAAGGAGCAATTAAGTCTTTTATGGAAGTTGTATGAAGACTGGCGAGCGTAATGTCCAGATTTTCAATATAAGTGGCTAGTTTCATTGGTTACAGTAGTGTTATTGATGGTTTTCTTTAGAAAAGTTCTGTACTAGTTGTGTCAAGCAAGAGCCGTTGACATGAATGATCCACTTGGCATAGTACTTTTGCACCATAAGTTACATCAGTAAATTGTCTTCTTCTTTGTCGTCACCACCGGTTCTCCTCGACATAGAGGCTAGCAATTGGGCTAGTTCTGAAAGCACCCGTGGTAAGGCGAAGACCAAGGCGATGCACTGGGTTGAGCAATTTTACAGCAGAGGATGATGCTGACTCGTAGACCATCGAGCCATAGTCAATGCGCGATAGAAATACGTTATTGAGAAGGCTCAGGACGCAGTCACGGTCTGTGCCCCATGACTGGTGAGACAGAATGTTTAGTAGATTCATTGCCTTGAGACATTTCAGTCGCAGCTGCTTTATGTGTACAATGAAGGAAAGCGTTTCGTCGACAACTACGCTAACAAATTTATGTTCTTTTTGAACGAAAAGGATCTGACCATTCAGAGTTACGTTGGGGCAAGGTCTGATGCTACGCTGCTTGGTGAAAAGCATGCAAATACTTTTTCCTGTGTTTTAAATCTAAAACCATTGTCATCAGCCCATTTAGACAGTTTGTTAACACCTAGCTGAATCTGACATTCACAGATGGCCAAGTTGCAAGATTTGATGCTTATCTAGACGTCATCAACATATGCAGAACAAGCAATAGTGTTTGGCAGCACGGTTTTAAGAGAGTTTATTTTGACCATGAAAAGTGTGCAACTGAGAACGCCCACCTTGAGGGACAACATTTTCCTGTATGTACTGCTTTGAGTATGCATTGCCAACACGAAATTTGAAGGTACGTTCAGACAAGTAACTTCATATTGTATTCAACATGTTCCCTGTGATGCCAAAAGAGAAGCGTTCGCGGATGATACAAGAGCGCCAAGTGGTATGATATGCTTTTTCAAGATCGAAAAAGACAGATAAACAATGTTGTTTATGTACAAAAGCATCCCTTGCATAAGACTGAAATGCAATGAGCTGATCTGCTGTTGACCGCCCAGCTCTAAACCCAGCTTGGTTTTGATGTTTGATGAAGAAGACCATTGTATTTAAGGAAATGGAGAAGGCGACAATTTATCATTTTTTCAAAAAGCTTGCATAGACAGCTGGTTAGTGCAATAGGCCGATAACTAGCAGCAAGTGTGGATTCTCTTCCGGGCTTTAATATTGGGATAATGATCGCTTCCATCCATGCTTTAGGAAAGCGTCCTGTGGCAGAACAGGGTTTCAAGAGCGTCCACATGCAGGTGCCTGAGCATTCCATATGTGATCCTGTCAGGACCTGGTGCTGTGTTACCATATGTTCCTAGTGCAATCTTCAGCTCCTGTATGGTGAAAGGGCTATTGTACCCTCTTTCGCATGGTCTTTTATCATGTATGTACTTCCTCTCCTCAGTTGCCTTGTGCCGCAAAAAGAATCTGTACAGTGTGCTGAGCTGAATATGTATTAAAATTCAGAAGAGGGCAAATACGGGCTGGTTGGTACATGCTTAAGAATCGAGTAAAACAGCGCTAGGGGAGACGAAACACGTGAACGACAGACACAGCGCATGTGTCTCTCGTTCACGTGTTTCGTCTCCCCTAGCGCTGTTTTACTAGGTTCTTAAGCCTGTAATAAAAGTGTTGCCCTAGTGTGGCTGCTTGATGTTCAAGAGAGTCACCACTGGTGCTGACAAGGGGCATTAGGATTGTGCTATATCACCTGAGTGCTCTTATCCTGTTGTAAACTTTGTGCGCATCAGAATAAGAGTTCACAGAAAAAGGAATGATGACCAGCTTTCTCGCTTGGAGATGCGTCGAACACGCCTGTCATTTGCCTTTGCACGCTTAAAGGCTATTAGGGTTTCGGCTGTGTGGCATCGTCGTAGTTTCGACCATGCCCTGTTTTGAGTTTCACGAGCAGTCCTACATTCTGCATTCCACCAGGGTCTTCGTTTATTTCGTTGCTTACTTGATGTGTGTGGAATATATTTTTCTGCTGCCTTTATGATGTGCAGCGTGATAAAGCACTAAGTTTCATCAACGCCTAAGTCAGTAACTAATGAACAAGCCAATGATGAGTGTTCCGTGAACATCTCCCAGTTGGCTTCATATTCTTTAAACTTTCTAGTATTAGACGCATTTTCATTTTTATTTCCTGCATTATTCATAGAGGTCGGCAAATGGTCACTTCCACATAGATTGTTAATTACAACCCATTCTGTAGCTGCCAAGAGCATTGGGGAGGGAGCCAATAGCTAAATCAATGGATGTGTATGTGTTATGTAATATGTTGTAGTATGTTGGATATTTTGTGTTAAGTAGGCACAATCGAGAGGACTCTAAGCATTCTTCAATTAGCATACCTTGGGAGTCCGTTCTTTACCTCCCAAAATGGATGATGAGCAATAAAGTCTCCGACCAGCAGCCTTGGTTCTGGAAGTTGATCAATCAGCTTTTCAAAACTTTCGATACATAGCCTATAATCTGGAGGAATATACAGAAAATACAGAGTTGTTATTTTACCAAAAATTAGGGTTCGTATTGCCACTACATCTAAGTCTGTATTAAGTGAGATGCTTCGGCATGGGATTCATTTTTAGGTTACAATGGCAACGCCGCAAGAGGGGCGAGTGCTGCCTTGCCTATCCTTCCTGAATACAAGATACTGCTTTAGAAAACCTATGTCTGCTGGTTTTAAGTGGGTTTCTTGCAGACAAAGTATGTTTGGTTGGTGGTCGGCAAGGATTTCGTATACATCATCCAGATTATTTAGTAGTCCCCGATTGTTCTAAAAAATGATGCTCTCAGTAGCCATTTTTGTAATGTGGAATGTGGATGAGACAGATGTAGTTTGAGGTGAAGAGATCACCTCTCCCGTACCACAGATGTATCACGGGGAGAAGTGAGCCAATTGAAAATAAAATAAAACGGTATAGAACCAAAAGGATATTTTTGTAAAATAATGAAAGAATATGAAATAGGGTAAGGGGATAGGGAGGTAAAGTGGGAAAGAGTGGGTAGGCTACCATCAGCGATCCCCCGGCCCAGGGAACGGTCGCGGCGCCACCAGCCAATTTTATTGTTCTTTTTTTTTCTGTTTTTTTTTTTTTTTTTTACAAAATTCTTCTTCTTTACTGTTCTTCTTTCTTCTGTCTTGGACTGTCCTTTCCTGTCCTCTTGTACTTCTGAATTGATTTTCGGCTTGCTGTGGTCCTCCTGGCGGTTTTTTTTTCTTTCTATTTTTTTTTTGTTTCTGTGGGTGTGTGTATGTTAGTGAAGGACTGCACATGAGTGTGGGCTCCATGCGGGCTGGCACAGATGTACCCAACATGTTTGGTCTAAGAGGCCCGCATGATTTCCACACTGGAGTTAGAGTTTTCTAGAATGGTTTGTATCATTTCTTTTAATATGGTGGTGGTTGCTGTTTTTTTAATTATTTCTGGTTTTCTTTTGGAGATATCGTTTCCTAACATTTGTGTTAATTTTTTCCTGTGCGTCTTTGTGAATTCGCATCGTTCCAGATAATGGTCGAAGTCTTCTGCATCTATTCCACATTTACATTTAATGTTATTTCTGATATTAAATCTGTCTAGATAGAATGGAAAGCGGCCGTGGCCTGTGAGTGCTTGGGATATGTAGTGATCTGTAGGGAAATGTGCTGGAATATGTTTTATATTTTTAATCCAATGATACAGTTGGGAGTTTTTACCTTCATTTTTCCATATATCGTTCCATTTAGCTGTGATTTCTTTTTTCAGTTCAAGTTTATGAAGTGTTTTGTTATTGGAATTTGCAATATGCTTACATTTTTTGCGGCAGATTTAGCAAGTTCATCTGCCTTCTCATTTCCAATACATCCCTGATGCCCTCTTGTGAAACAGTGTGATTTCGTGGGTTTAAGACTCACCGCCTTTATCAGGTGGCTTAGCTGGCGTATGTTTTTTTATTTGAAGCGGTCCGGCGGGGCAGCCACCGCCTCTCATTGGCGGACTCCCTAGGCGCCACTGACACTGCGGAGTCCACGCTCACCTCCATCGCATCTGGTGAAGGCATGGAGGCAGGCGGTATTTCAAGAGGAACCAAGTCCCTCTCAGATGTCTTTAGTGTCCCTGACCTCTAGGAGAAAGTGACTTTCGGGATTGCAAAGATTGCTGCAGCCGGTGGCTGCTTAGAAGAGGCATGGTGGGAACACGTTACTAGACGCGGTCTGGCCCTTCTGCGGGCTCCGTCAGCATAGGGAGCGGAGGAAAGCACTCTATGTTTCTTCCGCGACACTCCGTATGATATATTCTCGGTTACCTTTAGATTGATTACATAATTTTCGGCCTGGAAGGCTACACAGGACCGTGAGTACGCAGGATGTGTGCTGTTGTGCCGGTGGGGTTAGTACACAGTATCCCACCGTCAACACAGTTGTGCTAAGGAGTTGGTTGCGTAGCGCTCGTCACCCGTTTCGTGAACGAGGGCTGTCAGCTCCCTGCGCGGTATCGATGAATCCTAGTCTGCGCTGGTGGGATGAAGAAAACCTTTATACACTATTTACATGAATTTGCACAACGAGATAGGCTCTGGGGCTGAAAGTTAACATATCCATACACGACGGTGCTCGCGCAGTGACCGCCGGGGAGATTCCGCCGCGTCCGCTTTCTCAGGGGGCGAACTGCTCCCGATGGACGCTGTGACGAACTCATTCTCAGTCTCGAGCGGAAGCACTTGAGTCTTCGTACACCGAGAATCCGTTGACGCTCAAATGGCTCAATCCGGCGGCAGCACTTTCGCAGGGCCAATGGGAGGGCTTGCTGCGCTCTTGCTTCAAATATGGCGTGGAGCGAGAAGGGTTCCACCGCCAGGGACACGGCGCCGAGCTGTTTGGATGCTCAGCTCATGTTGGAACACGTCGTTTCTCTCCCCTTTGCATGGCTCGCTTCGAGAGCACCGGTGCGTTGTAAAGCAGTATCCGGATTTTGGGAAGGAGGCATTCGGCGGAGAAGTTTGGTGTCCGGCTGAATTTCTGGGCGGCTTTGGCCGGGCACAACAGCACTCCCCCCATCATACAATGCGCCGGGAAGACGAGCTGCTCGCATGTGGCTCGGATGCCGGGCGCGCTCGTTCGCCAGGTTCCCCCAAGCTCACGTCCAGTGTCCGGGCGCCAGGTAACCTTACGTGCCTCGGGTTCCACTCGCCAGGTCAGGATCTCTGCTGACAGCCTTGGTGCCAGGGCACGTCGAGCAACTTCGCTCGGATCACTCCGATGCCATGGCAAGTGGTAGACTGCTCTGCAGCTTGCAAAACCGACCCAAAACAGGCAACACCCAACACAAGCAAGTACTCTCGATCACCCGTCAACTACCAGACAGAGGCAAAATTTCAAAGTCAGTTAGCTACATTGTTGTCCCCTTTTTGCTCCCACTACAAGAAACAGGTGTAGGATGCAGTACACAAGTTTCAAACAGCAATGTTACACATTACTAATACATTAAATAGCACAAAAAACTAATAATGAGTAATGGAAAAGAGCCCCCTTGAAATCACTTGGACCGTAAACCACAAATGAGGAAGCAAGGAGGCCATTCAATTTCGCCCTGGTATGCCTACAGCATTACCGTTAGTGACGAAACGCTCGCAGATGGTAGCTATGTCTCGAATGCATGGCATCCGAGTTCACACTGTGCTGCTCTCTTCCGCAAGCGGCAGAACGCCTAGCACTATTCCGGCGGTTTGGCTCTCCTCGCTCCCTCCGCTGCAGCTTCGGCTGTCCATTTGTCTACGAGACCTTTCTTTTCACTTTGTGCGTGAAAGAACAGACGAGCACACGTTACTCGCTTTGTTGAACTATCTGTCTTGCTCCTTGCGCACAAATCGCGCATTTTCTCAGCGCGGGTGCATTTGTGCCGCTGGGATCCGCGCTTATTTTCCTTTCGCGATCGTTTGCGTTTTCTCACCTTTCGATGACAGCATTCTTTCATGCACCTACCCTTTCGCTCTTTTCGGCGGAAGCAGTTGAATTCTTGCTTTCTTTCTTTTGGTGCCAGCTCTTTCAAGCTACCGGTTACCGGAGCGAGTATGGCGCCAGCATCGTCGGAGTGAGGCGCAGCGCATGACTCACTGCCAGTCGCGTCCGAACAAGGCTTGCTCACGCCAGCCCCCGAGCTAGGCATATCCTCTGCAGGCTCGCCACTCAAGCTACCCTGATCCGCCGATGTGCTGCATCGCTCAGCGCTAACCGGCGCACGATAAAGTTCGTCTGACAGCTCCGACAGCTGGGGCGCTTCGGATCGCGTGAGGTCCATGTTCGCACCAGGGTTGTTGTTTTCGCCAATACAATTGAGCGCGTCAGGACACGAAAATTCATGGCTCCTGTCTAGTCGCTGGCTATCGACTTCCCAAGTGTGGCTCTGGACAGCGTCCGCGTAATGGGTCTGCCTTTGCTATTCAACACTCGTGGGCTGCACAGACTCCTCGAACGGCACTTCGTTTTTTTGTGTGTCATAATCTATGGCGACGCTGACTTCGGAAATTGCAATTTTGCCATCTCCTAGCGTGAGTCCACGTCCGCCACGCTGCACAACTGCCCCGGAGTCGACAAGTGGTTCATTTAGTGTCAGATGCCCAGTCTCATTTGGTGATGGGTTGTTTACAGCTACGTGAGGCGACGTGCAGGGCGGTGTCACTGTGGTTTTCTCGCCGATGGAGCCGGCTCCAATCGTCTCAGCTGCCAGTGGCTTGACCAAGGTAACCCGAGACACTTTTGTTCGAGGCTCGGTCGGCTCGCTGCTGCGTCGCATTGCTCGGCCGCTTCCCCAAGCTGTGCAAGTATGATTTGCTCCGAGACTTCCTGACTGTCTAGTCATTCGGTTATAGCGGCTTTCAATTGATACGCCAAATCCAACAACCTTTTGGTACAGTTTTTCTACCGCTGATACCTGTCCCTAAGCTCAATCGGTGACAGTCGATGTGTTTTCAGTGAGGACTCTTTCAGGAAATCGTAGTTTTTCAAGTCACCGTCTAACACGCGCTTGATTTCCTCCGCCACCTCAGCGGAGAGAAGAGCTACCAATTTTTGTGCCCAAGTATCTCGCTCGAAGCGCTTCCTTTTGCAGACACACTCGAAATCGGCCAAATACTCTGTCATATTCTCGGCGATGAGGAACGGTTGCATATCCTCTCGTGGCTTCTAACTGTTACCTTGAATGACAATTAAAGCTTCATGCCTTTCAACATTATTTCACGTGCCGAACGCTCGAGATGCATAAGCTTCTTTAAGCGGGAAAACCTCTTTTCGCGTTCTAACCTTTCACGCTTATAGCGCTCTTGGAGTTCTAGTTTTCTATGCTCCTCGTGCTTTTGGCGTTCAAGCCTTTCACGCTCCTCGCGCTTTTGGAGCTCTTGCTTTTCACGCTCCTCGCGCTTTTGGAGTTCTATCCTTTCGGCTTCCTCCTTCCTTTTTCTCTCTTGAACATTATCCCAGGCCTCTGTGGCTTCCTCAACCGTCACTTCCTCTGCCTGCATTATCTCAATAATTTCCTTTTTTTTTTGTTGAGTCCAAATCGATGCCCAACTCATCAGAAATTTGGAGAAGTTCTCTGACCTTGTAACTCTCCATCTTTCACCGGCCTCTTGTTGCTTGCCTTTTTAGAATAGTGTACTAGACGTTCTCTATCTCGTTCCTAGCAAGAGACGCGCAAGCCTTTCTCACTGATTGTCCTCTCAGGTTCCCTTGATTTTCATCACACTTCCTGTAGGCTTCAAACACGCAAGGTTAACACAATGCTACGCTCAGCCTTTCTCTAAGCTACCCTGTGTTTTAGAGAAGTCTGGCGTTTGAGAGAAACTTCAGGTACTGACCTTGACGAGGTGCCTGACGCCGGTCAATGCCACCGCTGCCACTAATCTTGTGTCGGTGGGTTTGTCATACAGTATCCCATCGTCAACAGTGTTGTGCCAAAGAGTTGGTTGCGTAGCGCTCGTCACCCGTTTCATGAACGAGGGCTGTCAGCTCCCTGGGTGGTAGCGATGAATCCGAGTCGGCGCTGGTGAGATGAAGAAAAGCTTTATACACTATTTACAGGCATTTATACAACGAGATCGGCTCTGGGGCCGGAAGCTAACATATCCATACACGACAGTGTTCGCACAGTGACGACCGGGGAGATTCCGCCGCGTCCGTTCTCTCAGGGGGCGAACTGCTCCCGAAGGACGCTGTGACGAACTCACTCTCAGAGTCTCGAGCGGAAGCACTTGAGTCTCCGTACACCGAGAATCCGTTGATGCTAAATGGTCCAATCCGACGGCAGCACTTTCGCAGGGCCAATGGGAGAGCTTGCTGCGCTCTTGCTTTAAATATGGTGCGGACCACCTGGGCCACGGCGCCGAGCTGTCTTGATGCTCAGCTCATGTTGGAGCACGTTGTTGCTCTCCCCTTGGCAAGGCCCTGTCGTGACGCTGGGACTAAGTTGACCCGACCTTCACTTGGTAGCGTGCAGAGACTCGGGGTTGATGAAGGATTGAATCTTCGAAGTTTGTAAAATATATACAAGCAGGTTTAATGGCACTTTGAGAAAACTTATTTACATGATTATTTACATGAAAAAGAAGGGTACATCAGCAAAATGGCAAGCGTTAAGAATTCATAGCGAGAAGCGACTGGATGAGCCGTTTACCCAGGGCTCAGAGCGTCTTTTCGTGCTCTCCAATGTCTTTAAAACCCCCTATGTCCAGCCCCTCTCTGAAGATGCTGACCAACCAGTTCCAGGGCACGCCCCTTAGATATCGGCATCCAATCGAACACATCACTGCACTGATGGTCTGATGCACTGACTGGTCCGGCATTGTTTCGTTGGGCGTGGTCACTTGTTGGCGGGAAGAGCTTGGGAACGGCGAGGAGGTACATTTCTATTCTTCAGCAGATTCGATAGGCTGGTTCCGGCAAGTGGATTTCCTTCTCAGAAACCCAAGTGCACGTGCGCGCCGCATACTGCTCCCAGCATTGTCCCTTTCCAGCAATTGCAAATCTTTCCTGCATTCCCGGGAAATCCTCTAATGGCCGTAATCACCTTGCTCCTTTCTTGTCCTGTACGTCAGCGGACGTGTCACTCTGTCGTCTCCTTTGGACAGTAGGCATTCCTCACTGGACAATAGCGCTTCTCGACGGGAAGGGTGAACAATTGAACGAAAGCACTTCCGGGTATTTCCCGCAGGGGAACATTTCTTTGTATTTTTCGAGACGTTCCCTTGACAGGGCCAATTTGGCATTTGCAGGGTCTCCACAAAGCAAAATAGGCTTACACAAAAGGATTCATGGAAACAGGCTCACTTAGCGCCCTTTCACCAGCAGCCCATATCCTCAGCACATATCCATGCCCACAGGCGAAGAATAGAGCGCGCAAGTGCGGATGATGCACGGTCATAACAGCCTCCTCCCCCGCCAGAAGAGTCACGGAGGGCAGCAGTCGCAGCTGCTGCATGAAGAGACGACTTAATGGCCTGCACATGAATGCTTGAAGCTCGCTGGTGCTTGTCGCGTTGTCTTGATTGTCGTAGCCAAATTGCTTGAGCTGTCTCTGAAACTCAACCACATGTCTAAGCAAGCACTCGGCTCCCGTCTGAAGAGACCAGGTGAAAAGAAAACTGCCATCGTTGTCCGAGAAAAGCCCACACTCAAGACGCTCAGGACCCACGTATGCCTAGAAAACCAAACGTGCTGCTTTACATAGTCACACATATACAACCGCGCGAGAAAAAAAAAAACCTGATTATCAATTTGGATACATGGTGAGGAACACCTCGGACCGCTTAGAAACAGCGGCTAAGCGCGTCCGCATTCCCATTTCACTTCCCCTTTTTGTATCTTATTTCAAAATTGTACTGCTGTAAAATCAAGCTGCACCTAAGAAGGCGACTGTTCTTCGATGTCGCAGTTTGCAGCCAATCCAGAGGACAATGGTCCGTCTCTACGGTGAATTTGGCCCCTCCAAGATAGCACTGCAATTTTTGAATGGCCCATACAATGCAAGCGCACTCTTTCTCTGACGCGCAATAAGCTCTCTCTCTAGAACGCAGTTTTCTGCTCAGATAGAGCACGGGGCGCTCATTACCGTCGTCATCTCTCTGGCAGAGAACAGCACCTAGCCCTCGATCACCGGCATCACACTGGACCGTGAATTCTCGGTCATAGTCTGGAGCTCGCAATACCGGACGGCTAATCAGCACAGCCTTCATGTTTACGAAGGAGGCTTCCTTTTGTTCGTCCCAGACTACATTTCTCGGTTCTGTCTTGCGGAGAGCGTCGGTCAGAGGGCTGGCCAAAGCTTAATAATTAGGGATGTAGTGATTGTAGTATCCAGTCAGACCCAGGAATGCTCGAATTTCCGTCGTCGTGCTCGGCCGCGGGTAGTCTGCTACCGCAGAAATCTTAATCTCACTGGGTTTCCTGAAACCTTGACCTACATTGTGACCCAAGTAGTCCACGGTCGCACTTGCCAGGCAACATTTCTCGGCCTTTACGGTTAGTCCAGCTTGACGCAAAAGGCTCAGTACAGCTCTTAGATGTACCATATGGTCCGCCCATGAGTCGGAAAAAACTGCAATGTCATCTAAATAAGGCACCGCGAATGTTTCACACCCCTTTAAAACCCTATCCATGAGTCGAGAAAAACAAAATGGAGCATTTTTGAGCCCGAAACTCATCATTGTTGGCTGGTAGCTGCCCGTCGGAGTGACGAAAGCCGCGTATCTGCTGGCGCGTTCAGTGAGCGGTACTTGCCAGTATCCTCGAGTAAGGTCCAGCGTAGTCACATATGCCGCTCTACTGACCTGTTCTACTCTCTCCTCAATATTCGGAATAGGATACACTTGATCCCTGGTGAGAGAATTTAGCTTTCGGTAGAATACCACAGGCCTAGGGTCTTTACCTGGAGCTTCTACTAAGATCATAGGCGAAGCATAATCGCTTTCCTAGGGTTTTATTACTCCCAATTCCAGCATGCGAGTTACTTCCCTATCCAGAATTTCTCTTTGACTTGGAGAGAATCGGTAGCACCTTGATCGCACTGGCACGTCTGAAGTCAGCTCAATATCGTGCTCAGTCAAATCAGTCCTGCCTGGCCTGTCCAAGAAGCAGGCCTCAAACTCTGTTATTATCTCGCCCAGTTCGGACAGCTGGGATTTCTTTAGTTCTCCTCTCTGCTCCGTCTTTTTGAGAACCTCCTGAGCGTTGCTTCCTTTTCCGCTGAGGCAAATCAAGTTGCCCCCCATTTCCTCGGGAAGGTTTAACGTTAGATTTACCACGGCTTCCCTCTGCACATAAGGCTTCATAAGATTGCAATGATAAATGCGCACTTCTTTACGCCTACCGGGGATTTTCACTGCGTAATTAGTGTTAGAAAGCTTTGCAACGACTTCAGCAGGTCCTTCCCACTGTACTTCGAGCTTATTCTGCCTTGAACCTCTCAGCAACATCACCTGGTCCCCGATACGAAACGTCCTTTGACGGGCTGACTTATCATAGTACACTTTGGAACGAGCCTGGGCTGACTTCATGCTGGCCTCAACGAGTTCCATAGGGTTATGTAAGCGATTCAAGAGGTTCAGAATGAATTCTACTACTGTTGGGTCTTCTCCGCGCCCTTCCCAGGCTTCGCGCACCATCCGCAAAGGTGAGCGCAGTGACCTTCCGTACACCAACTCGGCTGGGCTAAATCCAGTGGATTCGTGCGGCACTGACCGCAAAGCGAAAAGTGCTGCAGGCAGGCAGGTATCCCATTCGCGCTTGTTTTCATAGCACAGTCCCCTCAGGACTCGTTTGAGAACAGAGTGCCATCTTTCTACGCTGTTGCTCTGCGGATGATGGATCGAGCTATGCACTACCTTAATGCCGCATCGCTCGAGAAATGAGGTGGTGAGGGCACTTGTGAAAACGCTACCCTGATCACTTTGGACCTCGGAAGGGAATCCAACTCGTGCAAAAACTGACAGCAGCGAATCGACTACACTCTCGGACGTCACCTCGCGCAGCGGAACAGCTTCTGGAATTTTTGTGGCTGGGCATAACATAGCGAGGATATAACGGTACCCTGACTCTGTCACAGAAAGTGGCCCAACTACATCTATTACTAACCGGTGAAACGGCTCGGTAATGATTGGTACTAATACCATCGGAGCTTTCCACTTATCTTGCGCCTTAACCAAACCAACCCGCTGGCACGTGTCGCATGACCGTACAAAATTTTCCGTGTCCTTAAAACATCCAGGCCAATAGTATTCTTGCAACAGCCTCTGCTTTGTTTTCTTTATTCCAAGGTGACATGACCACGAGCTGCCTTGGGAAAGTCGCAGTAAGTCTTCGCAGTACTTTTGGGGAACGACTAATTAATCCCGCTCTACTCCGCGCTTATCCGTAAATAAGCGATACAGCACTCCCTTTCTCATCTCGAAAGAAATATTGTTTGCTGTCTTAGTGGCGCGGTGGCGCTCGCTTATCTCCTGTATCTTGGGATCATTGGCTTGCTCCATAGCTAAGTCCTCTCGGGTTCCACTTAAAAGTCTCGTGAGATTACTATACACTGGCGGCAAGATGTTACTCTCAAGAACGTCCTCATTCCGCGTCTCATCAAGCTCACTTTCAAGTTGACTTATCTGAGATGCCTCGCTCTCAAAGTTTTCTGATCCGCTATCTTCCGCATCGACCACTGTTTTAACTGCCGTTTCCTCCGCTGTGGATTTTTCTGGGATGAGCATTGTAGCTAGTTCTCGCGCCTTTGAACGTGTTAAGGCTTGCACAACTCTGTCTCCGAAAAGGATGCCCCTCTTTCGCAGTAGCATGTTCGATTTGTTGGAGAGCAAATACGGATAGCACTTAGGAAGCTTTCCTGAAACGGCAGCCTCGGTTGTTAACTTGCCGAAAGGGCCCTCGATGACCACGTTCGCGATTGGCAAGCACACACTCTGTTCCTCCACTACCTGGCGGATCCACGCACACTGTCCTGTATAGTCGGAAGGCGACACATACGCCGGATGGACAACATCCATCGTTGCGGCCGAATCGCGCAGTACCTTGCAAGGCTTCCCGTTGACTACTAGGTCATGCAGGTAGGGTTCCAAAAGCTGCATATTTTCATCGCAGTCACTGACATACGAGAAAGCAATCTTTTCTTTCCGGCAGTTGACGGCAATGTGACCCTGCTCATTACACCTAAAGCATGTGAGCGGCTTCCTAGCCTCAAGCTTATTCTTTGTGTTCTGCGCGTTGGTCACTTCTCCACTTTTCTCACTGCCGTCCTTTCTAGTGAGTTTGCCTGAAGAAACCTTCCTTTCTTCGTTTCCAACTCTAGCAAAGTGCCTTTCCTGACGGTTATTCACACTCAACTTGGGATTGCGGGGCCTATCCACTGCTGGGTTGCTGAATTGTCGGCGCGAAGCATACTCCTCAATGAGTTCGGCAGCTTCAGTTGCCGACTTAATGTCGCCTCGGTCCTGCAACCAATTTCTTTCTTTTTCTGGGAGGCAGTTATAAAACTGCTCCAAAAGAATTCGCTCGACTACAGCGTCTCTACCACTGTAGGAATCAGTGCTCTTTAGCCACTCGCCCATATTGACTCTTAAATTGTATAGGAATTCAGGGCAACTCTCGTCCCTGGACTTAGTAGCGTTCCGAAAACGTTGTCTGAACGCCTCGGCGCTAAGCCTATACTTTCTCAGAAGGCAAGCTTTGACCTTCTCGTAGTTGTCCGCGTCCTCCTTGCTTAGCCGCGCTACAACCTCCGCTGCCTCGCAGGGCAGAACCGTCAATAATCTCTGAGACCAAGTGTCTCGCTGGAAGGACAGTTTTTCGCAGGTTCGCTCAAAGTTAGCCAGATACAGACCGATATCCCCTGATATCACATTATGGCTGCATGTACTTTGACATCTTGAAATCTGTCTCCTTGTTGAGAAGAGGTACAGCTAGCTGTGGACAATTGCCCGACCTCTTGCTCAACTCTACTTCTAATTTCCGGAGCTCAATTTCTAGCTCCAGCCTTTTTGCTTCTCTTTCAATTTCAATTTCACGCTCACGCCTCTTTTCCTCTTTTTCCCGCTCTTTCTGCTGTCTGAGCTGTTCCTTTTTTTGACCGATGAGGTTCCATGCTTCACTTAGCTCCTCATCATCGGTTCCCAGATCAGTGATTGCCTTTATAACCAAGGGTTTTCGTGCCAAACCACTTGTATCAATTCCCAATTCCTCACACAATTGCAACAGTTCCGGTTTCTGCGCTTTTGTAGGTCCATGATCGCTCCGAGTGTCGGCTACTTCCAAAACAACAGTGCAAGCTACCAAACCTAAAGGCGTTTCAACACTTTTACCAGTTCTAAAATCTAACCCTGTTCTAGAACCTGGTCCACATCAGAAGAAAAGCCAAGCACTCACCCACACATGCGATCGATGTTCCGAGCTGCTCCCTTGTTGGCCGATTGTTGCTCCTGCTTGTTGCTTGAGATGCCACCTCCGATAACCAGATGTTGTGGCTTGTAGATTCTGATCCACCTCCAATCACCAGATGTTGTAGCTTGTAGATCCAGATCCCACCGCTGGTCACCAGTTGTCGTGACGCTGGGACTAAGTTGACCCGGCCTTCACTTGGTAGCGTGCAGAGACTCGGGGTTGATGAAGGATTGAATCTTCGAAGTTTGTAAAATATATACAAGCAGGTTTAATGGCACTTTGAGAAAACTTATTTACATGATTATTTACATGAAAAAGAAGGGTACATCAGCAAAATGGCAAGCGTTAAGAATTCATAGCGAGAAGCGACTGGATGAGCCGTTTACCCAGGGCTCAGAGCGTCTTTTCGTGCTCTACAATGTCCTTAAAGCCCCCTATGTCCAGCCCCTCTCTGAAGATGCTGACCAACCAGTTCCAGGGCACGCCCCTTAGATATCGGCATCCCATCGAACACATCACTGCACTGATGGTCTGATGCACTGACTGGTCCGGCATTGTTTCGTTGGGCGTGGTCACTTGTTGGCGGGAAGAGCTTGGGAACTGCGAGGAGGTACATTTCTATTCTTCAGCAAAGATTCGATAGGCTGGTTCCGGCAAGTGGATTTCCTTCTCAGAAACCCAAGTGCACGTGCGCGCCGTATACTGCTCCCAGCATTGTCCCTTTCCAGCAATTGCAAATCTTTCCTGCATTCCCGGGAAATCCTCTAATGGCCGTAATCACCTTGCTCCTTTCTTGTCCTGTACGTCAGCGGACGTGTCACTCTATCGTCTCCTTTGGACAGTAGGCATTCCTCACTGGACAATAGCGCTTCTCGACGGGAAGGGTGAACAATTGAACGAAAGCACTTCCGGCTTTATCCCGCAGGGGGATATTTCTTTGTATTTTTCTAGACGTTCCCTTGACAGGGCCAATTTGGCATTTGCAGGGTCTCCACAAAGCAAAACAGGCTTACACAAAAGGATTCATGGAAACAGGCTCACTTAGCGCCTTTTCACCAGCAGCACATATCCTCAGCACATATCCATGCCCACAGGCGAACAATAGAGCGCGCAAGTGCGGATGATGCACGGTCATAACAGCCTGCTTCCAGTGCACCGGTGCCTTGCAAAGCAGTATCCGGATTTTGTGAAGGAGGCGTTCGGCGGAGAAGTTTGGCGTCCGGCTGAATTTCTGGGCGGCTTTGGCTGGGCACAACAGTGCCCTCCTCAGAGTTCACACTTTTGAAGTCAGTTGCACTACAGTTATCACTTGCATGGTAATGTGAGTTGCATTTTGCGCAGCTAAGGCGTCCTCGGCATGTCTGGATACCATGCCCGTACCGCTGACACTTGAAGCACCTGCGGGGGCTTGGTATGTTACAGGCTAACTTTGTATCGGATGAATTCCACATTGATGAATTGAGGAAGTGTGCTCTGGTTGAAAGTGAGAATATTATGTTTCGTTTTTATTTCCTCATTCTTTCACCTGATCGTTATTCTCCGAACTGCCGTTAGCCCTTGGTTCCCTAGGCCCTCAAGGAGATCTGATTCTGTTTCATTCAGGAGATTTTGCTCAGAAACCACTCCCTGGAAGCTATTAAGACTGCAGCGGGGTGATACTTGAACGTCAAGGTGAGCAAATTTCTTTGTTATGAAGAGTTTACCACACTGGCTTTTGTCTGATACCTTTACTAGTAGGTAACCAGATCCTAGTTTGTTTCGCTTTATAGTTAGCCCCCAGTGATGGCCTTCAGCGAGTTGGCAATCAGAAAGATTGACAGTTCGTTTACAGGTTTAGATTCTGTTATAGAGCGCAGGACAAGAAACTTTGGGAAGTTCTCAGTTGGTGCCGTGATTTTTTGTGTCACTTCGGTGCGACTCCTTTTCGGGAGTCGGTCAGTTTTTTTAAATATAGTTTTTCCATGCATTGTGGATAGTCTAAGGGGTCTTAATATATTCCGCCTCTGGTTTACCCATATACGCAGAGGAAGGCCCCTGAGCCCCTCGCCTGGTGGACAAGCGAGGAGCCCATCGGCCGAGACTTCACGACGGCCTCGACCGCCACCGTTCAAGGTTTCTTCCCTCCACCTCTGAACCTTTCGTCACGGTACGGATGACAGCTTCGGTATGGAGGACCATCGTCCGTGGTGGCGCCAAGCAACAGCACATAGTTCACACAAGGTGGCAGTCGCTAGGCAGCCGTATACAGATGCTGTCAGAAGCAGTGTGTGTCTCGGTATGTCGGTGATGACCCAAGACACTGGTGAATTAGCCGAAGGTTGCAAGATGACGCTGTGATGACGGAAGGTAGACAGAAACACAGAAACAGACAGCAGCCATAGTGCTGAGGACCGACGAGACGACTGTCCAAAATGGTCGTGCTTCCAAGCAGACGCTAGACGGCGCCAACACATAGTTCACACAAGGTGCCCCTGCGGTTTTGCGATGCCGTTCGGGCCAAATATGTCAGCGCCCGCACACGTCTCAACGCAAAGCTCTATGCTCAGTAACATCTTCAATAATTTCACAAGCTAAATGGCATTGACAGGGTCGTTCGAAGTATTGCCATTTTTTATTTCTGTGAATAATATACAACCCTGTGATTCTACCCGTTAAACGGTTTAGTGCCTGGCGTGCAGCACATATTGAAGTAAAACGATAGTAATCAGAATCAGGTAACTCCTCCCAAGAATGACCACCGTTTTGAAATGCTCCTGTGACGTCACAAGAGAATAGACGGCGGAGCGTCGACTGCAATGAAACCCGGCTTGTGTGACGTGACAAGAGGATAGACGGCGGAGCGTCGACTGCAATGAAAGCCATACTCTATTGCGAAAACCGGTGGCACTGGGTCCCAGCGACCCAGTGCATTACCTGAGTAGGTCCCAGTATGACGCTCGAAACTGGGCGCATTGGGACCCGGCATACTGGCATGCTCCGCACTGGCGGCACTGTTCGCCTAGAGAAGAAAAGGCCTGCGATAAAAATTAAAAGATAAGAAGTAACGAAGCATGTAAGGCACATTAAAAAAGCCTCAAAAAAGTAAAAAAGGAAAAAGAAGTGGCAACTAGCGCGCTTCGAACTCGGTACCTAAGCACCTATTCAATGACTAGCTCTCCACGCAACCGCTTGGCCCGCCGAGAACTAGAATGTTTCGAAACGTTTCTGCATTTTATGTCGTGACCGCATTTATAAGGTTTGGACTTCATGTTTCGAGGGTCTACAGGCCATTGCTGCCGCTCGAACAATTACAACTTCTATATAATTGGAGCTTGTTGCCTGCTCTCACCATTTGCAACTAATGTTCTGGATACCTATGCGCGCTATTTTGCGCACTGGAATCATTTTAACATGTGAAGTTTGACATCGCTGGCAAATTTACCAACGCCGGCTCTGCGGTGGTGCTCTGCTACCATGGGCGTAAGTTTCGCT
This sequence comes from Amblyomma maculatum, assembly GCF_055883805.1. Lineage (NCBI taxonomy): Eukaryota > Metazoa > Arthropoda > Arachnida > Ixodida > Ixodidae > Amblyomma > Amblyomma maculatum. Next base: position 142,714,847 of record NC_139349.1, on the reverse strand, counting down.
GTACACGGAGCTTTAGTACAAACCTTCAAGGAAAAATGTGCGACCAAGCTTCAATAAGGGCAAGCGCAGCAGCGATGACACTATTTTGCGTGTAACTAAATCTTATTTGTATGTAAACATTTCGGGAAGCGTTGCCATGACCGAGCGCTTAGCTGCTTTATATGCAGAGTAAGAAGGAGGGCGAAAGCTTGAGAAACACGCAAAATATTATCCATTACAAGCTCTGTGTGTTGTTTTTTTCTCTCATGGACCCATCGCTCGGTAAACTACTCTCTTCCTCGTTTTATTTTCTTCTTTCGGCTTTTTATACTGGGTCGTGGTGCAGGCTATGCTCGCCTGCGATTGAGCCCGCATTAAAACATTTTGGCAGTAATCTTTGTGTTAGAGTGCCCTTAAGATCAGCTGTGAAGTTTGTTATGCATGGTGGCCCACATTATTCAATTCCAGTTTTAGTTTTACGCTAATCGTCAATGTGACATGAGATATTAGAGGCGCGGCGGTCGTGGTCTCTCTCGAAACGCTTGAAACGACCTATCGAAAATGGGAACTCTAGAAAAAAGATACTGTCTTTGTTTTCTGACAGGTGCGCAACGACTTCGTAGTAAAAAGCGCTTGCTTGAACCATATCTTTCATATGCGCCCCGATGGTCAATTGCGAGTAGGCTGTTGCCGTGTTGGCCCCTGAGGGGTGCTAGGCTGGTTGACGCCGCAGGCCGCAGCGGCTATACTGGGGCAGTGGGATCAGTGCGGCTCCAGCACACATACAGCGCTTCTCCCAGTGCATCGCGGATGCCAGCGACACACCCAGCGTCAAAAAGCTAATGCCAGCGTTTCTCTCATCGTACTAGTGTAACCAGTGTCTTCCCGTTACTGCTCCAGTGAATATCGCAGACCTCCAGCGTGCCCAGCAGATCCAGTGCAAAACCAGCGCGAAAATCTTACTGGTTTCGCACTGGAAGACGCTGGTTTTTACAATAGGGCAATGTCTAAGAACGCGTCTCTTTTTTTTTTAGTACATTTGACACAGTGTACGTCCATCATTAAAGGTGCTTGATGAACATGTATACTGCATAAGAACAATATCGAGTAAGGTATGTTCTCTTCGGCATAGGCACGGTCTCAGTAAGTATACGCTGCTCTGTTAGTTTATCGACGCACTGGGCTGTGTTATTACACCGGTGAGGACGCCAGCAGGACCAACGGTCGCCTATGGGTGGTCCTCGGCCCAGCGAAGCGGCCGTTCGGCCAATAAGTTTTGGTAAAATCTTAGGCCTGGCAAGAACATGACGCCCGGTGATGGAGTTAACGGCCTCTGCAGCTGCTTTTTGTAGCTTAATCGTGTGAGAGAAAGGAGAACAATCAGCTACAATTTATATGCTCACACCTCTCATCAGCAACACGGAAAGTTGAGCTAGTTGGTACATATTTTTAAGGAATAACAGCAGTTGCCTTGGCGAGCAGTTGCCTCATCAGCAGTTGCCTTGGCGAGAAATGTCATTCGGCGCCAAACTGCCGGCCCGTTTCGCGACGAGTAGGCCTAGCGCGAGTATACGCGGAATTCGGATCTGCGATTTCGACGATTATCTAGCGCTCATTGAAAAGCTTCAGCGATTGCATGTCGCTATCAAATATAGTTCTCGCAATAGTGACCCCAAATCGAGGACTGCACGTGGACTCCGTCCCGCATGTATGCCTGTGGCCGAGCTCCCAGCCCAGCCTGTCCCTCTTGCGGCAACACTAGCACACTGGGACACTTGCTCCTCGTCTGTCCAGCCTCCGCTGGCAACCGCCAGAAACTACTCACTGGCTACCGGAATCTTGGTCTCCCTGCTTATACGGAAGGGCAATAGCTCTTTCCAGCTCGTAACCAACTTTCTGCTCACCGGCTCCTCCTGAGTTATCTGGAGGAGACTGGCCTCAGCTCTATTCTGTAGGCCTGCATGGGCCTTTAGTGCTTCGTGCGGAAATGGCGGCGACATATGCGGCGTCAGCAACCTCCCCCTCCCCAACCTTCCCCTAATTCCAACTTCCCTTTCCCCCTGGTCACCAAGAGTGATTCCACAAAGATGGCCAACATAAGACGTGACCAGTATCCCCTCCCCAAAAATAAACCATAGTCACCACCACCACCACCACCCACTGCTTACATCACATTGAGCGGGAAGCATCGATGGGACCCTGTCTGGCGAAGGCAGATGGCAGCTGTCGGCACCGCTTGTGGATACGCCTCGGCCCATGCAAGGAAGGTTCCTTGCTTCTTCTTGTAGCGCCATTGTAGTTTGTAAACAAATCAAGGTGCAACTGGGGTTGAAAATAAAAGAATATTTTTCAGCTTGCATTTCATGACGTGCCGACTATCGGCATGCATTTAGTGCATACAAAAGCTAAGTAAACAAACACGGTTCTCGTCGCAGTCATATTCCGCGAATTGGGGCATTCTTCTGGAGTTTAGGGCTCACCCAATACTGAATGGTGTATGTTTAGGTTTAAGTGCTCAAGAATCCTTTCTAGACACGTAGTAGTAGAAAACTCAAGGTTAGGCTCGGGTGTCGGTTGTATTCACATGCGCGCGCGGCTTCGAGACGGAGATGGTGGCGGCTTGGAGGATGTTCGGAGCGGGCAGAGAAGCGCCTTCCAAACCGCATTGGGTTTTGCAGTGATAGGACTAAAGCCGCGGCTCGGCGCATGCTTTCGTGCGCTGGTCGTGGGCAAACAAAGCGAACGAGTAAAACTGCGCGAAAAACGGCACAGAAGGAATGTCACGACGCAGCTAAGAGTGCGTCGTGGCTCTGGTCGTGGAGAACGCAGAGGGAGAAAAATAGTCTACGCTGGTAAAATGAGGACGGAAAGGCAGAGCGGGCTGGACCCTCGAAAGGCGCTACGGGGACGCAAGGAGAAGTGGGGGGGGGGGGGGGGAGTATTGAGCTTGAGAGGGTACTGCAGCTTGTCGCACTAACGGCGTCGCGCTTCCCGGAAAGACGGCCGGTTCGGCTCTCCGGGGGGGGGGGGGGGGGGGGAGGCGAGGCTCGTATATCGGGTTTCTCGGCCGACATGGCCGTGAAGTGTTTTGCCTTTCGGATATGCTCTGCGCGCGAGCGATGATAGAAATGGCCAGCACCGTGCATCTCTGTATGTTTTCTTTTTGGCGTAGCTAGCCAGGGCGGAGAGCAGCTTCGCTTGTGTGTGATGTTGTGTTTTGTTTTTCTTTTCAAATGAAGTGTTTAATTTGGGAGAAAGTGGCGGGAAAAATGTTCATTGGTTGTGGTGTTGCGAGGGGATTGTCAATGACTAAACAGTAACTTTTGGCGGGAATTGTTTGAGAGTGGGGTGCGGGAATGAGAGAGCGGGACTTTTGCTGGGCGGCAGCCGTGCGGACCAGTCTTGTGTGACTGGTGGTGACCCGGGTTGTAGGTAGGAGACAACGTGGCTGAAGTAGAGAGGAAGTTCGCGGCGGCAGCCGATAGTAGGCTCGGCGTCGTGTAGTCTGAATGTAATGAAAAGTGTGTTAGTTTTCCTTATTTTATTCTAGTTAACAAATGCTTAGTCAACTTTGGACAAGCATCGGACGAAGGTCACTCATTTGATGGACGACATGCGCTCAACTCTGCAGCCGTCAGTCGCAAAATAAGTGCCCTACGGTCCAGCACGAGGCCCTCCTCTCTTCCCCGTCACCATCAACCGAGAGGGAAGCCCTACCGCCGATCAACCATCAGTCGAGGTGGGGGGCGTTCGTTTTGTGTGTATTTAACTGGCGAAGCCCGACAGGATCGAAAACGGGGGACGCTGCTTTGCGACAGGACTGAAAAAGATCGACAGCGCGAGGTGAGACGAAGACGGCTACTTATATTTTTTGAAGAAACGTTCGCCCCTGGCGGGCGAAGAGAAGAAGAGGAGATGCGAAATTGTCAAGAAACGTTTGCCCTTGGGTGGCGAAGAGAAGAAGAGGAGCAGCGCCAAGACGAGAGCGCAACGACGACAGAAGAGACTGCAAACTGCAACCACGACATTAGTGCAGGTGAGAAGAGGAAGCTGGTACTGCGACAGTGAAATAAAGGCAGACGCTTGAGAGGACTTGGTTGTGTGGCCGTGGGGGCATCGAGTACGAGGACTGCCGGCGTGTGTGCTTAAGTTCGTCGGTAAAGAACTTTGGAACGCATGCAGGCTGATGTACTGTGGAGAGACGGCGGTGAACAGAAAAACGGTGAGCGAACAGCGCTGCTCTCTGATGCTTACGAGCGGAAAGAGTAAATTACTCTGAACGGAGATGGATGATAGTGTGGCTGGGGGAACGAGTGAAGTAAGGATGGAAATGGCTCAACCTGGACCCAAAATGCAAACGGAGATGGGATTGGAAAAAATGAGGTTAGAAAAGGCCAAAATTGAATTCGAGACCGCAAAATTGCGCACTCATGGGACAGATGATCTTTCAAAGGGGAAAGAAGCTGCAACATTTTCAACAATGCTGAGCAATGTACTGCCTCGAATTCCGACACAGGAGTCACGTATACCGGGATGGTTCGATTCCGTCGAGACGTTTCAATCCTTCCGAGTACCGGAAGGCGTGCAGTTGATAACATTGATCCCCTACCTCACAGACCGCATGCGATTGATGGCGATGCAGAGTGGGACAAACAAAATTCTGCAGTACAAACAGCTCAAGGAAGTCATTTTGAGAGAGTTGCGGCTAAGCCCAACTGAGTACAAAATGATGTTCGAAAATGCTGACCGCAGGAGTCATGGCGACAATTCGGCTACCGATTACGGAGTTATTATTCATATTATGTAAACATCAGGAATGTGACTGAGAAAGGAATATTTGATAGAATTGATAGCACTCGACAAAATGAAAGAGGTTTTCTCCTATGACGCGTTGCGACAGGTGGAGCTTCAGGAAAGTAAGGACTGGCTCAGGATTGATGGGCTTACGGAAGTAGTCGAAGCGGTAGAGAGCAGCCGAGGGAAAGCGTCTGTTGCAGGCTCCCCGCTCGTGAGTGCAGCCAAGGGCGAAGGACGCAACAGAGGGATGGAGACGGGGATGTCGCGCTTTCAGGGTGAGGAAAGGCTGGAAGGGAAGTATGCGCCAAGTGAGCCAGTGATGACGACACGCCAGTGTTACCGCTGCTGCAGACCAGGTAACATGGCCAGGGAGTGTCAGAAAACGAGTCAGGCAAACACATGGAACCGCGATTTTGAAGCCTACAACTTTACTTCGAAGGGGCGGCTCGCGAACAGGAAATGGGAGCCGGACAGGGGAAATGAGATTGTTTCGCGTCACTGTTTCCGCTGTGGCCGTTTAGGGCACATGGCCCGAGAATACCCGTAGACATAGGTTCTGAAAATCGCTGCCAGGGTGATCGAGGCGAACCCTCCTGACGCTGGGGCTTTAGGTCAAAATTCAGATACAAAGGCCAACGCTCAGTGGGAAGCGATTTCTGAGATAGGCAACATTTCTCTGGGCTCAGGGGAATCGTCTTTCCTAGCCCGTTTAGGTTCAGGAGTGGACATAACAATGATAAGAAGGTCGCTTCTAGCACCGGAAAAGATAGACCCAAGAGGGAAAATGACGCTAAAGCGAGTCTTCGGACACCAGATTGAGTCGGAGCTGGTGTTTGTGCCACTGAGAGTTGATCGACGGGGTTCACATGTGGCAATGTTGTTTGCAGTGACAGAAGAGTTGGCGGCCGAAATTAATTGCTTCGTAACGGTGGTGGATTTTAATGAACTAGTAAAACAGAAAGAAACCGAAACGCTCGAGGGAGATTTCAATTTGGCCAACCTGTGGCGGCTGTCGTTGCGCAGCAAAAAGAGGAGGAACAAATGGAAGAAGCAACATTGCTGAGCTTCAGGGCACTACAGGTGGAGGATGACAGCCTAAAAACTTCATGGGAACAGGCGAAGACGGGATCCCACGGTATGCAGGTAGCGGACGGCTTGCTCGGATAAAATAAACGGGGGAATGGTGAGCCAGCTGGTCCTGCGAAATGCAAGAGAGAAGCGGTGCTACTGGTGGCGCGCAACAAAGAAGCAGGTGGGCACCTCGCGGCGAAAAGAACTAGGCAGCGCATTAAGAACACCTTATATTAGCCAAACATGAATACTGAAATTCTGAGGTATTGTCAGGCGTGTCCACAGTGTAAAAAAAATGCGGTCAGAAGAAAGTCGGACAGAGTACCAATAACGCCCCGGACGAGACCAACGAAGCCATTTCAGGCAGTAGTGATGGATTGCGTGGAACCGATAGATCTCCCGTCGTCAAAAGGTCATAAGGGTGATAAGTATGCGCTTTGCTTGATGGATGCGCGCACTCGTTGGCCAGAGGTAGTTTGTTTGAAATCTTTACCTGCCAGATCAGTGTGCAACGCCATCGTAGAAATATTTTTAGGGTCGGAGTACCAGAACTGGTTTGCTCGGATCAAGGAACGAATTTCACTGCGAAGGTAACGCAGGAGCTGTTAGCCCCCCTCGGGGCGTCGCCTAGAGTTTCAACTCTAAGTCATCCGGAAAGCAATAGCTTGGTGGAAAGATGGAACGGGACATTCAAAATAGTGCTTTGTCATGTGATTGAATAACATGGGAGCAGCTGGGATCGTTTGGTTCCGTGCCTGGTATGGGCTTACCGCGAAGGGCCTAATGAGATAAAAGGGGTGGCCCCATTTGAACTCCTGTACGGGGGCACTCGTACCGGTCCATTAGTAATACTGGAGAAGACTAGGACAGGGAACTGGACTCCTTCAGATTAAGCTCAATGTGTCTGCAGAAAAGTATCTGCTGAGTTACGCAATCGGCTGGCTGCCACTGGAGAACGTGCGGCGGAGAGCCAAAAAGCGTACGCAACACAATGCAACTTGAGTGCGAAGCCGAAGAGTTTCAGTTGCGACGAACTCGTTTTCGTTCGAAGTAAGGATCAATCCAAAGGGAAGTATGCTTGGTGTGTGTCGGTGAAGGTGGTAGAGGGGAAGCAGAAGGACAGCTACGTGGTAGAGATGGAGGATGCGTTTCGAAAATGAATACATGCGAATAATTTGAAACCGTTTACGGTGGGAGTAAAGACAGTAGGGGTGATATTTGAGGACGAAGACTTCGGTAAGGTAGAGGAAGCACCGGTAGTAGCTATCCGCACGCGCGAAGCAAGTGTAGAAGATCCACATATCCAGGAAGTTATCCGTCGGCATAGTGAGTGAAAACCGGGGAAAAGTAAGGCAGGTAAGCACACGATCCGCATAGTGCCTAAGGCACGTCCCACCCCTCGTCATCAGTATATGGTCCCTTTAAAAATGAGATGCAGAGGTGGAGAGACAGGTGCAAGAGCTAGTGGCTGAATGAATGATTTATCCCAACGAGACTCCTTACGGGCACCCTGTAGCAGGGAGTTGAACTGAAATTTTTTCGGGTTCGGGTTCGGTTTCGACTCCGGATACACATTCCGTTCCGGTGAGAGTTGTGAGAATTGTGAGAGATACTGCGCCTTTTGTTTATCCTGCCAATCAATTTGAAATGGCGCTGATGCCTGCTGTACTAACGCCTCGTAGACATCTGGGTCTGCTTCTGTTTGCTGTGTAGTGCGGTGTTCGAGGAAGCCCCAAATAAAAGGCGCCGCACGGACGCCTGGATCGGACGCGCGGCGGGGTCAGCTTCGTCTATGCATGAATCGCCTGGCGACGTCATGACCAGTTGCGACGGTACATGGCGCTCCCCACTCCCCTGACGGGGCTGGGACTAGCCTGCCACCGAATTTTTATCTGTTGTAGGCTGTCATTGCACCCGCCACCATTTCGGTGGTGGACGACGGCTGTTGTTGCGGCGCGCGTCTATCTCTCCCTGTTCCTTTTGTTTCTTTTCTATTTTCTCTTCTGTCTGCACGAGGCAGCGGAGGTGGCGCAGCTACAGAGCCAGTAGCAGGCCCGTGCATTTTCTTTTCCTTCTTCCTACCACCAAAACAACAACAACAACAACAACACAACCAGCATCCATTGAACGCATCAAAGATCACCGGCGTTCTATTGGCCTCGAGATTGAGCAGAGACGCCACCTTGCGGCTCAGCGGCGAAACCTACTCAGTGTGGATGCGTTTTCGCGTCGCGTGCCAGCCCGCAGTGATTTACGCGCGCGCATGCCATGCGGCGTGTACACGAGTGTTTTCGTTTGTTTCGCGGTTCCGGTGAGCTTTTGCTTACCTATATGCCTCTTGCAAAATAAATATGAACAGTCTAAAACCCCACGCTTCATTAAAAAAAATACTTGTCCGTATCGAGCATGTCATGCTTCCATAAGGACATCATCCATCGCGGTCTTCGGCGCTTGAGATCCTTTGACATGCAATGTCTCAAACGAAGTGGTACGGTCGTTACCGCCGTATCAAAGCAAAACAGGTCGCTGCCGTCAATAAAAGTTATGCAAACGCTCAGAAATCGCATATTCCCGTTTCTGTTAGAAATACCGCAGCTACTAAAACATATGCCACCGCAAACTGCTTCATATAGCAGAATGAAGTTTGAACAGACCACTCTATGCCTACTATGCCTTGTGTATTAACGATAGAGTTGTGTGAGTACTTTTTTTTTTTTGCTTTTAAACCTCTGTCGCGGTGTCTCAATGATAAGGGTGCTCGACTTGCTGATTTAGAGAACGGGGGATTCAATCACAACCGTTTCGAAAGGCGCTCCTCTGCTGTGGGATTTGACTGCACAATAAACAATCCCACGTGGTAAATGTGGTGTTATTAATGAAAAAAAAGGACACCTAAACCAACCTCTACAATTATCCGTCATAGCCAATGCCGCTTTCATGCGTTAAACCCGGGCCAATATGCATTTCTTTTCTTTTTTTTTTTGTGTTGTTGAAGGCTCCTGTGCACCCGTAAAAGTTTTAGTGAGCACATTTTGCTTTAGAGAAATGCTCTAATGTTTGGGAAACATATTCCCTGCACCTAATTGTTACCCTAAATATTACATTATACACCTAGAGTAATGTACTTTACTGGCCGTCTATTACAATCATTATAATCCCTTTTCGTCCAAGTGCTGTCTTCCGAGCAAACTCGTCATTTCTGACAAAGGGAGTAAAACAGCTTCATGCGGGCTTAAATATCGGTGTTTAGTTCGGGAATAAATACATTTTTATAGTCGCATGATAAGATGACCTCCATTTCTTTCGGAATAGTTTTATATCCGGCATCTGTTTTGGAAGCAACCCTAATATTTTACTTTGCATAAGATTTAGTCACTGCTAAATAATTAGTGATAAAGAAATTTTCAGCCTGTAAAATTGCTTCCCAGAACATGACAGTGTCCATGCGCAGTTTATAACGATGTCTTCGCAGCGAGTAATTCGTAGCTTGCACTTTAACGTCACTGAAAATTATTTGCTGATTATTGTAAATTCTGTCAAGTGTGTAAAAGTTCTCTCACACGGTGAAATTTATTGGCATTGCAAAACAAAATAATTACAGCACTAATTTACCGTTATATATTGACATCACACACATCAAAAATCCCTTATAATTTCCTCGGTTTCAGGAAATCATTTACAGTTAGTGGCGCATGCAGTAATACACTATCACATTCTATGACAGTGGCCGCAAAAAGCATCTCGGCAAATTCAATCCACTCACCGCTCCACACGTGAGCAGTCAGCTTTCCTGTGCGGCGAGGTTTCCTGTATAGTGTCGGCGTGATCTCATTTTCGGGGAAAACTTGTGCGTGGTTGTCTGGGCCAGAGTTTATGTGCACTCAGTCTAAAGCAACTCGCCATGCAGTGCGCTGCCAGTGCTACATTTAACTTGCTTAATCCTCGAGTCAAGTACGATATAATGAACCAGCTTTCTCGATTCAACCAAACGTACTGCAGGTATCTGCGTGGGCTTGACAATAAATTCGCCGGTCTCACTCGCATGAGACACGCGCAAACTGTTTAAAAGTTGATAAGAAAAACAAAGCTGTCATTAGGCAGGCCCAAACATTAGGCGAGTGAGCGCGGTACAGCGCCAGAAACGCGCAAAGTATATCTAGAAGTATGGTGGCTGCGTGCATTGTTTTCCTAAAATCCGCTCTCCTTCTGCTGCATTGGCGAAATCCTTGAATTTTTTTCTGCAATATTGCAGAAATACTGCAGAAGACACGTTTTCATCGCCAAAAAACCAGCCGTAAACTCGGAAGCAGACCTACGCAGCGTGCGTTTCTGCGAGCGCCGCCGTCTTCCGATCCACACTACCGGAGTGACGGTGGCGCCACCTCTAGGTCGATCTCGCGGCGAATAATTCGTTTACAGAAAATTAAAGGCGCGGTATCTTTCACTGGTGGAATTCCGCTATCCTAACGGTAAACAAGGGAAATTATTCACGAAGTTTCACGATCCGGGGCGTTGCGCAGTTGGTAAAGTGCTCGGTTAGGGACCCAAGGAATGGAGGTACGATTCCCGGTGGAGACAAGGTTTATTTATTTATTTTTAACTATCTCCTTCGAAAGTGTGACAGCCTCTGACAGCCTCTGCCGACTACGTTGAGGCATTAAATGCTTTCGCCTTAATAAACGCAAAAACTTCATATAGTGGTACGTCTCTGGGACGGACTCTAATCGGTTGTACAGACGTCAGCAAAATGTTCATAATGAGTGACCAAGAATTAGAGCAGGATGGGAGAAAAAGAATGAATATTTTCATTGGCACATAAGCAACTAAAGCTATCACGCGCCGAAGATAAAAGAAAATAATGTTTCTTGCTGCGCTTTTCAGCTACAAAATATTTCACATGAATTTTAGTTTAGAGCGAAACCTCTACTAGTACAAGTACAAAAATGTTTCGTCTCGCTGCCAGAAAAGGAGTTTGAACGCAGATCAAGGTCAAACCAAGCACACACCCCAAGATTAACTATGCATATTGCGGGGGTTTGAGTGGTAACGGTCTTCCGCCCCGCTCCTACTCCGCAGGTGCAACGTTCTCGCTAGAGACCTGCGGAGGGGACAAAGGGGACAAAGGACGGGGACGACACATCGTTACTACTCGAATGCTATTTATTGCACTTGCAAATAATACAGAGCATGCCGGCTAGCTATACATCAACAAGGTTTTCCTTGGAAGGGGCAAGGCTACGTAAGAAGGACTTTTGACTCACCGCCTGGGGAATGGGGGTGCGACTTCGGCGGCGGACATTTGCACGCGCCGTGAATATGGCGGCCGGGATCTCCCGCGCGCGCCGCATTCTTCGGACGAAGCCATACCACGGCGGCGTTTGCCGCGGTAAGCGGCGAGAGCATGCGGTATTTACCGGTCGCTTCGCCGTTGGGAACCAGAAGATGGGCGGTCGTGCCCGACGAGTCCTCCCGCGTGCGCAGCGTACTCCGTGCCCGCTATCCCCCCGGCATTTGCCGGGGGAGGCGGCGGGAGACGACCGCTCTCGTTGCCGGCTGGATCCAGAATCTCTCTCTCGTCTTCTCGCGGGAACCCGCGTAGACGTCTCAGTGGCGCACCCATCGCTGGTCTCCTTCCCCCAAATGAGATCACCTCCTCTCCCAGCCGGCGCAGCCATGAAGCTCGTTGGGGTGGTGGTGGTCGGTCGCGGCGAAGGGGGAGGAAACTGGTTTTCCACATCCCTCCCTCCTTAAATGTTCACCTATGGTTGTCCAGATCTGCTCCTTGGACGCCATACGCGAGGTAAACACCAGGCTTAGCAGGGCAATCCAAACGTTGGTGTCATCCGACGAGCAGCAAGGTGAAGGGGCCCCCGCTGTCCATCAGGAGGTCCCAGAAGCCAGCGTGACGGGAGGGTGTTGTTCCCGCTGGCGCGCCTTTGTTGGCAGGTAGGGGTAGGCCTCCTCTCTCGTCAAGCCGGACTGGTTCCGTGAGACTCCGAGCTTCGGTGATTCATGGCCGCAGGGCAGCAGGCAGGAACGTGAACAATGGCAGCAGGTCCCGGCGGCTTCACTTGATATCTGCACAACCCTCCGGATCTCCAAAAAGGTTGAATAAATTGAGCAAAATGACATTTGGTAAAATGCGGGCCAATGCGACTTCCAAACAATTTTATCCGGCACCGCACTGCGTTCCGATTCGTTTGCCGGCATAATAATCTGGTTCCACGAAATTTCCGATTCTCCTTCTCAGCCCAAAAATACCAAGTTCATTTGAACGAAGTTAGCTTTCTTTAATTCAGCGAGATGTTCGGCTACAGCGAGGTCAATATAAAACAAGCAAAGCGCATTTGCGCATGCGGTATGCCACGGTTAGACGGTCCTCCGACGTGCGACAGGCAGCTCCCAAAAAGAGCCTTAAGCCTATTCGTTCTAGCGCTAAGGACAATAGCTGGAACGCAGCGCCGCGAGGATGTGCATCTCCGCCAAGGAACCCAGGGTGACCCTACTAGCTCGCTGCCATCCAAAGGCAACTTCTGAGCGAACGGCGCCCACCGCGTCCAGCGGTGTCGGAGCGCCCCGGTGCTTTCCGGCAATCATGGCTGCAATACCAGTCAGCCGATTGCGGCACCTGGCTCCCACAGCCAAAGAGACAGAAGAGGAAATATTTACCACTATATACAAGAAAAGTGGGGCCACCGTCCCGGCTGAGGCACTCACTCGCTTCCGGCGTGCTGTTCTCCGTGGACGGCTCGGTCTCGCGCTCCATGTACGGACCTCGTGGCTGCACCTCTCAAAGGTCTCGGCACACACATAAACACACACACGCACAAACAAATAAAAATGCTCCACACACACACACACACACACACACACACACACACACACACACACACACACACACACACACACACACACACACACACACACACACACACACACACACACACACACACACACACACACACACACACACACACACACACACACACACACACACACACACACACACACACACACACACACACACACACACACACACACACACACACACACACACACACACACACACACACACACACACACACACACACACACACACACACACACACACACACACACACACACACACACACACACACACACACACACACACACACACACACACACACACACACACACACACACACACACACACACACACACACACACACACACACACACACACACACACACACACACACACACACACACACACACACACACACACACACACACACACACACACACACACACACACACACACACACACACACACACACACACACACACACACACACACACACACACACACACACACACACAGGTACGACCATTTGTTCTCGCTGCAACTCCTGTCACCTCGCCGTCATGAAAGCATATTAGCCTTGCTAGCGTAGCGATGTCGGTTCAAGCCTAATGTTAAACGTCCGGGCAGGCACTCCACGCCGCGAACTGACTATCGTCCTTTGTTCCTAGGGAGGGGTAACTAACTCAAGTGCTTCTGCACGAGAGAACCACGTTGAGGCGCCATTGGGGGGGTTTAAAGGGGGAACAGTCTTCCGCCCCGCTCCTACTCCGCAGGTGCAGCGTCCTCGCTAGCGACCCGCGGAGGGGAACAAAGGGGACAAAAGACGGGGACGACACATAGTTAATACTCGAATGGTATTTATTGCACTTGCTAATAATACAGAGCATGCCGGCTAGCTATACATCAACAAGGTTTTCCTTGGAAGGGCAAGGCTACGTAAGAAGGACTTTTGACTCACCGGCTGGGAAATGGGGGTGCGATTTCGGCGGCGGACATTTGAACGCGCCGTGAATATGGCGGCCGGGATCTCCCGTGCACGCCGCATTCTTCGGACGAAGCCATACCACGGCGTTTGCCGCGGGAGGCGGCGAGAGCGTGCGGTATTTACCGGTCGCTTCGCCGTTGGGAACCAGAAGATGGGCGGCCGTGCACGACGGGTCCTCCCGTGTGCGCAGCGTACTCCGTGCCCGCTATCCCCCGGCATTTGCCGGGAGAAGCGGCGGGAGACGACTGCTCTCGTTGCCGGCTGGATCCAGAAGCTCTCTCTCTCGTCTTCTCGCGGGAACCCGCGTAGACGTCTCAGTGGCGCACCCATCGGTGGTCTCCTTCCCCCAAGGGGAGGTATTTACCTCCTCTCCCAGCCGACGCAGCCATGAAGCTCGTTGGGGTGGTGGTGGTCGGTCGCGGCGAAGGGGGAGGAAACTGGTTTTCCACAATATACCATGTGTGACTATATATATCACCTAGCACGCGGGCCCCTTTGCATTGCGCGTTTCATATAGGTGAAAGGCAAAGACACCCGTGTGTTGTGGCCCGAAAGACGCTGACAAAAATCCCCTCCACCACGTATTGAAGTTGGAGTCATTATCGTATTTGCCGAAAAACCGGATAAATTCTCCCACCCTGTGGCCGCGACGCGATGCGATCACCGCCTTGTTGCGCGTCATGGTTGCCTGCACAGGCGGGCTACATAACGTCATCTCGAACATTGAGGCTCTTAGACTGGTATGTTTATTCGCATAATTTACAATAAGCATGACATGACATCATGGCAGCTCGCAAATATTATATTATGTCCTCAATGGATGCTGCCAGCTTTTTAATTTGCCGGCATAAAAGACCGAAGGAAGAGCTCATTTTCGAGCGCTGTTGACGTCATTCGTGTTCGATGACAAGAGAGGATGTAGTTTAGTTCAAAAATGCTCTCTCGATGCTGACTTCTGTATATGACACAGCAAGCGTTACTGTAGCTAGTGAGTACAGTTCTGGGCGCCGCAACTTCTCCCGAAATTTCAAAACACTCGCGTCTTCTTATTCTGGACACCTCTTCAAATGCGTAGAGCAGGCTCTGTACTTTTTCAATTTTGAGAGTACTGCAGCTATCTCCGATACCTTGCAGGCAGTCTTCGCTTTCCATAAGAAACGCTTCAAGCTGCAGCTTGTAATGTCTTAGGGGCAGATTCTGCTGCTGTTTGTAGATGTGCTTAATCGCCGCCGGCGATCCTACGAAGCCGCTTCCGTGTGGTGACCAAATACTGTTTTTCTCGGCACGTTCCCTCGCTGGTCGACGTAATGGGATATCGATGGCCTCACGCTGCAGTTCAGCGTTTGCACAATTACTGCCATTGCCTCTATTTTTTTTTATTCCTTAGGGTCTAGTCGAAGGCTCCTTCGGTCCACTTGACCTCGTCCATCTCCCTGCTTTTCAAGGTTTTGGTCCCGAACTCCTTTGTCACCGCGCAACCTGCAGACCATAGTCTCGTCTTGTAGTTTTTCAGACCAAAACGACAGCACACCAAATAGAGCTTGTGAATTAATACTCCTATCGTTAATGTCCCTTGCTCCACCCAGTCTTCACATTTGAACATCGGAGCTTCATTCCTGGCATAGTCTAACATGCCAAGGGAAATAAAACAAGCAGTCATCGATAGGTACCAAATGCAGACAAGACAAAATGAGAAATCGACTCATGAATTCATCTTTCTGCCAAGTTCAGATATTGTCACGTAGTGGTGACAAGGCCGTTGACACCAAAAATCATTGTGAGGTGTCTGAAAACGCCAATTTTTCTTTTAGGCGACTTTAATTTCCCTGCCATATAATGGATGGAAGCCGGCCCTACGGTTATTTTCCCTTCATCAGAATCACTAGCCTTCATCGACTTATGCTTAACGTTCAACTTTTCGCAGCTTGTAAAAGAGCCAACTCGCGTTACAACATTTTAGACCTTGTTTTAACAACTTGCCCTGATTCTGGTTCATCTCTCACACTTCTACGAGGACTAAGTGATCATTCAGTCATCACCTTCACTATACCGTTTCGCTCACCTCACCCAGTCAAACATAATAAAATAATTCGGGATTACAAAAAAGGAAATTAATCTGCAGCTAACAATGAACTAGAACAATTTGCTGACAATTTGCGTTTTTCCCCGAATTTTGGGAACGTTCACTGCATGATAACTGGTCTCTTTTTAAAGATAAACTAAAAGCCCTTAGTGAAAAGTACAACCCTCTTCGCAGAATAACGTGCAGTAAACGTTCACCATGGTACAACATTTCATTGAAACGACTCATAAACAAGAAAAAAAACACATCCTCAGTCGCTGCATCTTGAACTCTAGCAAAATGTGGAATGCTTATTGTGCTGTATCATCGCAGTATAAGAGTGCTTTATTAAGTGCGAAACGCAACTTCTTTCAAGATAACTTGCCTAGATTACTGATTACTAACCCGCGTAAGTTCCGGACTGTTCTTGATGTGAATCCGAGGTGATCTCGTCCCATCGAACTAATGTTTCACGTTATTTAATCATACGTTTTCTTCATGTTTCATGAGAGCTACGACGCTTAACCTTTAGACTTTGTTTCAGTATATAAGTATCTTGGCGTACACATCAGCAGTGATCTCTCATGGAAAATGCATATCGAACATGCAAGTAACAACGCTGATCGCATGCTTGGCTTCCTTCGCCGTAACTTTTCACTTGCTCCGGTTTCTTTTAAGCTACTTCTCTACAAAACGGTCGTTCGTACTAAGATGGAATACGCGTCTTCTGAATGGGATCCTAACATCGAGACTGTTATTATTATCTTAGAATCTGTCCAGAATAGTTCAGCTCGTTTTATTTTGAACAGCTACTCCCGCTCATCCAGTGTCACACTCGTGACTCTCTCGATCTCCCAGATCTTTCGGTGCGGCGTCAGTTTTCTCGACTTTCCACATTCCACAAAATATATTACAGAAATGAATCCTTGAAACAAAGTCTTTTCACTGCTCCAAGTTGCATATCATCCCGCATTGACCATCGTTTTAAAGTTAATGTACCAAACTGCAGGACTAACCAGTATTTCTACTCTTTCCTCCCCAAGACCAGTTCAGACTAAAACCACCTGCCCGCCTGCATCGTCCCCATTTCGAACCCGAAGCTTTCAAATCTGCGCTTCTTCATCACCTGTTGAAAAACTCTCCCTAGTTCTAATTTTTGTATAAGTAGTTAATACCACTCCTATCTGTAACGCCTTAACAGCCCTGATAGTAACCAAATAAATAAATGAATAAAAGGACAACGGAGTATAGCAACGCCAAGGAGAACATGTTTGCTATTACATGATCTGTATAATTAATTTCTGCGGAACCCACTCACGAGGTAAGCAATGGTTTTGCATTAAAACACTGCTCGCAAACTCCCCACGATACAAAGGCAACAGCGTTCACTGCTGGCTGCGTGATGCGCACATAATGTGCAAAGCACCGGGGCCGTCGCTGCACAAAACCACGAAGCGCCCAGAAATATGTAAATACTATTCAAGGACTCTGCGTACACTCAAAATTAACAGTAAACAACTGGAGCGACATACGTCCGTCGATTCTAGCCTTATCGCGAGCCATGAACTTGAAGGATATTAAAAGGGAAACAAAATTTCACAGCATCCTAAATGCTGCAGAGCGAACGGTTACCAGCACAAGTTTGATAATATATATACATGATATTTTTGCTCTCATTTGCTGGTTACGTTTTCTGCACACTGCAAGTATGACCCCAGTACAGCGTCCGAGCTAACAAAAGAAAAAAATGATAGACCCTCTTCCCGGGCCCACGTGTAAATGTTTCGCTTGTCATACTATCATCATTATTTACCATTATTCGTGTTTAGAAAAAGTTTTATTTGACATTAGACGCTCACATTAGACATTCACATAAGCGGCGACAAATGACCAAAACAGAAAATACACATGATTAACAACAAATGAAAGTGCACATAAGACACATCCTAAGGAACAAATATATCACAAATCAGTATTTACATTCAGAATAAAATTTGAAAGTTCGTGATGATGACATATACAACAATGAATGGCAATATACATGAAGGTATAAACAGTGTAGAATAATTTGCCAAATAAAATGGATATAAACATATGCAGCAATCGCATGTACAGTATGTATTGCACATGTGGGTTGCGATGTGAGCATAAATATTTACATTATATTACAGGTGCCAAGGTGGGTTAAAAACCACCCGGACACGTCCATCCGACACGGAAACAAAAGGGCGTGACCATTGACGAAGGAACTCGCGCTCACCAAGGTAGAAACGTTCATCAGGCAGAAAGCTTGCGATCTCCTTTCGGTGACGCGCCAGGACGGGGAAAAGCGCACGTCGGCGAAGGCTCGAAGCGACAGCCTCACAACGATTGCGCCATATCTCGAAAGCCCCAGCTACAATCAGCAATCATGCAAATCGACCGCGAGGACATCTACCATTTACCTGGAATCGGTTAATACCTAGACCTCTGAAACCAGTATGAGCTGCCCTCCAAAACACACGAGCAACGACGCATTGCTGGGCCATGTGACGATTGGATTCCTGAAGTGGGCACTTGGGGCACTGCGCGGTGCGCACAATGCCCCATCGTTGCAGCCGATCTCGTGTAGGCAAAACCCCCCACTCCAAAGGCCACATAAAGTGACGTAAATGCCCTGGCAGAAACGACGCTGTGAATGGTAACCAACAAGTGGAGTCCGCCCTTCGTCTACGTTCCGCAGGCACCAGCGGAAGTAGTAACGTTCCCATTGACTCCACTATATACTCTGTTCGCCGAGATGCCTAAGTCAGGGCTCCCGTGGCGGGTGTGGCACGAAATTCCACTATAAACGAATAAAAAACAGGCATCCGGAATGCCTGAGGGCCCCTGTTGAGTGGTATGTCAGGAACAAGCTCCCTCAAACTTGTGCCTAAAAAATAGAAAGCAAGCACCCGTGCTGGGCACTCATCACCCTGCAGCAAACGAAGAAGGTAGCGTAGAGCCAGCAGCCGACAGCAGACTGACAAAGAAGGGAAGGAAAAACCCACCCTTCGAACGTGGCTGGCCGAGTGCCGCACGGCATACTAGTTCCGTGCGACCTGCCCCAAAAAAAAAAAAAAATGATCTTACAAGAGACTGAAGAGAACGCAAAATTTTGAGAGGTGGATGCGCTACATGTGCGAGGTACCATATTCGCCCGCAGAGAACAGTGTGGATAAGGTAGCGTTTCTCCAGCAAAGGTAGTTTAAAGGCACTGGCTGTAGTCACCTAGCTGCGCACCTCGTTTAATACGGTAGTCCACATCGAAGCTGCTATCTCACGTGTCTCATAATCAATGCCAAATATGCGGATGGTGTCACTGTGCGTAAATGTTAGGGCACCATTAAGGCACGCTTCTGGCCTGCCAATTAAAAGATATTTACTTTTTTCAAAATTGAGAGCAGCCCCAGACACTTTTCCGTATCTGTCAAAAAGATGAAAGCAGCGCAGCAGGCTCGCTTCATCACGTAGATACAAAGTAATATCATCCGCGTAAGCAGTCACACGCAGCGTCTGATAGTCTGGGAGAGGGAGGCCACGGGTACTTTGGTCTGTGATTATTACCCTCAAATAAGGCTCCAAGCTGAGAGAAAACAAAGGAGGCGAGAGGGGACAACTTTGCCTGGCACCGCGGGTCACAGGGAAAGGGACACTTTCCCACCTGTCCATCGAAATTGTGCTTGGAATGCAATCATACATGCTTTTAATTAAACATATGAATTTTGCGGAAGCTGAAAAGCATTCAGAACGCCGAATTTGTTTTTCTTGATCTAAAGAAACAAGGATACCACTAGCTAAGCGTTTGTAACCAATAATGTCTCGAGTGGCATACGACAACCTATGTATTTCACTGCCAGAAACTGAGCGCAACTGATGCAACCAATAAGGGAGGCCATCACACCCCTCAAGCGCCGAACCACGATGGCGGCGAGACCTTTGTAGTCTACGTTTAGAAGGGTGATCGGCCGCCACTCTTCTGGACGAGATGACCCAGGACCACGTTTTGGGATCAAAATTATTCTCCCTTTTCGAAAACTGGCCGGGAAATCTAAATGCTCAAAGCACTGTCGAAGGACATTGGTCACTGCTGGACCGACAACGTCCCAGAAACCCAAATAAAATTCCACAGGAAGCCCATCAGGCCCAGGCGCTGACCCGCGTTTGATGGACTCTAAAGCTGTTTTTACCTCTTCTAAAGAGGGAAGTGCACAAAGCACATCATGCATCTCCGGGCTGACCAGCGACAACCCAGCTAACATTTGATGCGTCTCTACAGCTCCTACATCAATCGTAGCGTCTGAACACGCCATTAGTTTGAAGTGCGTCAAAAAACGCATACAATCCCTAGTTTGACAGGACGCAGAGTGGGGCGCTCCGCTCAATGCTGAGCTATGAATGTAAGTTCTCCGCGCAAATCGAAGCACCTCAGGATGTGCAGATGGACTACGCCTTCCACGCCAGGCCGCCGCCGAAAGGGACGAGGCTCCAATAAGGCACTGATATCGGCTATGTAACTCCTCGCACCAGGCGCGCATCAGAGGGGTATGCCAATCCGCTCTGTGTGCGATACGGATCTTCGCAGCCGTGTCTACCAACTCCTGAGACATTCGACGGCGTAGTGCACGACCCTCTATTGAACTGTGCTTGTGCCAAATTCATTTGGGCGTGTCTCATTCATTTTCAACACTGTCAGAAAGCGAAACGCGTAAAGCTCGCGACAGGCTCTCACGCGAAATCGAATCGTGTAGTATGCGCACATGAAAACGCCACGGACGAAATGAGCCAGCGCTAGGAAAGAAAAGGCTGAGCATGACTGACCGGTGGTCAGAAATATGAATGGGCGTCTGAGGCAAGGTCACAACATCCTTAGCCGACACATACGTTGAAAGGGACTGCGGCACATATTCGCGGTCTAGTCTGCTCGCTGATGAACCACGACGCCATGTCCAGCAGAAACGCGACCCATGCATGAGTTCGTGCGCATCAAGAAGCGCAAACAGCTGAACCAGGCGCTGCAGCTCACGTGCGTTCAAAGTCGGTCGCCCTCGATCAGGGCCTTGAGCATCAACATGTAGTCTATGAGACAATTAAAATCACCCACTGTTATTACCTGGCGGCCGTCTAAAAAGTAAACATCCAACCCTTTAAATAAGTTATTACTAAGGCTGGAGTCCGCGGGAGCATAAATACAAAAGATGCGCAACCTCACAGCCGATAATAAGCAATTGAACGCTAGCACACGCCCAAACCCGTCATAAGTGCAGTGATGATCGCGCAAAAGGGATCTGCTTAGCACCACAATTCCTACGCCACTCGAGCACGAAGTGTCGAAAGTAAAGAAGTACTCCAAATGAAAATCGCGCTTAAAGGCCAATGCATCAGAAAGAATAGTAAAATTTGTTTCCTGAAAACACAAGATACCACAGTTTGTTCTGAAAGCCAAATGTACTATTTCTGTCTATTTTCGCATATTACGAAACCCCTAAGCGTTTAAAGAAAGAATTTTCAGTCGTAATGCCATATCGGGTGTTGAATTTGGAATGCCACTAAGTCAGATGCGCGCCCTGAGGTGGCTCCACAAAAGTGCTTTGCACGCACATTAGGCGTAGTTTCCCGGCCCTCCTGAAGAAGGACGGGACTTCTTAGGAGGGTGTTCCTCCGGGCGACCTTCTTGTGCCGCATCCGATCCTGAGGTCGGCGATGAAACACGGCGCTTATTCCCTTCTCGCTGGAGCTCGATGTCCATATCACATTCACTGAGCGGTGAAAGCGACGGGTAGTGTCCGACACCACGGCTGAAAGAGCTGTTGGAATCGTCCACATCCTGTTTTATTGCGAAAGCAATACTACTTTCACTTTCAGCTCCTCGCGTGGTGAGGCCGCGGTAGCTACAATTGACCTTTAGCTTGACCTCTGCTATGACGTAACACCATCTGCCGCAAAAACCAGGGGCCCAACTTGTGCCGCTGCGAGGCGAGGGCGCGCGTGGTGGCTGCTGCCTAACTCCTGCGCCCGCCGCGCGTGGCGCGCCTGGCGGTGTGACGTCACAGCTGCAAGAGCAGGCTGCGGTCGTCAACGGTGGCGGCGTACCCACCGCCGCCGCGTCCGTTAGAAGCAGACATGTAGACACGGCTGAAGAAGTTGCAATAGAGCTCGCTTGCGTTGGAACGGAAGCCAGCATAGTTATTAGTGACAGCAAAACAGCTGTCTGGAACTTTGGAAAAGGGAGGGTCTCGACGGAGGTAGCCAAAATTTTAGAGAAAGGAAAACTTGAAAGAAGGATTCGAATTATTTGGACCCCCGCGCACGAGTCCGTCCCCGGCAACGAGGCGGCGCACGAGCTAGCCCGAGCTCTCTACTTCCGGGCAGCCGTAGAGCCGCCTGATTGCGATGGGATGGACGAGAGGCGGCAAACGTATAAGGAAATTTCAGAACACTACAGACTTAGCAGAAGGTCGCTGCCACCACCGGACCGAACGCTAACAAGGAGGCCGTCGCTTGGCGGCGCCTGCAAGCTGATTTCCCAAGTCCCGTCGGGCTTTTCCACACGCAAGTGGAGGAAAAGGAGGACGATAAATGCGAAACCTGTGGAGAAAGGGGTAGTCTGGATCATATAATCTGGCAATGCCTTGATTCCA
Source organism: Amblyomma maculatum (assembly GCF_055883805.1). Classification (NCBI taxonomy): domain Eukaryota; kingdom Metazoa; phylum Arthropoda; class Arachnida; order Ixodida; family Ixodidae; genus Amblyomma; species Amblyomma maculatum. The sequence goes on along the minus strand of NC_139349.1, from coordinate 142,692,447 downwards.
ATGGTAGAGTATACTAGAATGTTCTTGTACACTCTACGCCTGGCGCCAAGGAAAACATAAATAGTAGAGAAGCCTGGGAACTGCTACTGCGGAGCGAGTCCCCCGCCAACCAGCAGCAAGCTATCCGCCTGGCAGCTGAAGCCGCGAAGAAACACTGTCGCTTCGCCTGTGGTTTGTCGCGGAGGCCCCGGCCTCCGTCTCATAGGCCTGCGTGCCGGGGGCGGGGAGTAGGGGGCCTCCTACATCGGTAGAAAAATAATGTTCATGGCAACAACAACAACAGCAGGGCACCAACTTGCGCCGTCGCGAGGCTAGGCCGCGCGTGGTAGCTGCTGCCTAACTCCTGCGCCCGCCGCGCGCGGCGCCCCTAACGGTGTGACATCACGTCATCTGCTGTAAAACCGGCCGCGCGGCACGCTGTCTCCTGGAGGAGGACCTCGCTGGGGCAACCCAGCTCTTCACTGATGGCTCGGTGCTTCCTGGGCCTTGGCCGTCGGCGGCGGCTGCCTGCACTGTCCCGGCCCTCGGCACCTCCAGGCGGGCCAGGCTGCCATTTGTGGCCTCCTCCACCACCGCCGAGCTGGCTGCCCTCCACCTGGCAGCGGACATCCTAGCGGAGAGTCCGGACAACCGGAAGGCGGCCATTCTCACGGACTGCAGCTCCGCCCTCCAGCTCCTGCAGAAACCGGATGGCGCCTCTCCTGTGGTGCATAGTCTGGCGGCACGACTCACCACCATTGGACTCCGGGGCACTACCCTGATCCTCTGCTGGGTGCCGGGCCACTCTGGAGTGGCTGGCAACGAAGCAGCCGCGTCCCTGGCCAGGACTGCCCACGATCCCGGCACCCCCACCAGCACCGCGGTGGGACCTCTGGACGTGGCGAGAGACGTCATCCGACGCCACCTCCTCCTGGAACACCCGGACTCCAGAGTTGCGGGCGGATCTCCCTCCCGTCCGTTTCCCACCAAGGGCCTTTCCTTTGCCGACCGGTCCTTCCTTCTGCAACTCCGAGTCGGCTCCGCCGGACATCTTCCCGTCTCCACCGGTTCGGCCTCACCCCTTCTCCGGCATGTCTGCAGTGTGGACACAAAGATGAGACACTCGAACATCTTCTGTGTGAGTGCCCAGCCTTCGTACTGCAGCGTGCCGTCCTCTCTTCTGGCTATCGCTCCCTCTCCCTCCCCTCTTCCACCTCAGAAGAGGTTCAGTTTCCTCGTGGGCCCATTCCTGACAAGCCCTTCCGCCTGCTCCTCGCCTTATTGGCGGCAACCGGCCTCGCCGACCTCCTCTAGACGCCCTGGGGGGCATGATTGCTTTTGCGTAGCGCCTGCGTTTCTTTCTTCCTCATCTTTCTTCCCCTCCCCCTTCTCCAACTATCTGCACTCGGCAGTGGCGGTGTCGACACCGTCGGCAGTCAAGCGGCCAGTGCACTCCCCCTTCATCTTCCTATCAAACACCACCACCACCACCACCACCACCGCTGGCCAGACGTTGCGATGCCGCCTACCACGAAAGCCGCTCAGCAGAATCCGAAGAGAAAAGAACGGCAAGCTACGGAGTCCGAAGAAGAGCGTAAACAGAGACTTTCTAAGCGGCGTGCCCAGTATGCCGCTCGGCGACAACGTGCAACCTCTACGGGAGTTACGTTTATGAGTATGCCATGGATAACGATACAGAAGCGAGCAGCGTATCTCTAGCTCCACAGCAACCCTCTACGGAAGTTACTCTTGTGAGTATGCTCAACACCATGGATGACAATACAGAAGGGAGCAGCGTATCTCTAGCTCAACATGCAGCCTCGACAGCAGAATCTACGGAAGAATCTATGGACGAGCGTTCTGACTTTATGGGTATGCTAAAGGCCATGAATAGCGATACTGCAATGAGTAACGTATCTCTCTCGAAGACCGAACGCCGGAGCGCGACTAAACGGTAGAGACGTGCCCAAGAAACTCCGGAACAGCGACATGAGTGACTCGATAAGGAACGTGGGTTTCGGGACAGGGAAAATGAAAGCCGAAGAAAACGAAGAAACCTCGCCTACAACCACCATGCCTACAACCAAGTATATCATTGCAGCCACAACAATTCTCGCATCGCTACTAGTTTTACACAGAATACCCAGGTAATATCACTGCATAACCGCAAGTCCAATCACAAGCACCCCCACTAGCAGGACTACCAGCTGAACTAAGCGTAGCTACGGTATTGCGTTAGCAATCACCAGGCTTAATCAAGCTAAGCCTTCAGTTTTTTTGGGTCAAAACCTTAGATGACCCCTTTAAATCCTTTCGTAATGCCGGCAGCTTCTTCACGCGCCCCGTTTGCTTTTCCAAGGCTCCACGAATCTTAGAAACGCCAGCAGTGGCCGGCGTCGTCGCCAGCTTCATAATACGACCAGCCTGCGCTCGGAGCGCAGCGCGGGTTTTGGTGGAGTCAAAGCCTTGGATGCCGACTGCACCTTCTTTCCGTGAACTCTATGCTTGGCCTGGATGCCGCGAACTTGAGCCGTGCACGGAAGCTCAGTTGACGATGTGGCAGGAGCTACCTCAGTAGCAGTAGGCTCACACGAAAATCCGGGGGCCACCACTACGTCATGTGCCGTCGCGCAAGCAATCTCAGGCTGGGATGGACCAGTCGTATGGTTGGCCAATGGCACGTCATCACTGCTGGCCGTTCCTTCCGGCATTGTACCAGTAGACGAATTCGTCAACGTTTTTGATGTGCCTTCTACAGAGTACATTTGCACTTCCTCCTTGCCTTTAGCCGACTCAGCTGGCTTGGCAGATGGGGTCGGCACTGCAGGCTTCATGGGTGTAAGCGGAGGAAACGCCCTTGCCGCTGCGTCCGAGTAAGAACGGCGCACCGGGCACGTCACCGTCGGGTGGTCATCTCTGCAGCATCGGCAGTGCAGAGTGCAGCCTTCGCCGTGATGACCGTGGATACCACAGCGTCCACAAAAAGGCGCTGAACACTGCGACCGAAAGTGATCCGAGGAGCCACATCGCCGGCAAACACGCTGCATACCTTTATAAGCAAAGGTTACGCGATGCCTAGCGACGCGTAGATAGTTGGGTACTGGTGACGACGCGGACATCTCCATCCGCACATACCGTGTCCCAGTGAGAACACCCTTACGGGAGCTCATCTGGTCCACAGTGACGGACAGGACTTTACCATGCTGGCTCAGTACCTGGACGAGCGCTTCATTTGAAACGTAAGACTGCAGGAAAAAGTCAGGCCACGGTGGTAACTTGAGGCCCAACAGGGACGATTGGTACACGCTCGCTGCCGATGACGAGGCAGCCGGCGCCAACGATTAGAGACATGGATGCCATGCTCCTCACTGTAACTTGAAAAGAGTGGGCGCCCATATGCTGGACGCAGTAAACGTCGGGTAAACCCACTATCGAGGCCGCCGCGTCGACGACGGTCTCGGGACTGGTCCCCCAGGGACGACTATGTCGAAGACCAGTCTTCGAAGTATTCCACGGCGTTGAAGGCGCCTGGTGACAAAACCACGGGACGCCCCTAACGTGAAACACGTAGGGACGCCCGCCACTATCAACCGTCAGTCAGGGATGGTAACCGTAACCACCTTACACCCTTATCAGTCACATAAGATATGCTATTGCATGAAAGTGATCCGATCACCTTAGAGAAATCTCATTGTCATTCCTGTTGTTGCTGCAGTGAGGGCACATCTTTGTCAGACTATGGAGATGTGTGTACAGATTAAAGTGAAGTACGGACTGTTATTAACACACCAAACTACTTTTGCTTTGCGACATTTATAACAGGAAGGGCACAACATTATTCACGGCGAAGTTGAGATTGCAGCGCTACAAAGGGTAATGGTTTTGTAAAAAAATAGATTTCTCTCGCCAGCAGCGTAGCAAAACAAGGAACGCAAAGGGTTATAAATTGACTTTGAGAAAACATATATTACGTGAAAGCGTGGGCAGGTCTTTTCTTCGAAAAGGCATCACCGCCGCCATGCCGGAAAACGAGCGCAGGCGTGCAGCGCCAAGCACAACTTATCGAGACGTAATGTACCGTTGCCACGACAGATGGCGCCTGTGCATTTGCGATTGGTTTAAGGGGCGCTTGTGCCTTGTCCCTAAGAGAGGAGGTGACCGAGGCCTTCTCCGGGACTACAGGCCAATCAGAGTGACCAGCGTGCTGTAGCGGCTTTTAGTACACATTATCAAGAAATGGATGGTCTCCTGGGTCGAAGCACACGGTCACCTCACGGAACTGCAGGCTGGTTTCCGACAGGGCCGACGGCTAGAGGACATCTTCACCCTGACCCAGTGCATCGAGATTGCACGTCAACAACTGCGGGGTCTCGTCGGCTCCTTCTTGGACGTCGCAAAGGCGTATGATAGCGTTCCACATGAGCCCCTGCTACGCTGCATAAGGACGATCGACATGCCACGGGAGTGGACTGATTTGCTCAGCCGCCTATACACCGGCAATACCGTGGTGGCCAGTCTCGACGGCAGCCGCTCAGAGCCAGTCGTCGTCCGAAGAGGCCTGAAGCAAGGATGTCCCCTGTCCCCACTCCTGTACATGCTGTACACTTCCGAGATGGAACGGCTGCTTATCGCGTCGGGCACAGGCTTTCGGCTCTCCTTCTCATGGGCAGGTCTCCCGGAGACATGGACGCTGCCAGGACTAGCATATGCGGACGACCTCGTGCTACTAGCCGAGAACGAGGCGCAACTGCAGACCCTGGTGACCATATGTGCTGACCACCTATCTACACCGGGGCTCAATTTCAACCCCCTCACGTCAGCTGTGCTGCGTTTTTCGGGCTCGCCCGAAGACGCCCCTGCGGTGCTGCTGCCCTGTGGAGACCCCATACCGCGCGCCGTGGAATACCGCTACCTTGGAGTGCTCCTCAACACACAAGGTGCCCTATACGCGGCGCAGGAAAAACATTTGAAAATGACCTCAACCCATGCGTGCCATATCCTCAGACGACAATGCTTTTGGGGGTGCAATCGATATATGATGGTGCGCGATTTGTTGAAGGCTGCACATGTGCCGGGGCTGACCTTCGCAAACTCCACTTTCTGCATATCTACCCAAACGAGGGAATGCCTAGAACGCGGACAGCGCGAGGTGGGACGGCTGGCGCTCGGTTGCCACGATCGCGTTGCTGTGGAGGCCACCCAGGTGGACATGGGCTAGTCAAAGGTCGAGGTCCGCGAAGCCCAAAGCAAAATAAGGGTACAAGACCAGGCTCCGCGCCATGAACAATAACAGATGGGCGAGGAGGCTGTTCCGATATATACACATTGCTGGCATTCGGACAAAATGGTGTGCTCGTGTGTAGACTCTACGACGGAAACACGGCGCGCAGACGGACACCCAGGACCAGACCGCCTTGCCCAAGACCACCATACGCAACTTTATACAGCAGACGGAGAACGCGCAGTGGAGTGCTGCTGCCCAAGAAAAGACGACTGCACCGCACCGAAATTGGCACAACGCCTGCAGCGTCCTCAACGCCGCAACTGTTACCACCGCGGAAGAGGTTGCCATCGCGTTAGCTCTGATCGACCACTCCACCAAAGTGGTCGTTAGCGATTCCCAACAGGCAATTCGTAACTTCGATGCAGGTCGTATATCCCGACAGGCACACACTATCCTCAGATCTCTCCCCTTACCGTCTACACCTCGTCTTCTCATATGGACCCCAGCTCATGAGGCGCTCAGCGGGAACGCACAGGCGCATGCTCTAGCCTGAGAACTCAGCTACCGGGCGGAGCACCCTCCTCAGCCTGCCGCTTCCTCTGACACTCCCCAAGGCACTCATTCACGCCTTGTTACATACACGGACATCCTCCAGCATTATCGGCTCGAACGGTGTCTATACCCCCTGCACACCGGGAACTATCCCGGCGCGAGGCCGTCAATTGGCGCAAAATACAAACAGGAACCTTTCCCAACCCATGGCTATATACAAAAATGTCCCCAAATCTTATTGCACCTAGCTGCAAACACTGCTCACAACCGGCCACATTCATTCACATGGTGTGGACATGTATACGACACAACGCAGACAATACAGCTACAGTGGATGCGTGGGAGTCCCTCCTGAGTACCAATGAGCTCGCCCAACAGCGCCAGCTCATTTTGCGCGCATTGGAGGCCGCAGAGTCCCAAGGGATCCCTGCTGACCTTCTTTAAGCAGTGAAACCAGTCTTTCGGCTGGTTCCCCTTCTTTGGGAGTAAATAAAAAGTTTATCATCATCATCATCTGGCGCTATAGAGCGCACACAAAAGAGCAATCTCCGCTGAAACGTTGTACGACAACAGCATCAGTAGCACGCTCCTGTTTGAAGCACGAGCGGGAGCGCTTCGCACACTGGTGTACCGCCGCCACTTCGACACCTCCCCGGAAGTTCAAGCGGCGCTGTGCAGAGCCTGCGGGATCAAAAAAGAATCGACGGAACACGTAGTCCTCAAATGCACAAAGTTGTCGCCCCAGCCGAGAGAGGGCACCACGCTACCCCTAGCACCTGGATTTACAGCAGCGGAGTGCGGCATGGAGTGCGGTGAACGCGCTGACAACAATGGCAACAGTGACAGTGCTACGTCAATCACAAAATCCCGTCTCCGCATGTGGTGGACACTCGTCCACCGTTAACTCTTCCTTTGTTTTTTTCTTTTTTTTTGGCTGGGACGCAGTTTAGTGTCCACCCGTTACAATGAATGGAACCTCAAATCATCATCATCATCATCATCATCATCGATAAAGTGCCGCAGCACCTCCAATCGTGTGGGCAAGGACCGGTGAAGAAGGCACATGATGTTAGAAAAGACGAGGTGTATGAAGGGGCCGCTAAGCTTGGGAGAACATTTTGGAATGTCCTAGGCGTGTGATCACATGATTCAAACGTGACCTTGGGGATACGTCAGTTCTGTGTATAATGCAGGTGTTTTCTTTTTTTTTTTCAATTCATTGCGAGGAGTGAAAGAATGGCTGCAACATATCTTTGAAATTCAGTGCGTGGAAAGAAAGAAAGCAGGTGCTTGGCCGTCGGAGTGCGGAGCTGAAGGAGTGGAAGTGTCCAGCTGTCTTTCGTGTAAAACACACAACAGCACGCATGCCTTCACTTTGAAGGCAAAATAAAATCACTTAATAGGTCATGCTCGCGGCCAAGATTGTTTCCGTCCATCCGTAAAGCTTTAGTTTGATGATGTGACTAGTGATGCAGTACATAAATATGGGAATGTTATCTCTACTGACTATATTTTGTCCCACGGTGGAACAAAATACAGTGAGTAGATATAACTCGGACACCCTTCTTGAAAGAGCGGACCCTGAGATTCAGCGGAACAGTGTCCACCTGGCGGAGGAGGCTGCCATGGGCGAATGCCTGCCAGCCAGCTTTTAATGGGCTTCTACGGGGGCAAACAAAGTTTTTCAATCAATCAATCAAGCAACCAGTCAAATAAAGCAGCGACGGCTTGGAGCTGCCTTCGGCAAACACAGGGTAGTATTTGCAGGCTTGTCTGCCTTTTTTCCTTATTAGTGAGTTATTGGCTGCTTTGACCTGAAGGGCAGCGAAGGCAGCGCTAGATATGACTGCTTTTTTTTCGCAGCGCGTTATAGCACAGGGAAAAACCATAGAAACGAAAATTTGTCTGTCCGTAAGCCAAGTAACGTGAATAATTTCACATCTTAAATGGTGGTGATTGGGTCGTTCAACGAATTGTCGTTTTTGTTTTACTTCTATGAATGATATACAAGCCTGTAATTCTACTCGCAAAGTTTTAGTGCATAGCGCTCGGCACATGTAAAAAAAACGCGGTAGAAATCGAAATCGGAAAACTCCTCCCACCGAGAATGACTGCCATTTGGAAATGCTCGTGCGACTTCAAAAGAGGATAGATGGCGGAGTGTCGACTGCAATGCCGACACTTCTGTTTCTCGAGGACGGTTGACACAATGGTCGTCCCCCTTGCAGAAGTGCTTGATGAACATGTTACTTCTAAAAAAAAGATATAGAGAAATGCATATTTTCTTCGGCATAGGCACGGTCTCGGTTAGTAGGCTGCATCATTAGATTATCGACGCATTGATCTGTCGCATTACACCGCCGAAGACAACAACATGACCAACGGTCGCCTATCGCCATAGTGTCGGGGTCTCGGCTCCACGAAGCGGATGTTCGGCCTATTTGTTTTAGTCAGATCGGAGGCCGAGCGAGGGCGCAGCAGATTGCGAGGAGGCTGAGCGAATTTTGCCCGTGCCGCAAATTTATGTGCGGCCCACAGCCAGCAAAATTTTTCTTATCCCTTCCTAGTCGGGCCCGTGGGACCGGCCGTATTCGGGCGCTTGGGCCGGCGAAAGCAAATGTAGTGCCGTAGTATGAATTCTTTGAAAGTTAGGCAGGGCAGGCAGGGTATTTCGAGGGACCACCTCCTTTGCCAGCAACGCACGAAGCGCACGCTTTGACGCACACAGCAACTGTACTCTGCCGTCCATGCTTTGGGCACAAACCTGAGCTTAATATATCTCTTACAAACGGATATTTTTGTAGAGCTCTGCCCCTTCTTGGTATGGCCCGTTGTCACAGCTGAAGCCGTTCGTCCTCGTTTGGTGCCGAAAAAACGAAAATGTTTCCTTGCAGAATTAGTAGCCCGTATTGAAGCGGGGAAGACAGCACTTTTGCCCCGTCATAGCAACGGAGAATGTACCATGATCAAAGAAAGGCATGAGGAGGGGGCTGCAGTGTAATGTACCGTGCAATAAGAGAGGAAAACGATACGCGCGGCTGATGCAAGTCGAGAACTGACTGCCACTCCTTGCGGCAATCAACAAACTCGTAGCCACTGCAACCACCCATAGGTCGGCAAAATCACGTGTGCTCACGCAGGCTCACTCAGAAAATTTGGTCCATCTGCGGGCTCACTCTCACTCAGACTCACAAGGCCCGGACTCACTCACAATCATGAACTCTAACTCACGCAAGCTGGCGACTCACTCGGGCTCACTCATACTCATGAACTCAAACTCAAGCATGATAACGGTTCACTCGGGCTCACTCAGACTCATAACTAATCCGGGCTCACTCACTCATTTAGACTCACTCATTTTTGACTCGCAACTTATCTGCACTCACTCACTGGGAACTGCGACTCATCTGAAATCAGACGCATCATGGACTCACTCATTTCAACTCACGACTCATCTGAACTCACTCATCTCGACTCACTCATGTTTGACTAACGACTCATCTACGCTCCCTCACTTCGACTCACGACTCATCTGGACTCACTCACAATGACATGCAGCAGATAACCTTTATACCATTAACCAGTCGAGCACAAGGTTGAACTAATCTTGGCTACTGCCTCCCGGGCCTCAAAGGAGGACCAGATAACATTGCCCTGCACCGCCTCGTTGGAGGATGAACAATGGGCTCTCTGTGCTCGTCTTCCCACCTTTCTCTCTCTTCGTTCCATAAATTCCCGCGGCGAGGACGTGGTACACAACACTGCATTTACATATGTCAGACCTGGCAACATTACCGCCCTTCATATGGTGCGTAGGTGCTCCATTCTGTCTAACGACCACGACGCCTTGGCTCTGAGGACATTCTGGCTGCGCACCGCCTTCGAACGGAGGCTGCTCTCGTAGTCTATCAGGTAGGTACGCTGTGTCATGAGGTTTATCCCGAGGTACCTGTAGGTTGAAGCCCACGGGATTTCGCGCCCTTGAAGCAGTGGTGTCGGTTCCACAGCCGTCGTGACAAGAGACCAGCACAGTACTGCACTCTTCCTCGTACTGAACTGTAGACCCAACTGCTCCGCGTGCGCTGTGCTGATATCTAGCAACTTTTGCAGTCCTGCCTTTGAGCCCTCCATAAGCACAATGTCGTCTGCATACAACAGGCCCGGTAGGACCTGTTGCACTAACTGGCCACTGCCCATGTATGACAAGTCAGAACCCTCGCCACACCTTTCCAATTCACCCTCAAGATCGCTCAGCAGCAGCATGAACAACAGCGGGGAGAGAGGGCATCCCTGTCGTAGACCCCTCTGCACCTCGACCGGACGAGACTGGAGGCGTTGCCACTCCACAACTCCCTTGGTGTCTGTATAGAGGGCGCGTAGCCGCGCGATGACCTCTTCAGGAAGACCCCTGAGGCGCAGCATCCTCAAGGGTGTTGCCGCTGCCACTAGCGATGCGGTTATCTTGTACTGCACGAGCCCTGGTGTTATTCCAACGATGGGGGGCGGTGAAACCAAACCTGGTATTCCTTAGGCTGCTGGAGCAGAATCAGGGCTTTCGTCGATGGATAGCAGTGTCGGCGTTTCCAAGTGCACTTGAAGAAAGGCAGCATACCACGAGGAGGTGACGACCAGGAACTGGGTAATGAAAACAAACGGTATTTTAAACTGGGAGTGAGGTGTTTGCAACATTCGACCCTTGCTGGACAAACTAACAAAGCGCAATTGTGTGGCGGTGTGTTTTGAAGCCATTTGGTTGAAGCACTGTGCTGATCTCCAAAATGCCTTTCCTCAGTCATCTTTCCTGCCTGTATAGGCCTCAGGGTATTGCATCATGTTTTGGTTTACCGTCATATCTATATCACTGGAGCATTTAGAACGAGTGCAATGCTTCGCCTTGTTACATATCGGATCCACATACCGTGAACATTTACATACGAGACGCTGTAGTCGCATCGCGCTAAGTTGATTATTTTAAATCGGGCATCTTTCGCATCATGTAGAAAAATTATTCAAATAGCTTTCATGATTATGTGCTTCAGTCAATGGTTACAGCAGGACTATGAATTGGTGCAAAAACAAAAATCGTCGTACAGAACTGAAGTGTCTTCGCATGCTCTTTATTAAAAGCAAGCTGCCTCACGTTTTCTGATGTTCCCGATTTTTATGTTCTGTGACGACGCTTTGCTTCGATCGATGAGCTGAACTGATATCCACTGCTGACCTAGATTCAAGTTCCATTCATGAGTTCCAGTCGCAAATGAAGCGGGTTGCTTCATTATAGTGTCTTGCAACAATTCTCTTTTTTGCTCAGTTCGCATACCCTTCGCAGCTCTTAGCATACCAAGAATATAAAATATAGAGACAAGAAAAAAGGCAGAACATCAAAACGCAGCAAGATGCAAAAATGTGTTTTCAAGTAAAAAGTCACAAGTTTAATGAATCATATGGCAAAATATGCGCACATTTATCCAAGTTAAACCTAACTATCTGTGAGTGAGCTCTACAATGTATACAGTCACACATTAGCCTGACGGCCCCGCCGTGTGTTGCAGTGGTTATGGCGCTCGTCTTCTGTGCCGAAGAAAAGTGGGATCTAATCCCGGCCGCGGCGGACGCTTTTCGATGCAAGCGGAAAGCAAGAAACCAGTGTGCTGTGCGATGACAGTGCACGTTAAAGCTTCTCGGGGGTTCGAAACTTCCGGAGCACTCCATTACGGCCTCTCTCACAGCCATAGTTCGAAACTTCCAGAGCACTCTATTACGGCCTCTGGCGCTAATGCGTTCATGCACTCTCTCCAGTACGCAACCAGATTTTTGTATAAACATGGTAATAAAATTCCAATCAAGAAAGGTGTTAGCCTGGAGACACAAGCTCCCTAGTCCTGATTACAGCTTGCTTAAATGACATATTCACAGATATGGAATGTTAGCAGTTAGGTATCAAGGTTGATGAAGACTATCCCAATAATCTGCGATTCGCTTCGACATAGCCTTGTTAATCCGCTCAGGCGAATAGCTGCAACAAATGAATAATGACGTACAGAGAAGAAGCAGACAGGTAGGCCTAAAGATTAAGATATTTAGAAATCTTAAAAATATTGGAGGTCCAGGGAAAGGAACAGACGTTTAAAATATGTAGTGAATCTTCCCCCCCCCTCCCCAAGGTATACTGCGCACACAAAAACAAAGACGAGAAAGGTACACAACAAGCGCTTGCTGTGTATACCTTTCTCGTCCTTGTTTTTGTGTGGGCAGTGTACCTTGAAGATATGTCTCACCGACTCGCCCAACAACGCGCTCTTTAGAAGTAGGGAATTGCTGGAAGTGGTAGGCGAATTCATGTGCTTAGAACGTGTAATAACTTCGATGCGGACCATAAAAGGGAAATAACTAGGAGAATAAGATACGGAATGCATTTCGAACGTACTCTCACATTATGACAAGCAGCTTACCGGTATCGCTCGTCAGAAAAGTATATAACTGTCGCTCCTTACTGGTACTCACCTATGGGACTAAAATGTGGAACCTAGCAAAAACGTGTTCCACTTAAGTTGAGGACAACCCAGAGAGCTATGGAAGGAAAATGGTAGGTGTAGCCTAGAAAAATAGCAAGCAGGCAGAATGAATAGACGAAACACTCAGGTTGCTGATATTCAAGTCTACATAAATAAAAAAAAAGGCATGGGGAAGACATGTAGTGCGAAGAGAGGATAACCGGTAGTCGCTAAGAGTAACAAATTGGATTCCAATGGAAAGCGTATACTGGGTCGGCAGAAAAATTAGGTGGTTGGATGAGGTTAAGTTCGCAGGGATCAAGTGGGCTACGCACTAAATGCGAGGAATGATATAAAGCTATGGAGTGCCGGTCATGGATATATTCAGCCTGGTGTATCGAATTATGGCGTATATCAAACTCCCAAAATATTCCTATATAAATCCATAAATATTATATATGACAGCATATAAAGGTCGTTTTGCCTAAAATTGATCGCCGTCGCCTTAGCCAAGTAATCAGGAAAACATGCTGGCAAAACAAGCGTCTACAGGCAACATCCACCGCTGCTAATCGAGGCCTGATGCATCGTTGACAAACAGATTGACAAAACATCATCCGCGTTTGCGCCTGAAAAGCATCGCCGCTCCTCCCATCACGTGTTGCAGGACCGAAAATGAAGGGACATGATGTTAGAACAAGGAGGTGTGTGAAAGGCCCCTCCGCACAAAAGAACATTTTTTAATGAATTAATGAAAACGATTTCCACCGTAAAGGAGCCCTTCATATCCCGCCTCCGGCACGCAGCTGGGGGCAGGTGATGAGGGCCCCGCAGGCTGAGGTCCAGGTGAGGTTAAAAGAACTCTTTATGGCATCAGCCGCCAGGCTGGTCGCGTGAACGGTGCGATCTCCGTTCCACAGCCAAACCTCCCAAGCTACTCTACTATCAATGTTAACGGCGGCGCCCGAGGAGTCGGCACATTCCCATATTATATGATCTAGCGTGCCTTTCCGGCCGCAATTTTTACAATTGCGGTCTCTGTTTAAAATCCCAGGATGGGCAGACGTAGTTACCGACTTGTAATCGTCTCCAGATGCGTGCTTCATTGTTAGTGAGAGACTGATCTGAGGGGGGGGGGGGGGGGAAGACTTTTCGATCTAGTTTGTAAGATTCAGTGATCTCATTGTATGTGATAGTAAAATCTTTAGTTCCCTTGAATTCGGGCTTTTCTACCACTTCCGGTGGTAGAGATCTCGGGCCAGCAGGTGCGCAGCTTATGTAGACACATCATGCGGACAACACAGACCAGCCGTCTCGGCAGTAGTAAATTGAGAAGGTGCATCTAAAATTTTGGCCTCAACACGCACCCGTGATATTAGCACCGCTGAAGAGGTTGCAATAGCGCTCGCATGCACTGGCACACAGGCCGAAACTATAATCAGCGACAGCAAAACGGTTGTTTGGAATTTTGCAAAAGGACGGATCCCAGAGGAGGCCAAAAAGATTGTTCTCACAAATCCGATTACTAGAACCATAAACATCATATAAAATATTTCGGAATGTCCTGGCCGCTCAATCACGTGACGCAAGAGTTCGGCGTGTCTGGCCGTTGTATTTCTAAATTGCATTTTACCTTAAGTAGTGAAATGATAGCTGCAACATATTTCTGAAATTCAATGCGCGGGAAGGATGAATGCAGGCATTTGGATGTCACAGTGCGCTTTCGAGCTCGAGGATGGGAAGCGTCTTGGCGTCCTGCGAGCAAAGCATGGAACAGCATGCAAGCTATCTTCGTTTTCTTTCTTAGCAGTTCGGAATAGATGAAAGGAGCGCAAGCTAGCCAATGTAGATAGCGTGGCTTCAAACCAATGACGCCTTGGAGCTGCCCTCGGCAAAGCACGGCAAAGCAGTACGTGCGCGCTGGCTTCCTTGATTTTTTTCTATAGCAGTGAGGTATGGGATGCTTTGGGCCAAGCGGAAGCGATAGTGACGGAACTGCATCTGTCTATAGACCTTTGCACCGGAAACGACGAAACCAAAGCGTCAGAAATAGATATCAGACACCCGGTAGCGAGATTATAGCTGGCGTACCATGGTTGCCCTCGCTAGCAGGACTGTCGCGCGTGCGTTTGTGGAGTGCCGCGCATGCGTTTCGCGATCTTAAGCTTATCCGAGAAAGTTATGACGTCTGGAGAGCACTGCGCTGTGTACGGTTGTTCAAACAACCAGAAGAAGCGTAATGCAGCATAAAAGCATGCAGCACTGCAGCACACACAGTGGTCTGCAAGAGGACTGCGGCTGCAACGCGTACGTGTTACATCAGTTTCCAGCCGACCCCAGCCTGAGGCAGCGCTGGATTAGTGCTGTGAATCGTAAGGATTTCGTCTATACGATGTCGTCGCGTGTCTGCTCCATTCAATTTGTCGACGGGAAGCGGACATCTCAGAATCCGGAACCGATGCTTCCCCTCGGATACGCGAGATAGGTGTGTAGCAGTGCGAGTGTCTCCATTGTCAGCCGCCAGTCTTGAGATGCGGTTTAAACATTACACATCAGACGTGAAAAGCTCAATACTTGTCGTTATTGACACCAGAAATTTGTCCTAGATCGCGAAAAGGCGACGGCGCTTCATGAAACACCAGATCGAAGCGCTGAAGACGAAGGCAGGTTAATTACTCGTTGTGCTGGCGATGCCACCGGTAATCAGCGCTCCCCTTCATTTCCAGAATGTAAAAGAGAATCTTTCCCTGGAAGCCTCACGTCCAAGTCCTGCAATGAGTGAATGTATGGTAGCCAAATATTGATTTCTAGATGCATTTTGATTTCCCTATGTATTTTTCGCAGGTGCACGGACCCAGTTCCAGTCCAAGTACTGGTTCGTAACCGCTTTGGTCTCTTCTTTTTCCAAGCCACGTGCACACCGCTTATTACCGTTGTTATAAATTAGATGTGGTTTTTCAATGCTACTGGAGCCATTGCGATGATTTATTGTCCATGTTTGGCTTCTGTGCCTAAGAACGCGAAATGTAAACCATAAAAACATAGCACCGCTTCCGGCACCGGGAACGCATCGAGGCAATGTTTGGACTTTACGCAGCATTAGCACGTACTTGAAATAATAGCAATGACTTCTGCTCAAAGTAACCTCTTTTTTTAGACGCTGCAGATAGAATAGTTGCTAATATTGTTATTGCATTTGCACTGCCATATTTATATCGGTCACCTACAATCGTATCACATATGAAAAAAAAAAGATAACCAATGTTTACATGCAATTCACTTTTATGCTGTGAATCAAAGCTACACTGGGAGATTTCATTCAAAGCGGAAACACACTTCTTATTAGTCAGGGTTGCATATTTTGTACTCATATAGAGCGTGCTTATTAGCCCGCAAATATATCGAATTTATGTACTTTTTTTTCTACAGAAGACATCAGATGACGATTGCAGTATGGAAGCTGACATGACAATGCACGAGCTGCCACACACAGGCACAGTATGTTAATTGTTTTCATCGCAAACTGTACGGTGCTCTCAAAAAGAATATTTGTGCAGTGCTTACGAATATCCGCCCTCTTTTGCAGGTGTCACAGGATGGTGACGTTATAGAAGATGCAGTTACAATTCTTGAGATCGAGCAGACACAGTAAGTCAGTTGTCGCTCGGAACTGGGTTCACTTGCTATGCGTTGCATTTGTGCAGGATTAAGGGACAGTTTGTTTCGTGTACAAAATCAATTGCATCAGCGTTTTGTTTCAGACAGCACAGAAAGCATAACCTGCTGCCTTTGAAACCAGATATAGAGACGCACGCGCTGATGCAGTAAATGAAATCATAACCTTATTTCTTATTTAATTCTGTTGTAGGAAACATTCGGAATTAATTTCAAAGAAAGCATTTTTCGAAACACTTGTAGACATGAAAAGCACTAGAGTAAAGGTTTCAAAAGAAGCATGTGTAAGAGTACTGGAAAGCATCCATAGTCGCTTCAAGGGTAGTAAACATAAGCCTCCACAAAGAAAATAACAATTCCAAAATGTGTGGGCATTATGTAGGGAGGTTTATAAAATCTCTCCCGTGCTTTTCACGTTTAGAAACTATTATTATTATCTTGGTAAAGAGTATAATAGAGAATGCTTTAGTAATCTGCAATGTGTCCGGCTACACCTTGCTAAGTAATGCGGGAGATGAATCACAAAGCTTTGTTGAAGGCGTAGTGCAAACCGAAATGGTTTGTATAAACAGGCAGAAACTTATATTTTTCAAAAGTTTTGCCAGGTAGTGAGTGTTGTTACGACCAAGCATCCGCATTTGCGCGCTCTATTGTTCGCCTGTGGGCATGGATAAGTTTTGTGAATATGTGGTGATGGTCCAATGGCTCTAAGTGAGCCTGTTTCCAGGAATCCTGTTTTGTAAGCATGTTTTGCTTTGTGGACAACCTGCAAATGCCAAATTGACCCTGTCAAGAGAACGTCTGGAAAAACACAAAGAAACGTCCCCCTGAGGGAAATAGCAGGAAGTGCTTTCTTTCTTTTGTTCACCCTTCCAGTCGAGAAGTGCTATCCTCCAGTGATGAATGCCTCCTATCCAAAGGAGACGACAGAGTGACATGTCCGCTGACGTGCAGGACAAGAAAGGAGCATGACTCATACGGCCATTAAGTGATTTCCCGGGAATGCAGGAAAGATTTGCAATTGTCGAAAAGGGACCATGTTGGGAGCCCTATGCGGCGCCACGTGCACTCGGGTTTCTGAGAAGTAAAACCCCTTGTCAGAACCAGCCTGTGGTTTCTTTGCTGAAGAATAGAAATGTACCTCCTCTCCTCGCCGTTCCCAAGCTTTTCCCGCCAACAAGTGATCACGCCCAACGAATGAATGCCGGACCAGTCAGTGCTTCAGACCATCAGTGCAGTGATGTGTTCGATTGGATGCCGATACCTGAGGGGCGTGCCCTGGATTTGGTTGGTCAGCATCTTCAGAGAGGGGCTGGACATAGGGGGGTTTTAAGGACGCTGCAGAGCACGAAATGTCGCTCTGGGCCCTGGGTAAACGGCTCATCCAGTCGCTTCTCGCTATGAACTCTTAACGCTTGTCATTTTGCTGATGTACCCTTCTTTTTCATGTAAATATTCTTGTAAATACGTTTTCTCAAAGTGCCAGTAAACCTGCTTGTACATATTTTACCAACTTCGAAGATTCAGTCCTTCTTCAACCCGAGTCTCTGCACGCTACCAAGTGAAGGCCGGGTCGACGTAGCCCCAGCGTCACGACAACTGGTGGCAGCGGTGGGATCTGAATCTACAAGCACAACGACTGGTGCCCAGCGTTGGGATCTGAATCTACAAGCCACAACATCTGGTGATTGGAGGTGGATCTGAAGCTACAAGCCACAACACCTTGTGATCGGAGGTGGCATCTCAAGCAACAAGCAGGAGCAACAATCGGCCAACAAGAGGGCAGCTCGGAACATCGATCGCATGTGTGGGTGAGTGCTTGGCTTTTCTTCTGATGTGGACCAGGTTCTAGAACAGGGTTAGATTTTAGAACTGGTAAAGAGAGTGTGGAAACGCCTTTAGGTTGGTAGTTTGCACAGTTGTTTTGGAAGTAGCCGACACTCGGAGCGATCATGGACCTACAAAAGCTGCAGAAACCGGACCTGTTGCTATTGTGTGAGGAATTGGGAATTGATACAAGTGGTTTGGCACGAAAACCCTTGATTTTAAAGGCAATCAATGATTTGGGAGCCGATGATGAGGAGCTCAGTGAAGCATGGAACCTCATCGGACAAAAAAAGGAGGAGCAGCTCAGACAGCAGAAAGAGCGGGAAAAAGAGGAAAAGAGGCGTGAGCGTGACATTGAGAGAGAAGCAAAAAGGCTGGAGCAAGAACTTGAGCTCCGGAAAGTAGAACTAGAGTTGAGCAAGAGGTCGGGCAATTGTCCCCAGCTAGCGGTACCTCTTCTCAACAAAGAGGCAGATTTCAAGATGTCAAAGTACATGCAGCCATATGCGATATCAGGGGATATCGGTCTGTATCTGGCTAACTTTGAGCGAACTTGCGAAAAACTGTCCTTCCAGCGAGACACGTGGTCTCAGAGATTATTGACGGTTCTGCCCTGCGAGGCAGCGGAGGTTGTCGCGCGGCTAAGCAAGGAGGACGCGGACAACTACGAGAAGGTCAAAGCTTGCCTTCTGAGAAAGTATAGGCTTAGCGCCGAGGCGTTCAGACAGCGTTTTCGGAACGCTACTAAGTCCAGAGACGAGAGTTACCCTGAATTCCTGTACAATTTAAGAGTAAATTTGGGCGAGTGGCTAAAGAGCACAGATTCCTACAGTGATAGGGACGCTGTAGTCGAGCGAATTCTTTTGGAGCAGTTTTATAACTGCCTCCCAGAAAAAGAAAGAAATTGGTTACAGGACCGAGGCGAAATTAAGTCGGCAACTGAAGCTGCCGAACTTATTGAGGAGTATGCTTCGCGCCGACAATTCAGCAACCCAGCAGTGGATAGGCCCCGCAATCCCAAGTTCAGTGTGAAAAACCGTCAGGAAAGGCACTTTGCTAGAGTTGGAAACGAAGAAATGAAGGTTTCTTCAGGCAAATTCCCTAGAAAGGACGGCAGTGAGAAAAGTGGGGAAGTGACCAACGTGCAGAACACAAAGAATAAGCTTGAGGCTAGGAAGCCGCTCACATGCTTTAGGTGTAATGAGCAGGGTCACATTGCCGTCAACTGCCGGAAAGAAAAGATTGCTTTCTCGTATGTCAGGGACTGCGATGAAAATATGCAGCTTTTAGAACCCTACCTGCATGACCTAGTAGTCAACGGGAAGCCTTGCAAGGTACTGCGCGATTCGGCCGCAACGATGGATGTTGTCCATCCGGCGTATGTATCGCCTTCCGACTATACAGGACAGTGTGCATGGATCCGACAGGTAGTTGAGGAACAGAGTGTGTGCTTGCCGATCGCGAACGTGGTCATCGAGGGCCCTTTCGGCGAATTAACAACCGAGGCTGCCGTTTCAGGAAAGCTTCCTAAGTGCTATCCGTATTTGTTCTCCAACAAATCGGACATGCTGCTGCGAAAGAGGGGCATCCTTTTCGGAGACAGAGTTGTGCAAGCCTTAACACGTTCAAAGGCGCGAGAACTAGCTACACTGCTCATTCCAGAAAAATCCACAGCGGAGGAAACGGCAGTTAAAACAGTGGTAAATGCGGAAGATAGCAGGTCAGAAAACTTTGAGAGCGAGGCATCTCAGATATGTCAACTTGAAAGGGAGCTTGATGAGACGCGGAATGAGGACGTTCTTGAGAGTAACCTCTTGCCGCCAGTGTCTAGTAATCTCACGAGACTTTTAAGTGGAACCCGAGAGGACTTAGCTATAGAGCAAGCCAATGATCCCAAGATACAGGAGATAAGGGAGCGCCACCGCGCCACTAAGACAGCAAACAATATTTCTTTCGAGATGAGAAAGGGAGTGCTGTATCGCTTATTCAAGGATAAGCGCGGAGTAGAGCGGGACCAATTAGTCGTTCCCCAAAAGTACCGCGGAGACTTACTGCGACTTTCCCATGGCAGCTCGTGGTCATGTCACCTTGGAATAAGGAAAACAAAGCAGAGGCTGTTGCAAGAATACTATTGGCCTGGATGTTTTAAGGACACGGAAAATTTTGTACGGTCATGCGACACGTGCCAGCGGGTTGGAAAGGCGCAAGATAAGTGGAAAGCTCCGATGGTGTTAGTACCAATCATTACCGAGCCGTTTCACCGGTTAGTAATAGATGTAGTTGGGCCACTTCCTGTGACAGAGTCAGGGTACCGTTATATCCTCACTATGTTATGCCCAGCCACGAAATTTCCAGAGGCTGTTCCGCTGCGCGAGGTGACGTCCGAGAGTGTAGTGGATTCGCTGCTGTCAGTGTTTGCACGAGTTGGATTCCCTTCCGAGGTCCAAAGTGATCAGGGTAGCGTTTTCACGAGTGTCCTCACCACCTCATTTCTCGAGCGATGCGGCATTAAGGTAGTGCATAGCTCGATCCATCATCCGCAGAGCAACAGCGTAGAAAGATGGCACTCTGTTCTCAAACGAGTCCTGAGGGGACTGTGCTATGAAAACAAGCGCGAATGGGATACCTGCCTGCCTGCAGCGCTTTTCGCTTTGCGGTCAGTGCCGCACGAATCCACTGGATTTAGCCCAGCCGAGTTGGTGTACGGAAGGTCACTGCGCTCACCTTTGCGAATGGTGCGCGAAGCCTGGGAGGGGCGCGGAGAAGACCCAACAGTAGTAGAATTCATTCTGAACCTCTTGAATCGCTTACATAACACTAAGGAACTCGTTGAGGCCAGCATGAAGTCAGCCCAGGCTCGTTCCAAGGTGTACTATGATAAGACAGCCCGTCAAAGGACGTTTTGTATCGGGGACCAGGTGATGTTGCTGAGAAGTTCAAGGCAGAATAAGCTCGAAGTACAGTGGGAAGGACCGGCTGAAGTCGTTGCAAAGCTTTCTAACACTAACTACGCAGTGAAAATTCCCGGTAGGCGTAAAGAAGTGCGCATTTATCATTGCAATCTTATGAAGCCTTATGTGCAGAGGGAAGCCGTGGTAAATCTAACGTTAAACCTTCCCGAGGAGATGGGGGACAACTTGATTTGCCTCAGCGGAAAAGGAAGCAACGCTCAGGAGCTTCTCAAAAAGACGGAGCAGAGAGGAGAACTAAAGAAATCCCAGCTGTCCGATCAGGGCGAGATAATAACAGAGTTTGAGGCCTCCTTCGTGGACAGGCCAGGCAGAACTGATTTGACTGAGCACGATATTGAGCTGACTTCAGACGTGCCAGTGCGATCAAGGTGCTACCGATTTTCTCCAAGGCAAAGAGAAATTCTGGATAGGGAAGTAACTCGCATGCTGGAATTGGGAGTAATAAAACCCTCGGAAAGCGATTATGCTTCGCCTATGATCTTAGTAGAAGCTCCAGGTAAAGACCCTAGGCCTGTGGTAGACTACCGAAAGCTAAATTCTCTCACCAGGGATCAAGTGTATCCTATTCCGAATATTGAGGAGAGAGTAGAACAGGTCAGTAGAGCGGCATATGTGACTACGCTGGACCTTACTCGAGGATACTGGCAAGTACCGCTCACTGAACGCGCCAGCAGATACGCGGCTTTCGTCACTCCGACGGGCAGCTACCAGCCAACAATGATGAGTTTCGGGCTCAAAAATGCTCCATTTTGTTTTTCCCGACTCATGGATAGGGTTTTAAAGGGGTGTGAAACATTCGCGGTGCCTTATTTAGACGACATTGCGGTTTTTTCCGACTCATGGGCGGACCATATGGTACATCTAAGAGCTGTACTGAGCCTTTTGCGTCAAGCTGGACTAACCGTAAAGGCCGAGAAATGTTGCCTGGCAAGGGCGACCGTGGACTACTTGGGTCACAATGTAGGTCAAGGTTTCAGGAAACCCAGCGAGATTAAGATTTCTGCGGTAGCAGAGTACCCGCGGCCGAGCACGAAGACGGAAATTCGAGCATTCCTGGGTCTGACGGGATACTACAATCACTACATCCCTAACTATTCAGCTTTGGCTAGCCCTCTGACCGACGCTCTCCGCAAGACAGAACCGACAAATGTAGTCTGGGACGAACAAAAGGAAGCCTCCTTCGTAAACCTGAAGGCTGTGCTGATTAGCCGTCCGGTATTGCGAGCTCCAGACTATGACCGAGAATTCACGGTCCAGTGTGATGCCAGTGATCGAGGGTTAGGTGCTGTTCTTTGCCAGAGAGATGACGACGGTAATGAGCACCCCGTGCTCTACTTGAGCAGAAAACTGAGTTCTAGAGAGAGGGCTTATTGCGCGTCAGAGAAAGAGTGCGCTTGCATTGTATGGGCCATTCAAAAATTGCAGTGCTATCTTGGAGGGGCCAAATTCACCGTAGAGACGGACCATTGTCCCCTGGCTTGGCTGCAAACTGCGACATCGAAAAACAGTCGCCTTCTTAGGTGGAGCTTGATTTTACAGCAGTACAATTTTGAAATAAGATACAAAAAGGGGAAGTTAAATGGGAATGCGGACGCGCTTAGCCGCTCTTTCTAAGCGGTCCGAGATGTTCCTCACCATGTATCCAAATTGATAATCAGGTTTTTTTTTTTTTTTCGTGCGCTTGTATATGTGTGGCTATGTAAAGCAGCACGTTTGGTTTTCTAGGAATACGTGGGTCCTGAACGTCTTGAGAGTGGGCTTTTCTCGAACAACAATGGCAGTTTTCTTTTAACCTGGTCTCTTCAGACGGGAGCCGAGTGCTTGCTTCGACATGTGGTTGAGTTTCAGACAGCTCGAGCAATTTGGCCTACAACAATCAAGACAACGCGACAAGCAACAGCGAGCTTCAAGCGTTCACGTGCAGGCCATTAAGTCGTCTCTTCATGCAGCAGCTGCGACTGCTGCCCTCCGAGTCTCTTCTGGCGGGGGAGGAGGCTGTTACGACCAAGCATCCGCATTTGCGCGCTCTATTGTTCGCCTGTGGGCATGGATAAGTTTTGTGAATATGTGGTGATGGTCCAATGGCTCTAAGTGAGCCTGTTTCCAGGAATCCTGTTTTGTAAGCATGTTTTGCTTTGTGGACAACCTGCAAATGCCAAATTGACCCTGTCAAGAGAACGTCTGGAAAAACACAAAGAAACGTCCCCCTGAGGGAAATAGCAGGAAGTGCTTTCTTTCTTTTGTTCACCCTTCCAGTCGAGAAGTGCTATCCTCCAGTGATGAATGCCTCCTATCCAAAGGAGACGACAGAGTGACATGTCCGCTGACGTGCAGGACAAGAAAGGAGCATGACTCATACGGCCATTAAGTGATTTCCCGGGAATGCAGAAAAGATTTGCAATTGTCGAAAAGGGACCATGTTGGGAGCCCTATGCGGCGCCACGTGCACTCGGGTTTCTGAGAAGTAAAACCCCTTGTCAGAACCAGCCTGTGGTTTCTTTGCTGAAGAATAGAAATGTACCTCCTCTCCTCGCCGTTCCCAAGCTTTTCCCGCCAACAAGTGATCACGCCCAACGAATGAATGCCGGACCAGTCAGTGCTTCAGACCATCAGTGCAGTGATGTGTTCGATTGGATGCCGATACCTGAGGGGCGTGCCCTGGATTTGGTTGGTCAGCATCTTCAGAGAGGGGCTGGACATAGGGGGGTTTTAAGGACGCTGCAGAGCACGAAATGTCGCTCTGGGCCCTGGGTAAACGGCTCATCCAGTCGCTTCTCGCTATGAACTCTTAACGCTTGTCATTTTGCTGATGTACCCTTCTTTTTCATGTAAATATTCTTGTAAATACGTTTTCTCAAAGTGCCAGTAAACCTGCTTGTACATATTTTACCAACTTCGAAGATTCAGTCCTTCTTCAACCCGAGTCTCTGCACGCTACCAAGTGAAGGCCGGGTCGACGTAGCCCCAGCGTCACGACAGTGTACATAACAGCCAGTGAAGCACTGGAAGAGAGAAGGGAGTACATTTAATTAAAGCCGGTCGTTTACTGCAGATCGAAATCATGGTACAAACGGAACTATTAGGAAAGTTGGGAGGACATATGAAAAGTAATGTCGGGCCAAGAATGGCACAAGAAGAAATGATGTAACAGCTGTTATCTTACCGGTACTAAAGTATGGAATGGAAAGCAAAGGCTAATGAAAATAGTTGCACCTAAACTGAAGGTAATGTGATACAAGTAACTTTGATGGGCAAATGATAAAAAGGAAAGTGACACACGTAACTTTGAAGGGCAACGACAACTAATTTTGAATGCTAACGAATTATCTCATTTATTTTTTCATGATGAGGAGGCATCCTACTAGTTTCAATTGCAAGTGCTGCGTGGCATATTATTAATTACCATTTATATTTTCACATTCGGCATTATAGCATCGTGTGATGACGGGCTATACTACTTCAAACATAGGTGTGCCCAGGGTTCTGCATTCGGGGGAGCGAAGTTTCACTGCAATCCCCCCCCCCCCTCCCTTTGCATCAAGGCCTTTACAGCCAGAATGCAGCGCAAAGATAAGGAATGCTTATAAAACATTTATTTTCATCTGATGGAATTGCAACGTATGCAAAATATTGTGCGCTTAAAATACAAAACTAGCTTTGCCATAGATGCGTAATTGAAAATGACATTCGTCTCACAAAAGTTTATTTTCGCGACCATTATCGTTCTGTGACCGGTATTGTCGAAAAACCTGCATGGCCATATCCCTGAACATCTAAAAATGAGAGCTCAGGTCCGAGAGAGTAACTGTATGGGACAGACTTGGCATCCCTCTCAAAAGATTGGGGGATTATTTTTGTCACCATTTTATAATGTTCTTTTTTAATCTGTAGCTTTCGATACCTTTTTATATTCTTCCTTGGCTTTAAGCCCGGCAAAGCTTTTACTTATCCAGACTCACTCTCATTTTTTATGCTTATTCAGTTAACCGAGATGATAAATAAAATAGGAAATGGGACCCCCCCCCCCCCCCTTTCCAACACTCTTTCCGTATTCACAAATATGGCTTAAAATAATGTAATGTTGTTGATTCCACCCACAAAATCATTGACAAAAGAGCTGCTTGCCTAGAGTAGTAGCAGTGGGTGGTTGATGGAAAAACCATTATCAAAATATGCAATCAAGCATCATATTGTATCAGGTGTGAAAGCAGATTGTTCTCCAGCCCTGTGCTGACCTAGAGAAAACGTGCTTGTATAAAATTGCTTAAAAACACGCAATCATAGTGTGTATTAGTTTATTTGACCTGAATTTCATTGTTAGTTGGCTTGCGCGTCTCTTTAAAAGCACAAGAAAGGTAACTGAAGTTTTGGCATCTGTGCGTCTGTGGCATAGATCGCCTGTGAGCAGAGTAGGTTTCAATCAAATGTGATTTAATGTCATCTATTAAAAATCAACGCAAGAAAATTGGCTCATAAGGTGAAGGAGAGAAACTTATCATGATAAGTTTAAGACTCTAGATGCAACCAGAGGGCAGGGCATGCGAAGCAGGGGGAGGTAGAAAGTCAGGGGGCATTTTAGGAATAAGTTTGGTACATCTGGTGCAGGACTCCATTATCCGAATAGAAAGGGAAGAACACTTTGCCCTGCAGTTAGTGTAGTTTGGCTGAATATGATAATGATGATGAAATAACAAATATATTCTCAAGTGACAAAAAATGAAAACATGTTTATTAGCGAAACACTTTACAACAGTATGAACACAATTTGAAAGAACTCAACAGCCACAATCAAAACTGTCAGTGAATGACAATAGCTGCAGTTGTAGTTATCATTGTGTATGACATCACTGCAGCGTGGTAGTATGCAATCGTACATTGTGTCCTCCAGCCATGTAATCTCCTGAGGAGGTATGGCTTGGTATGCATCATACCTAATGCTAATACGGTAATCAAGAAACGAAGAAAAGACTGCTTACTCGCGCGATGCACTATGAAAATATTTTTTTGGAAAGTCATCATATCAGGCTCCCTAATTTCAGGTTACCCAGACAGTGTACAGCAGTCCTGTTGTCTGTATGCTGCATGTCAAGACGTGTTTAAAGATAGATAAAATGAGTTCAGCAATGGATGTGTGAACCTCTTTCCGTATTTTAGAATAACAAGTTCGCTGTATCAGGAGATAGAAAAATTGGGAGGGTTTTAAAGAAGCGAAATTGAGTAGGGCGTGCGAAAGCTTCTTGTGCACAGGTTGAAGCTGACGAAGCTGATGCGCAGTGCAGAGCGCAAGAGTGTGGAGCAGTTTAACAGTCGGGATGACCACTTATGTAATAGCTACAATGTTCTGTACTTGCTTCCCACACGAAATTCCTGGGTTAAAATACGCTTCGTTGAGTCCATTCCAACTTATTTTTTCCCCTGAGCTTGGCAGAGGTTTCAAAAAAGACTCGCTCAGTTTGGCAGTATTAGGTAGTGGTTTCACGCGAGAACTGGTTCTCTTATAGTTCTGTAGCGTGGCTTTTTGGGCTTCTTGTTACATAGTTCCAATGCACTAAAGCGCAGCAAAAAACGAGGACACATGAGACGAGAGACGAACACCACGAGCGCTAACTTCCAAGAACAAGAAACTTTATTCTGCTGAAGCATCACACTTATACGCCAGAAAACTCGAATCACGTGCGATGAATCACGAATTAATCACGTCACGTGCGATGAAGGTGTTGTGTATAAAATTCTCTTGTCATGCGGGAAACACTATATCGGCCAGACAGGGAGATATTTGAACGAGCGCCTAATGCAACACGCTCGCAACGTAAGAAACGGGCAAGGCGGATCGCTGGTTGATCACATTCTCGCATGTAGGTCAAAAAGCTGTAAGCCTTTCTTTGATAAATGTTTGTTAATATGAAAAAGCACAGAAAGGGTGATGCGCGAAATCATTGAAGTCGAAAAGATAAATAGTTTAGGATGCGCGTGTAAAAGCACACATTCTATTCTCCTCTCAGATAAAGAGCTCGTTTTTCTAAGGAATTGATACTGTTGGCACATGTTATTCCTATTTTCTGGTGTATAAATGTGATGCTTCAGGAGAATAAAATTTGTTGGAAGTTAGCGCTCGTGGTGTTCGTCTCTCGAATCTTGTGTCTTCGTCTTTTGCTGCGCTATAGTGTATTGGTTCTCTTACTTATTTTAGATTGTGCGAGCAACTAGTACTATCAGCGATGTTGAAGTAGGATTGCCAACCACGCACGAAGACAAGGAGGTGAAGAAAACAAACTGAATCTTTTGCTCACGCTAACCGAAGTTTTATGATTGTGGCTAAACATTTATGACCAAAAATGTTATTTCGGGGTACGCACACCATGGCTGCTACCGAGTTCAGTGACACAGAAGGACCCGATGTACCGTGCATAACCAGTGTGAGTGAAACAATGCATTCCACATTTACCCAGTATCACAAAGAATATACTGTGCCTTCACAAATGTTATTGGCCGCGTCTGGCAAAAGGGAAATTGACTGAGTGTTACACATTAGCACCTTTTAAAACAATGCTGTGTGTTGCGATATGTGTAACGTTTCGAAAAAAATTTCACACAGCTCACATCCACCAAAAAACTGCACAATCTCTTCAACACAGACAGTGGTTCTTGAGAACCATACCTGCTGCTAGCAAAGCAATTTGCTGTAACATTTGAGACGAACGAACCATTTCGATTTTCCATTAGCATTGCATTGAAATTTCATTGGATGGATTCCCTTAGGAATGTGGATGAACAGTAACATACTAAAAAACACCATATGTGTATAGCTATGTCAGCAAATATTTTACTGAATGCCATGGAAGCGACCACACAAACAATAAATACTATGCAGAATAGTGCACAAGGGCATATGTGTCAAGTATGTTCCAATTTGCAGTGTCGTAAGATGGGAATAAGCTGGGCTGAGCTGTTCAGAGAGTGGTTGAACTGGAACTCAAAATATTAAGCTTAGCCGCTTGGTGCCTTGATTCCGACGCCCTGCCTTCCTTTTTCTTAGGTTCAAAAGTTAAACAAGTCCACACAGTGGCAGAATGTCACCTATGAGGACCACTGGTGTGCAAAATCGCCCATGATTAGGTTACACAGACAGTCGTTTGTAGATGGACTTTCTGCTGACGATATCGTGTTTTATGCAGGAATTCCATAGACAGCTTTAAAGAACTTTGTAATAGCTGTGTCCGCACTAGTCAAAAAAGCAAGCATACTGTCACGTGCTGAGCAGTTGCTGATGTGCCTTATGAGGCTCCGTCTTGGTCTTTTTTTATGGACACTTAGCAAGAATCTTCCAGATGTCCGTTTTTGTAGTGGGCAACAATGTCCGTTACATGCTTCAAGTGCTTTCTAAAGTGATGAAGTGGGTTGTGACTTGGCTTCCAAAAGAAGATATCAAAGACAACATGCCAGCATCCTTTACAGACTGTGGATATGGGTCCACTACTTGTATCCTTGACTGCGCAGAGGTAATGTTGCAGCGCACGAGAACGCTAATGGCCTGATCACAGATCTATAGCAGTTACAAATCCCATAACACACTTAAGTTTCTTGTAGGCAATATCCCTAACAGGCATATAATGTTCGTTTCAAAAGCATACGGCGGACGTGCTTCAGATAAGTTGATTACAAGAGAGAGTGGCATTGGAGATTACCTCATTAGAGGAGAGAAATTCATGGCGGACGAAGGTTTCTCCTTTGATGACGAGCTACTTGTGCAAGGAGTCTGACTGAACACGCCAGGTTTCACAAAAGGTTGTGTTATTTTTCGCACAACATGGAAGCGTTTTCACTAAATACATTGTGATTTTATGTTGTTGGAAAAAACAACTGACTGAAAGAGAGGTGACTGCCACATCACGAATTGCATCTGTTCGCATTCATGTGGAGCGTGCAATCAACAGAATCAAGAACTACAGAATTTTCAAGCAAGCTCTTCCAATCACGTCACAGAAGACAATTAGTGATATGTTTTTGTCTGTGCAGGGTTGTGCTACCTTAATCCGGCTCTCATTCAAAATGGTGTCTAACAATGTTAAAAGCTGCACTTGACAGGAAAAGCTGCATATTTTAGGAAATCAAGGAAATGTAAATAAAATATCAGGAAAAACGATGTCATTAATGTGATGGCCTGATATCAGGTGCTCTAATAGTGCACAGCATGCAGTCAGTGCACATCTGGCATATGTGTTCTGACTTTCAGTTCCCTCATCAAAGTGGGCACTGTATTGCCAATTTTGCATGACCTAAAGAAGGTCTAATATGGAGGCAACTGAGGCTTATCCTGTAGTCCTCGTAGGTAGAGTTGCTCTTTAATCTTACTAAATCCGTACTTGTTTATAAATGATGGTACTGTTATGTAAGCCAATTCGTTTCTTGGAGGCATAAAAGAGGAAAATTACGAAGAAAGCACTCTGATTGGAATTTGAACACCGCCATTGTAAAAGCACAACAGTAAGTTAATCATGCCCGCTATGAGGGGACTACAAAAGTGTAACGACAAAAGTGGATGTGCAGTTTGATTGTTTAGTTTGGTTTATAGAGTTTAACGTTCTGAAGTGATTTGAATTATTAGAGGCGCCATTTAGAAGGGCTCTGGAAATATTGACCACTGATGTCTTAATGTGCCCTGATGGGTACCTTGCTATTTGCCGCCATCAAAACCCAATAATGATTTGATTACGCATTATTGTGTTCAGCAGCCGAGCACCATAACCACTGAGCCACTTCGGCAGAATCTTTTATAGTTCTGTTAACTTGTCCTGGAGAGAGCCATGGGTGGTCCCTGTATGTGTATATATAGCCGCGACTAGTCTATTAAAGGAAAGTTGCGTTTTTGCTGTACTCTGTCAAGTCCCTTTGCGCTATGAATGTACGTAAGCAAATAGTATACGCCTTAGCCTACAGTGTGTTACGCGATGATATTCGCTGCTTTTATTTTTGCTCTGCCTTTTGGCGAAAGAAAGTGAACAGTTTACTGAAATCCGCCCTTAAATCAGTATTACATGGTAGGTCGCGTGATGAACATACTAAAGCTTTTGAACTTTTTCATATGCCTTAATTTTATTCATCTATTTTCTGAAACAACAGTTTTGAAACACATCTGGTCAAATGATTTTTGCACACCTTATGTTCCTGTGAAAGATCTGTGAAGTCGCGATCGTTTTCTCTTGCCTACAGTGCGTACACGCTATGGCGGGCGTCTTCGAAAACATTATGTTCTCTCAGTTCTTAACCGGTTACCCAAAGAAATATTGTCTGCTAATTCCAAAAAGATAGTGAAGGATTGTCTTGTGAAATTAAGATGATAGTTCCAGTACACAGCTTTGTTACTTATGTTTTTACACCTGGCATGTATTTATTTTTGCGTTCGCTCTTTTGAATCCATTCTCTTAAATTTGTTTTGTTGCTTTTTTCGTTTTTTTTTTCATGTCTGCTCGGTGCATGACTTATATGCTGTCTACTGCCGGGCACTGTCATTCAAGCCTTCGAAGGCCTTGGCAGGCCTGCACTTGTAGTGGAAAAAGGAAATAATAAATTTTATTATTATTATTGTTATTAAATTTTCGTGCTATACTTCTGCGTTGTAAATAGTGCGTAGCGATTCTGTAAGCATACAGCACGGTGTTATAAGCCCAAATTTGCGTTAAATAATTTATTACTGTATTAATAGTATGCAGAAGTTTCGGTTTTGATTCTTAGTGGCCAGGGTTTTACTTGACGTCAAGAAACAGAAGACATAAAATTGAACTGCCACGTGGGCGAAAAACTCGTGACGTCAAGGAGCAGGCGCGTCGTCTGCGCTGTTTGTAGTGTGGCTCCGGCACATGCTCTCATGGCGCAGGAAAGAGTTGGCTAACTGTAGTAGTTCACTTTAGTCAATTGTACCCGTAAACACGAAACATTCGGAAACATTCAGTTGTCGCCCCAGAATCGCTGACGACAACCCTCTCTCCGATAACTTGTTACTCGCAGCAGTGTCGATGTCGGCTGCTCGCTTCGCTACAATATTGACCAAATTCCTATACTATCTGAGCGGCCGGAAAAATTAAAAAGTGGGAGAGGCTTTGACTATGAAGCAGCGCGAAGCGCGAATAAATGCGCGCGAGTATATAGTTTGAATTGCAGTGATCGAGGCACCTCTTTCGTGCGCCGTTTTGATTTCATGTGTGCGAATCTGGTGATCGTTTAGAGGAAATTCACAAATGTTAGTGAATGAAAACAGTCATCGAATATAGTTTTGGCAACAGTGAACTCAAATTGACAATTGCTTACATTGCAGGACGCTCGTAAAATCACCGCAAAGCGCCGGGGTGACCCCCGTGCGCAGAGCAATGCTGCTAGCAGCCCGGAACAGTCGTCGGCGCTACTTTTGAAGAGAAAATTACGCCGATTGAGAATAGTCGCCGTACACACATTTTAACGAGCATATTATTACGAAAGCAATACTACTTTCACTTTTCAGCCCTTCGCGCAGCGAGGGGGTAGCTACCATTGACCTTTAGCGTGACCTTTGGCGCGCCGCTAAGCACAGCTGCGCGAAAACAGGGGCCCCAACTCGCGCCGTCAACTTGTGAGGCGGTAGCTACCAACCGCGGCCTAATTCCCGCTCTTTCCACGAGAGGCGCTATAACCGGAGTGACGTCATCCCATCTGCCGCAAAAACAGGGGCCCCAACTCGCGCCGTCGGCTCGCGAGGCGGTAGCTACCAACCGCGGCCTAACTCCCGCTTCTACCACAGCTACCGCCAGGGGTGCAACGTTGGATACTATAGGAGGTGGCCTAGCGGCAGGTGGAACCAATGCACTCTCCAGGAATGCTTTCATTTCTGCTGGCTTTCATGCCGTGGCCTAACTCCCGCTCCCTTCCTGAGGGAGCACTACAGCCGGAGTGACGTCACCCCTGAGACTGTTGTGAGACCACTTAGAACGACGTTTAAGGCGCCGGTTCGGGTACGCCTTTACACACCGAGAGTTAAGCCCAACGTTGATCTACGGCCGGGCGGAGCTGCAGTTGTGCCACGTGCTCCTAAAGCTAAGAAGAATTATGGGGCTGCAGCCGCAGCTACCGCCGGGGATGCAACGTTGGATACTATAGGAGGTTGCCTAGTGGCAGATGGAACCAACGCAGTCTCCAGGGATGCTTTCATTTCTGCTGGCGTAAAGAATGCCGTTGCAGCCGGTGCCGGAGCGGCAGTTGTACATTCGGCCTTAACCTCACCCACAACCAAGTATATCGTTGCAGCCACGGCACTTCTTGCCTCGCTACTAGTTATACATAGAATAACCAGGTAGCACCCCGCAATAAACAATAGTTGAACCATATGCCGTGGCCAGAGTGAATCACTGCATAACCATAAGCATAACCACAAGCACCACAACCAGCTACACCTCCAGCTGAACCTAGAAGCCTAGCTATTGCTTTCGCAATTACCAGGCTTAACCAAGCTAAGCCACTTCCATTTTTTTTAATATGAGATAGACGTTCTATAGTAAGGCGGTGACGGAATACGAACCTTTATTCTAGCGCTGAGTCGCTGACCCGTTCCGTGTGCCGTCCGGCGAAACCGACTAGACCTAGCGACGAGTAGGGCAGGTAGAGAGCAGTGCAGTTGGTAGTCGAGCGAGCCCGCGGGAGGCGTCTTTGCTGAAGGCTCCGCACTTGTGCAGGCATGCTACTGTTGCACGAGTATAACAGGTAGTCCTGATAACATTTGTCTTTTCTGGTACAAAGCCAATGAGTGCTACACTGCCTGACGTCTGCGCCGCCGGCCACTGCAGTGACTCCGGTCTCGGCTACGGCAACCGACAACAACGCCGTCCGCCGAACATTGCCTAGCCGTCGCCTGCAGCCTTCGAAAGTTTTAGTGAATGAATATTTCCGTTAGGCATAATTTTGGCTACAGTGAGCTGTTCGTGCGTTAGAACTGTTAGAATGCTACGCGTGCAAAGAACAGCCAAAACGAGTTGACCAGCAGTATCGTCTCGTACGTCAGAAAACTGTGCAATGACGTCACGAATACTAGATTATGGTTTTTTTAGTGAATCTACGTCACTGTCAATGTGCTAGCGATAGGTCTGAAATGAAGAGCTGGCATTTTCACAAACTTGACTCTGATACTCGACTGTGATGGTCTTCAAACACAAATGAAGCGCGTTATAAGTTTTGCACAACCTTGTAATATGGTGTCTCTACCCCTTTAAAAGGGGCTTTTTCTTCGTTCGGCTACTGGCGTCGTGTTTGTTTAGCTGGCTGCATCTCCGCTGTGAGTGTCCCATACGGCGATACAACAGATGACGACGAGGATAAACAGGAGTGGACGCCAATAAGCTACGAGATGAGCCTGCTTCAGCCACCGGAATTCTTGCCAGCGCCGGGAAGGCCAGCCATTCCATGGACGAAGTGGCGCAGGATATTTGAAAATTATCTGCTGGCCTCGGGAAACAACGGCCACCCTGCTGCTCATCGGGAAGCCCTCTTGCTCCATTGCTTCGGCGTGGAAGGGTGGCGCATTTTCCACGCATTGCCGAAAGAACAGTCATCAGAACGTATCCAAATGTAAAGCAATGAAAGTAACACGACTTCCTAACAAGGCTAACCCACATCCGTACGTTCTTAATGGCTCTTCTTTAGACTTTGTTTCAGTATATAAGTATCGTGGCGTAGACATCAGCAGTGACCTCTAATGGAAAACGTATATCGAACATGTAACAACGCTAATCGCATGCTTGGCTTCCTTTGCCGTAACTTTTCACTTGATCCGGTTTCTTTAAAGCTACTTTTCTACAAAACGGTCGTTCGTAAAAAGATGGAATACGCGTCTTCTGTGTGGGATCGTAACATCAAAACTGTTATTAATATCTTAGAATCTGTCCAGAATCGTTCAGCTCGTGTTATTTTGAATAACTACTCCCGCTCATCCAGTGTCACACTCGTGAAGAGATCTCTAGAACTCCCAGATCTTTCAGTGCGGCGTCATTTTTCTCGACTTTCCACATTCCACAAAATATATTACAGAAATGAATTCTTGAAACAAAGTCTTTTCACTGCTCCAAGTTTCATATCATCCCGCATTGACCATCGTTTTAAAGTTAATGTACCAAACTGCAGGACTAACCAGTATTTCTACTCTTTCCTCCCCATGACCAGTTCAGACTAAAACCACCTGCCCGCCTGCATAGTCTCCATTTAGAACCCGAAGCTTTCAAATCTGCGCTTGTTCATCACCTGTTAAAAAATTCTCCTTAGTTCTAATTTTTGTATAAGTAGTTAATACCACTCCTATCTGTAACGCCTCAACAGCCCTGATATTAACCAAATAAATAAATAAATAAATAAATAAATAAATAAATAAATAAATAAATAAATAAATAAATAAATAAATAAATAAATAAATAAATAAATAAATAAATAAATAAATAAATAAATAAATAAATAAATAAATAAATAAATAAAAGGATAACGGAGTATAGGAACGCCAAGGAGAACATGTTTGATATGACATGATCTGTATAATCAATTTCTGCTGAACCCACTCACGAGGTAAGCAATGGTTTTGCATTTAAACACTGTTCGCAAGCTGCCCACGATACAAAGGCAACAGCCTTCACTGCTGCCTGCGTGATGCGCACAGAATGTCCAAAGCACCGGGGCCGTCGCTGCACAAAACATACAGATAGTATATTAGCGGGAACGAAGCGCCCAGAAATATGTACGGAGGAATGTTATGGCTAGAATACTATTCAAGGACTCTGCGTACACTCAACAGTAAACAACTGGAGCGACATACGTCCGTCGATTCTGGGCTTATCGCGGACTAGCCCTGAACTTGAAGGATAATAAACGGGAAAAGAAATTTCATAACATCCTAAATGCTGCAGAGCGAACGGTTACAGCACAAGTTTAATAATAAATATACCTGATATTTTTGCTTTCATTTTCTGGTCACGTTTTCTGCACACTGCAAGTATGATCCAAGTACAGCGTCCGAGCTAACAAAAGAAAAAAATGGATAGACCCTTTTCCCGGGCCCACGTGTAAATGTTTCGCTTGTCATACTATCATCATTATTCACCATTTTTTCGTGTTTAGAAAAAGTTTTATTAGACATTAGACGTTCACATTAGACATTCACATGAGCGGCGACAAATGACCAAAACAGGAAATACACATGATTAACAACAAATGAAAGTGCACATAAGATACATCCTAAGGAACAAATACATCACAAACCGGTATTTACATCAGAATAAAATTTGGGAGTTCGTGATGATGACATATACAACAATGGATGGCAATATACATGAAGGTATAAACAGTGTAGAATAATTTGCCATATAAAATGGATATAAACACATACAGCAATCGCATGTACAGAATGTATTGCACATGTGGGTTGCGATGTGAGCATAAATATTTACTTTATATTACAGGTACCAAGGTGGGTTAAAAACCACCGGACACGCCCATCCGACACGGAAACAAAAGGGCATGACTATTGACGAAGGAACTCTCGATCACCAAGGTAGAAAAGTTCCTCAGCCAGAAAGCTTACGATCTCCTTTCGTTGACGCGCCAGAACAGGGAAAAGCGCACGTCGGCGCCGGCTCCATGCGACAGCCTCACAACGATTGCGCCATATCGCGAAAGCCCCAGCTCCGATTAGCAATCGTGCAAAGCGACCGCGAAGACATCTACCATTTATCTGAAATCGGTTAATACCTACACTTCTGAAACCGGTATGAACTGATCTCCAAAAAACACGAGCAACGACGCATTGCTGGGCATGTGACTATTGGATTCCTGAAGTGGGCAGTTGGGGCACTGCGCGGTCCGCACAATGCCCTATCGTTGCAGCCGATCTCGTGTAGGCAAAACTGCAAAAGCCACATAAAGTCACGTAAATGTCCTGGCAGAAACGACGCAGTGAGTGGTAACCAAC
Organism: Amblyomma maculatum; assembly: GCF_055883805.1. Taxonomy (NCBI): domain Eukaryota; kingdom Metazoa; phylum Arthropoda; class Arachnida; order Ixodida; family Ixodidae; genus Amblyomma; species Amblyomma maculatum. The sequence continues at coordinate 142,656,753 of NC_139349.1, read as the reverse complement.
AAGTGGTATCCGCCCTCCGCCTACGTTCCGCAGGCACCAGCGGAAGTAGTAACGTTCCCATTTACTCCACTACTCTGTTTGCCAAGATGTCTAAGTCAGGGCTCACGTGGCGGGTGTGGCGACGAAATGCCACTATACACGGATAAAGAACAGGCATCTGGAAAGCCTGAGGGCCCCTGTTGAGTGGTATGTCAGGGACAAGCTCCCTCACACTTGTGCCTAAAAAATAGAAAGCAAGCACCCGTGCTGGGCACTCATCACCCTGCAGCAAACGAAGAAGGTACCGTACAGCCAGCAGCCGACAGCAGACTGACAAAGAAGGGAAGGCAAACCCACCCTTCGAACGTGGCTGGCCGAGTGTCGCACGGCATAATAGTTCCGTGCGACCAGCCCAAAAAAATGAACTTAGAAGAGACTGAAGAGAACGTAAATTTCTGAGAGGTGGATGCGCTACATGTGTGAGGTACCATATTCGCCCGCAGAAAACAGTGTGAACAATGTAGCGTTTCTCCAACATGGGCTGTTCAAAGTCAAAGTCAAAGACCTTGCTGCGCACCTTGTTTAAGATGGTAGTCCACATCGAAGCTGCTATCCCACGTGCCTCATAATCAATGCCGAGTATGCGGATGGTGTCACTGTGCGTAATTGATAGGGCACCATTAAGGCGCGCTTCTGGCAGGTCAATTAAAAGATATTTACTTTTTTCAAAATTGAGAGCAGCCCCAGGCACCTTGCCGTATCGGTCAAAAAGATGAAGGCAGCGCGGCAGGCTCGCTTCATCACGTAGAAACAAAGTAATATCATCCGCGTAAGCAGACACACGGAGCGTCTGACAGCCTGGGAGAGGGAGGTCACGGATACTTTGGTCTGTGATTATTGCCCTCAAATAAGGCTCCAAGCTCAGAGAAAACAAAAGAGGCGAGAGGGGACAACCTTGCCTGACACCGCGGGCCACAGGGAAAGGGGCACTTTCCCACCTATCCATCGCCAGCGTGCTTTGAATGCCATCATATATGCTTTTAATTAAACATATGAAATTTTGCGGAAACGGAAAAGCATTCAGAACGCCGAATATGTAGCCATGTTCTAGCCGGTCAAAAGCTTTTTCTTGATCTAAAGAAACAAGGATACCACTAGCTAAGCGTCTCTGTGTGTAATCAATAATGTCTCGAGTGGCATACGACAACCTATGTATTTCCCTGCCAGGAACTGAGCCCACCTGATGACAACCAATAAGGGAGGCCATCACACCCCTCAAGCGCCGAACCACGATGGCTGCGAGAGCTTTGTAGTCTACGTTTAGAAGGGTGATCGGCCTCCACTCTTCTGGAAGAGATGACCCAGGATAACGTTTGGGGATCAAAATTATTCTCCCTTTTCGAAAACTGGCCGGAAAATCTAAATGCTCAAAGCACTGGTTTGGTTTGGTTTGTGGGGTTTAACGTCCCAAAGCGACTCAGGCTATGAGAGACGCCGTAGTGGAGGTCTCCGGGAATTTCGACCACCTTGGGTTCTTTAACGTGCACTGACATCGCACAGCACACGGGCGCCTTGCTTTTCGCCTCCATCGAAAAGCTGCCGCCGAGGCCGGGATTCGATCCCGCGTCCTTCGGAACAGTAGTCGAGCGCCGTGACCAACCACTGCGCCACCCCGGCGGGGCTCAAAGCACTATCGAAGGACATTGGACCGACAACGTCCCAGACACCCAAATAAAATTTCACAGGAAGCCCATCAGGCCCAAGCGCTGACCTGCGTTACATTGACTCTAAAGCTGTCTTCACCTCTTCTAAAGAGAGAAGTGCACAAAGCACATCATGCATCTCCGGGCTGACCAGCGGCAACCCAGCTAACATTTGATGAGTCTCTACAGCTCCTACATCAATCGTAGCATCTGAACACGCCATTAGTTTGAAGTGCGTCAAGAAACGCATACAATCCCTAGTTTGATAGGACGCAGAGTGGGTCAATGCTAAGCTATGGATGTAAGTTCTCCGCGCAAATCGAAGCACCTCAGGATGTGCATATGGACTACGCCTTTCACGCCAGGCCGCCGCCGAAAGGGACGAGGCTCCAATAAGGCACTGATATCGGCTATGTAACTCCTTGCACCAGGCGCGCATCAGAGGGGTATGCCAACCCGCTCTGTGTGCGATGCGGATCTTCGCAGCCATGTCTACCAGCTCCTGAGACACTCGACGACGTAGTGCACGACCCTCTATCGAACTGTGCATGCGCCAAATTGATTTGAGCGTGTCCCATTCATTTTCAGCACTGTCAGAAATCGAAACGCGTAAAGCTCGCTACAAGCTCTCACGCGAACGCGAATCGTGTAGTACGTGCACATGAAAACGCCACGGACGAAATGAGCCAGCGCTAGGAAAGGAAAGGCTGAGCATGACTGGCCGGTGGTCAGAAATATGAATGGGCGTCTGAGGCAAGGTCACAACATCCATAGCCGACACATACGTTGAAAGGGACTGCGGCACATATTCGCGGTCTAGCCTGCTCGCAGATGAACCGCGACGCCATGTCCAGCAGAAACGCGACCCATGCATGAGTTCGTGCGCATCAAGAAGCGCAAAATGCTGAGCCAGGCGCTGCAGCTCACGTGCGTTCCAAGTCGGTTGCCTTCGACCAGGGCCTTGAGCATCATCATGTGAGTGTATGACACAGTTAAAATCGCCCACTGTTATTAGTTGCCGGCAGTCTAAAAAGTAAACATCCAACCTTTTAAAGAAGTTATTACTAAGGCTGGAGTCCGCCGGAGCATAAATACACAAGATGCGCAACCTCACAGCCGAAAATAAGCAATTGAACGCTAGCACACGCCCAAACCCGTCATAAGTGAAGTGATGATCGCGAAAAAGGGATCTGTTTAGCGCCACAATTCCTACGCCACTCGAGCACGAAGTGGCGAAAGAAAAGAAGCACTCCAAATGAAAACCGCGCCTAAAGGCCAATACATCAGAAAGAGTAGTAAAATTTGTTTCCTGAAGACATAAGATATCACAGTTTGTTCTGAAAGCCAAAGCTACTATTTCTGTCTGTTTTCGCATATTACGAAACCCCTGACCGTTTAAAGAAATAATTTTCAGTCCTAATCCCATATCTGGTGTTGAATTTGGAACGGCACTAAGGCAGATGCGCGCCCCAAGGTGGCTCCACAAAAGTGCTTTGCACGCAAATTAGGCGGAGTTTCCCGGCCCTCCTGAAGAAGGACGGGACTTCTTGGGAGGGTGTGAACTCTGCTATGACGTCATACCATCTGCCGCAAAAACCGCAAAAAAACTTGTGCCGCCGCGGGGCGAGGCCGCGCGTGGTGGCTGCGGCCTAACACTCCTGCGCCCGCCGCGCGTGGCGCGCCTAGCGGTGTGACGTCACAGCTGCAAGAGCAGGACTCCAACTTGTGCTGTCGCGAGGCGAGGCCACGCGTGGTGGCTGCTGCCTAACTCCTGCGCCCGCCGCGCGCGGCGCGCCTAGCGTTGTGACGTCACAGCTGCAAGAGCAGGCTGCGGTCGCCAACGGCTGCGCCGTACCCACCGCCGCCGCATCCGTTAGAGCAGAAATGTAGACACGGCTGAAGATGTTGCAATAGAGCTCGCTTGCGTTGGAACGGAAGCCAGCATAGTCATTAGTGACAGCAAAACAGCTGTCTGGAACTTTGGAAAAGGGAGGGTCTCGACGGAGGCAGCCAAAATTTTAGAGAAAGGAAAACTTGAAAGAAGGACACGAATTATTTGGACCCCCGCGCACGAGTCTGTCCCCTGCAACGAGGCGGCGCACGAGCTAGCCCGAGCTCTCTACTTCCGGGCAGCCGTAGAGCCGCCCGATTGCGATGGGATGGACGAGATGCGGCAAACGTATAAGGAAATTTTTTTAGAACACTACAGGCTTAGCAGAAGGTCGATGCCACCACCGGACCGAACGCTAACTGACAAGGAGGCCGTCGCTTGGCGGCGCATGCAAGCTGGGAATTTCCCAAGTCCCGTCTGGCTTTTCCACACGCAAGTGGAGGAAAAGGCGGACAATAGGTGCGAAACCTGCGGAGAAAGGGGTACTCTGGATCATATAATCTTTCAATGCCTTGATTCCCCTGGTAGAGTGTACTAGAATGTTCTCGTACACTCTACCCCTGGCGCCAAGGAAAACATAAATAGTAAAGAAGCCGGGGAACTGCTACTGCGGAGCGAGTGTCCCGCCAACCAGCAGCAAGCTATCCGCCTGGTGGCTGAAGCCGCGAAGAAACACTGTCGCTTCACCTGTCTTTAGACGCGCTGGCCCCGGCCTCCGTCTCATAGGCCTGCGTGCTGGGGGCGGGGAGTAGGGGCCCTCCTACATCTGTGGAAAAATAATGTTCATAGGGGACCCAAGCATCGCAGGGTGGCGCTGCGGGCGCCAGTGAACAGCTCCCTCTCCGGCCAACGCAATGTAATCGGTCGGGTGGAGTGAATAGCTCGCCTGTAGACTTTCGTGTCTTTGCAGCTTCTGCACGCGGGAGCAACTCGCTTTGCGCGCTCGCGCTCTTTGTCGGTCGCGTTTTGAAAGCTGCTCGCGCGCGCGCGCGCCCTGACCGCAGTCTACATGCTTTGCACGTGCTTGCATTTCCGTGCTCAAAGAAAGCTGTCTTGCGAGAGCGGGCTTCTGCTTCTACTTTTCAAACTCGCGCTTGGACGAAGTGGTGTTTGAAGCGAGTGTGCAGCAATGTACCCGCTTCGATAGGGTTTTCAGAAAATAGCCGACAGCGGTGGCTATTTTCGCAGCGCAAACCTCAAAAGCGGAGAGCTGTTAGTCAGCCATGTGCATTCTGTTGAGCAGATTATAGAAGATGAGCTGTTATCGAGAAGGCTAAGTGTGCGTCGTAGGTCAGCGACCACATCGCGTACGACGTGGGATTTGAGGCAAGTATTTAATTTTTATTATACCCATTTCATGAAGGTCCAGATTGCAAGGCGCATGCAACCATAAGATGTGCTGTTTGCTTTAATTTCTAAAGAGCTTGCAGATGGTAATCTAGTTGGTGCCTATGAACTTAATAAAAGATACGTGGGTTCGTTCGCATCTTCGGCGCGTTTTTCAGTATATGCCGATACGTTAATTTTGACGCCGATTGTCGTGCAATTGCATACTCAGAGCAATTTATACGTAGCTTCCACCTGAATAGAATGTGCATTCACATGTATACAAAGAAACATCAACCCTTCTGCTTCAAACGAAACATTTTCGCGCTTTAATTTTCGTGAATCGCATTCAGCCGCTAGTAACTGGTGCCGCAATTGATCGAGTAATTTCAATTCCACAGAGTAAATGAGACAGTTCTGGACAATATATAGAAAAACAAATTTTCGCTGCGTGTTTATTACTTCATTGTTCCTATAGCCTTTATATTGGTATATAACTGTTTTATTCAATCACTCACCCCGCCGCGGTGGCTCACGCGTTAGGGACTGTTGGTCATGGCGACGCGGATTTGATCCCGGCCGCCGCTCACTGGAGGTGAACTGCAAGGAGGCCCTTAGAAATGTACTTTCCCATTAAAAAACCACGCAAGGGAGAGGGGGGGGTGAAATATTTACAGGTCAACAATACAGCGCCCCTCGTAGCCTTGTCGCGCTGAGGCGCACGTTAAACACTACAAAACTAAACGAACATGTTCACTCAATTGTATCCTTGCTTACCGGTCATTTTATATATCCTGCCTTGGAGCTTCAGTGTCTGCTTTCTAAAGAAAAAATTTGCGTCTGAGCATGAGTTGCGAGGCAGCATATCCTTGTTCTCTTTTGTTAGTTTTGCTCCTTATGTCGTGGGTTCGAAGTGAACCAAACGGCCCGTCTCTGTTATGTAACATGTTTCTTTGCAGTTAGCGTGGACATGCCCTGAAAAGCGCCAGCTTGCGATTTCCCGTGCTAAGTGTACCTGCAAGGCAGGAATTCAGCGGCGCTGCAAGCATGTTGCTGCTGTATGCCGTTTCATAAACTCCCACGAAGATGAGTCTTGAACAGGCCAGCGGCAAAAATCCGAAGCCCTCTTTAGAGATCATCTGGGCCTTAATGAAATGGGTATAATAAATATGAAATACATGACTCAAATCCCACGTCGTATACGATGTGGTCGCTGACCTGCGACACACACTTAGCCTTCACGATAACAGCGTTGTATTCTACAATCTGCTCAACAGAATGCACATGGCTGACTAACAGCTCTCCCTTTTTGACGTTTGCGCTGCGAAAATAGCCACCGCTGTCAAGTATTTTCTGAAAACCCTACCGAAGCGTGTACATCGCTGCACACTGGCTTCAAACACCACTTCGTCCAAGCGCGAGTTTGAAAAGTAGAAACAGGAGCGCGCGCAAAGCGAGTAGACAGCGGCCAGGGCGCGCGCGCGCGCAAGCAGCTTTCAACAACGCGAGCGACAAACGCGAGCTGCTTCTGCGTGCAGAAACCGCAAAGACACGAAAGTCTACAGGCGAGCTTTTGCGACAGCCAGCAACATAACAGTACACTTCCCCACATTTCGAGCGCCGCGGAACCAATCCAGCCATGTTTTAAACTCAGCTGTGGCACCTGTTTGCATGCTTGCGAAGCCACGGCGGCGGGCCGGCGCGAGCAGCACACGAAGCCGCCAGAACACGTTCGGTCAAGCGCCGCATCAGCGCCGCGCCCAACCAATGCTTCAGAATTTTGCCGCTTGCGGAGGACGGCGCGCTGCAGTCGCGCAGCCAAGCTTGAGGTTGGGTTCCCTATAGCAACAACAACAGCAGGGCACCAACTTGTGCCGTCGTGAGGCTAGGCCGCGCGTGGTAGCTGCTGCCTAACTCCTGCGCCCGCCGCACGCGGCGCCTCTAGCGGTGTGATGTCACGCCATCTGCTTTAAAACCGGGCGCGCGGCGAGCCGTCGGCCAGACGTTGCGATGCCGCCTACCACGAAAGCCGCTCGGCAGAATGCGAAGAGAAAAGTACGGCAAGCTACGGAGTCCGAAGAAGAGCGTAAACAGAGACTTTCTAAGCGGCGTGCCCAGTATGCCGCTCGGCGACAGCGTGCAGCCTCTACGGGAGTTAAGTTTATGAGTATGCTTAGCACCAAACTCCGGAACAGCGACAGGAGTGACTCGATAAGCAACGTGCGTTTCGGGACAGGGAAAATGAAAGCCGAAGAAAACGAAGAAACCTCGCCTACAACCAAGTATATCATTGCAGCCACAGCAATTTGTCGCATCGCTACTAGTTGTACACAGAATAACCAGGTAATATCATTGCATAACCACACGTCCAATGACAAGCACCCCCACCAGCAAGACTACCAGCTGAACTAAGCGTAGCTACGGTATTGCTTTCGCAATCACTAGGCTTAATCAAGCTAAGCCTTCTGTTTGTTTTGGCTCAGAACCTCAGATGACCCCTTTAAATCCTTTCGTAATGCCGGCAGCTTCTTCACGCGCCCAGTTTGCTTTTCCAAGGCTCCACGAATCTTAGAAACGCCAGCAGTGGCCGGCGTCGCCGCCAGCTTCATAATACGACCAGCCTGCGCTCCGAGCTGAGCGCGGGTTTTTGCTGGAGTCAAAGCCTTGGATGCCGACTGCACCTTCTTTCCGTGAACTCCATGCTTGGCCTGGACGCCGCGAACTTTAGCCGTGCACGGAGGCTCCGGTGACGATGTGGCAGGAGCTACCTCAGTAGCAGTAGGCTCACACGACGATCCGGGGGCCAGCACGACGTCATGCGCCGTCGCGCAAGCAATCTCAGGCTCGGATGGAACAGTCGTATGGTTGTCTAACGGCACGTCATCACTGCTGGCCGTTCCTTCCGGCATTGTACCAGTAGACGAATTCGTCAACGTTTTTGATGTGCCCTCTACAGAGTCCATTTGCACTTCCTCCTTGCCTTTAGCCAACTCAGCTGGCTTGGCAGATGGGGCCGGCACTGCAGGCTTCATGGGTGTAAGCGGAGGAAACGCACTTGCCGCTGCGTCCGAGTAGGAACGGCGCACCGGGCACGTCACCGTCGGGTGGTCATCTCTGCAGCATCGGCAGGACAAAATGCAGCCTTCGCCTTGATGACCGTGGATACCACAGCGTCCACAAAAAGGCGCTGAACACTGCGCCCGAAAGTGATCCGAGGAGCCACATCGCCGGCAAACACGCTGCATACCTTTATAGTCAAAGGTTACGCGATGCCCAGCGACGCGTAGATAGTTGGGTACTGATGACGACGCGGACATCTCCATCCGCACATACCGTGTCCCAGTGAGAACACCCTTACGGGAGCTCATCTGGTCCACAGTGACGGACAGGACTTTATCATGCTGGCTCAGTACCTGGACGGCCGCTTCATTTGAAACTTAAAGGGGTCATGCAATGCCTAAAACGGGGTAAAGCAAATCGGTCCAGAGATAGGTACTCCCTCACAGGTCAATTCACCGCAAGAATTATTTAGCTAGCTTCATTAACACCAGAGATATCGGCGATTAAAAATGGCGCTCCTCCTCGCTACCCTCAACTCAACACTCCGAGACACCAGAAGAAAAAAACGAAGAAAACAGCTCGGGAACTCCGCCCCGCTAGCCCCGCCCACGAAGCGTCATCGGGTGACGGGGTGACGCTCGGTACTCAGACTTCCGGTCGTTGCGCCAGTTTTCCCCCGAGCTTCGCCCATGCATTCACGGTCTCTGCCTTTCCCGTCCCGTCTGCGTTTGCGTAGCTTTCAACCTTGTCTGCTGTCTTCCTCGGCCGCCAGTGTCTTCAGTTTCTTGACCTCTCGGAATTGTGTGCGACAGCAGCCCGAACGACTCGGGTCGTTCGCGAGCGCATACCTGCAGGCGGGAGTCCTCACATACCGGCGGCCGCCGCGGAGGGAGCACTTTCCTTCATATCCCTGTCCCATTCAGCGCAAATTAGCGTGCACTCCTGCCGAGCACGGCTTTCTACAAGACCGCTTTCTTCTCTCGCGCTTCCTGGGTCAGTCTCTTTGGTACCGTCTTCTGCGGTTTCACAAACGGCGGCCGGTGACCCCTCGCGGAGTTGACGCGATAGCATCGACTCTGCATGGATGCTGGCAGACGATCGAGCGTGCGAGTTGCCCGCGTGCAAACATATGTCGTCGTTGCTTTTAGTCCGGAGCTGCTGCTTTCATTATGGTCGGCGAGAGGCATCTCTTGTGCATAACTAATGGAATGTATACGCGTACGTATCACCGACGAGAGCACGGACTGATGATCGCTACAGAGTTTGGATATCGGATGACAGGTGAGCACGAATTATTCGTCCGCGAATCTTAAAATAGAGATTAACAAAAAGGGTAGTGTAGTGCTTTTTTTTTCGACGTCCTTTCGCACATCGTTTAGGAAGTGCCAATGCGCAACGTGCACGCGTGTTTATCTCATGCGTACGCATCGTCCGAGCCAGAATCGAAGGCGCAAAACATCAGCAAAGCAGCTCGGCACATTCAGTTCGGCAGCGCAGGTTGTCACTGATTTTCGCACCGACACGCAAGAATCGTGCACAGGAGCACGCGAGCGACTACACTAGAGACGCAGCGAAGCGGACGATTGTAAAATGCCGTCCGCCGTGGCTGCGATGCAAAAGAAACAAGGCCTAGCAACGAGCAGGGAGCAGCGCACGATCGGAGTGCCGTCGGTCGCAGCGCCCGCGGACGGCATCTCTGCGGTAACCTGGCGACATCCGGTGCTGCACATAAGCGGTGCGAATTTGTGTACTTTTCGATGAAGCTGAGGACAGACCTTTTTTGACGCACGTTTCATTTACACGAAGGTTGATGCTGCCTTTTTAATCGGTATACGGTGTTGAATCGGACCTGCGTGCTCTTTTCGCACTGCTGCACCGACGCGCGCTTTCAGTCGGACGCACATAGTTTAGGAAGTGCCAATGCGTAACGTGCACGCGTGTTTTATCTCATGTGTACGCATCGGCCGATCCAGAAACAACGGCGCAAAACATGAGCAAAGCGGCTCGCCACATGCAGTTCGGCAGCGCAGGTTGTCACTGTTTTCCGAAGCTACACGCAAGAATCATGCACAGAAGCACGCGAGCGACTACACTAGAGACGCAGCGAAGCGGACGATTCTAAAATGCCGTCCGCCGTGGCTGCGATGCAAAAGAAACAGGGCCTAGCGACGAGCAGGGAGCAGCGCACGACCGGAGTGCCGTCGGCCGCAGCGCCCGCGCCTGGCGGCATCGGGTACTGCACTTAAGCGGTGCGAATTTGTGTACTTTCGCGATGAAGCTGAGGGTACACCTTTTTTTGACGCACGTTCCATTTAATTATTAACACGCCGCACAAATGGTCGATGCGGCAAAGACGAGACGGGACTACAGTACGCTGCTGCGCCGTCGGTCGGTACATAAAGGTTGATGCTGCCTATTTAATCGGTACGGTTTTATATCGGACCAGCTAGTGCTCTTTTCGCACTCCTGCACCGACGCGTACTTTCAGTCGGACGCCACCACCTTTTCGGTTAACATCGCGAACCGAAGCGCCAAGCTCGGGTTCACGCATGCATTGCAGCACTCGAGCAGACGACTTTCGCAGCTACCGGAAGTGTGTCAGTGTCGTAGAGGGCATCGCGGCGGCAGCCAATGGCAGCCTGTTGTGGCCTGTCACTCTGTGACTGGTGACGTAGGTAATCACGGCAGAACAGTCCCAAATCTCGCCGCCACGCGGAAATGGCGCTGCCCGCGGATTTCAAAAAACGCTGTTTTTAAAAATTAATAATAAATCGCTGGATTTTTTCCGATGAGTTTTACTTTGAACGAATGCTCGGAAGCATTTGTTCTACACATTGAAAACGTTTGTCAGTGACCTTTCTAGCCGTTTCATGCCCCCTTTAAGACGGCAAGAAAAGGCAGCCAGTCACGGTGGTAACTTGAGGCCCAACAGGGACGATTAGTACACGCTCGCTGCCGATGACGAGGCAGCGGACGTCAACGATTAGAGACATGGATGCCGTGCTCCTCACTGTAACTTGAAAAGACTGGGCGCCCATATGCTGGAGCCCCGCCGGGGTGGTGCAGTGGTAAGACGCCCGACTACTGTGCCGGAGTTCCCGGGTTCGAACCCGACCGCGGCGGCTGCGTTTCGATGGAGGCGAAACGAAGTGGCGTCCGTGTGCTGTGCGATGTCAGCGCACGTTAAAGATCCCCAGGTGGTCGAAATTACTCTGTAGCCCTCCACTACGGCTCCTCTTTCTCTCTTTCCACTTTCATTCCCACCTTCCTCCCTTCCCTTACGGCGCGGTTCGGGTGTCCACAGAGCAAGTGTGACAGTTACTGCGCCTTTCCCTTCCTGTGAACCAATTTAACTTATTTTTATATGCTGGACGCAGTAAACGTCGCGTAACCCCACTATCGAGGCCGCCGCGTCGACGACGGTCTCGGGACTGGTCCCCGCAGGGACAACTATGTCGAAGACCAGTCTTCGAAGTGTTCCATGGCGTTGAAGGCGCCTGGTGACGAAACCACGGGACACCCCTTACGTGAAACACGTAGGGACGCCCGCCACTATCAACCGTCAGTCAGTGATGATAACCGTAACCACCTTACACCCTTATCAGTCACATAAGATATGCTATCGCATGAAAGTAATCCGATCACCTTCGAGAAATCGAATTGTCACTCCTGCTGTTGCCGCAGTGAGGGCACATCTTGTTCAGGCTATGGATATGTGTGTACAGGTAAGTGCAGTAGAGACTGTTATTAACGCACCAAACTACTTTTGCTTTGTGACATTTATAACAAGAAGGGCACAACCGTATTCACGGCGAAGTTGAGATTGCAGCGCTACAAAAAGGAATGGTTGTATAAAAAAAACTAGATTTCTCTCGCCAGCAGCGTAGCGAAACAAGGAAAGCAAAATATTGCAAATTGACTTTGAGAAAACATCTTTTATGTGAAAGCGTGGACAGGTTTTTTCTTCGAAAACGCATCATCGCCGCGCCGTGCCGGAAAGCGAGCGCAGGCGTGCGGCGCCAAGCACAACTAATCGAGACGTAATGTACCGTTGCCACGACAGATGGCGCCTGTGCGTTTGCGCCGATAAAGCGCCGCAGCAGCTCTAATCGCGTGAGGCAAGGACCGGTGAAGAAGGCACATGGTGTTAGAAAAAACGAGGTGTATGAACGGGGCCGCTAAGCCCGGGAGAACATTTTGGAATGTCCTGGGCGTGCGATCACATGATTCAAACGTGACCTTGGGGATACGTCAGTTCTGTGCATAATACAGGTGTTTTCTTTTTTTTTATTTCACTGCGAGGAGTGAAAGAATGGCTGCAACATATCTCTGAAATTCAGTGCGTTGGAAGAAAGAAAGCAGGTGCTTGGCCATCGGAGTGCGGAGCTGAAGGAGTGGAAGTGTCCAGCCGTCTTTCGAGTAAAACACATAACAGTACGCATGCCTTCTTTTTGAAGGCAAAATAAAATCCTTTAATAGGTCGTGCTCGCGGCCACGATTGTTTCCGTCCATACGTAAAGCTTTAGTTTGATAACGTCACTAGTGATGCAGTACATAAATATGGGAATGTTATCTCTACTCACTATATTTTGTCCCGGGGTGGAACAAAATACAGTGAGTAGATATAACTGGGACACCCTTCTTGAAAGATTCAGCGGAACAGTGTCCACCTGGCGGAGGAGGCTGCCATGGGCGAATGCCTGCCAGCCAGATTTTAAAGGTCTTCTACGGGTGGCAAACAAAGTTTTTAATCAATCAATCAATCAATCAATCAATCAATCAATCAATCAATCAATCAACCAGTCAAATAAACCAGTGACGGCTTGGAGCTGCCTTCGGCAAAGCACAGGGTAGTATTTGCAGGCTTGTCTGCCTTTTTTCCTTATCAGTGAGTTAGGGCTGCTTTTGCCTGAAGGGCAGCGGAGGCAGTGCTAGATCTGACTGCTTTTATTTCGAAGCTGGTTATAGCACAGGGAAAAACAATAGAAACGAAAATTTGTCCGTAAGCCAAGTAACATGAATAATTTCACGTCTTAAATGGTGGTGATTGGGTCGTTCAACGAACTGTCGTTTTTGTTTTACTTCTATGAATGATACACAAGCCTGTAATTCTACTCGCAAAGTTTTAATGCATAGCGCGCGGTACATGTTAAGAAAACGCGATAGAAATCGAAATCGGGAAACTCCTCCAACGGAGAATGACTGCCATTTGGAAATGCTCGTGTGACTTCAAAAGAGGATAGACGGCGGACTGTCGACTGCAATGTCACAGGACACTTCTGCTTCTCGAGGACGGTTGACACAATGGTCATCCCTCTTGCAGAAGTGCTTGATGAACATGTTACGTCAAAAAAAAAAAGATATAGAGAAATGCATATTTTCTTCGGTATAGACACGGTCTCAGTAAGTAGGCTGCATGATTAGCTTATCGACGCATTGATCTGTCGCATTACACCGCCGACGACAACATGACCAACGGTCGCCTATCGCCATAGTGTCGGGGTCTCGGCTCCGCGAAGTGGATGTTCGGCCTATTTGTTTTAGTCAGATCGGAGGCCGAGCGAGGGCGCAGCAGATAACGCGGAGGCTGAGCGAATCTTGCCCGTGCCGCAATTTTATGTCCGGCCCACAGCCGGCAAAATTTTTCTTATCCTTTCCTAGTCGGGCCCGTGGGCCCGGCCGTACTCGGGCGCTTGTGCCGGCGAAAGCAAATGTAGTGCCGTAGTATGAATTCTTTGAACATTAGGCAGGGCAGGCAGGGAATTTCGAGAGACCACCTCCTTTGCCAGTAACGCACGACGCGCACGCTTTGACGCAAACAGCAACTGTACTCTGCCGTCCATGCTTTGGACACAAACCTGAGCTTAATATATCTCTTACAAACGGATATTTTTGTAGAGCTCGGCCCCTTCTTGGTATGGCCCGTTGTCACAGCTGAAGCCGTTCGTCCTCTTTTGGCGCCGAAAAAACGAAAATGTTTCCTTGCAGAATTAGTAGCCCGTATTGAAGCGGGAAGGAAAGCACTTTTGCCCCGTCATAGGAACGGAGAACACACCATGATCAAAGAAAGGCATGAGGAGGGGGCTGCAGTGTAATGTACTGTGCAATAAGAGAGGAAAACGATACGCGCGGCTGATGCAAGTCGAGAACTGACTGCCACTACTTGCGGCAATCAACAGACTCGTAGGCACTGAAACCACCCATAGGTCGGCAAAATCACGTGTGCTCACGCAGGCTCACTCAGAAAATTTGGTCCATCGGCGGGCTCACTCTCACTCAGACTCACAAGGCCCCGACTCACTCATAATCATGAACTATAACTCACGAAAGTTGGCGACTGACTCGGTCTCACTCATTCTCATGAACTCAAACTCACGCATGATGACGGTTCACTCGGGCTCACTCAGACTCATAACTAATCCGGGCTCACTCACTCATCTAGACTCACTATTTTTGACTCGCGACTTATCTGCACTCACTCACTGCGACCTGCGACTCATCTGAACTCAGACGCATCATGGACTTACTCATGTCAACTCACGACGCATCTGAACTCACTCATCTCGACTCATTCATGTTTGACTCACGACTCATCTACGCTCACTCACTTCGACTCACGACTCATCTGGACTCACTCACAGTGACATGCAGGAGATAACCTTTATACCATTAACCAGTCATGCACATGGTTGAACTAATCTTGGCTACTGCCTCCCGGGCCTCAAAGGAGGACCAGATAACATCACCCTGCACTGCCTCTTTGGAGGATGAACAATGGGCTCTCGGTGCTCGTCTTCCCACCTTTCTCTGTCTTCGTTCCATAAATTCCCGCGTCGAGGACGTGGTACACAACACTGCATTTACATATGTCAGACCTGGCAACATTACCGCCTTTCATATGGTGTGTAGGACCTCCATTCTGTTGAACGACCACGACGCCTTGGCTCTGAGGACATTCTGGTTTCGCACCGCCTTCTCACGGAGACTGCTCTCGTAGTCTACCAGGTAGGTACGCTGTGTCATGAGGTTTATCCCGAGGTACCTGTAGGTTGAAGCCCACAGGATTTCGTGCCCTTGAAGCAGTGGGCTCGGTTCCACAGCCGTACTGACAAGAGACCAGCACAGTACTGCACTCTTCCTCTTGCTGAAATGTAGACCCAACTGCTCCGCGTGCGCTGTGCTGATATCCAGCAACTTTTGCAGTCCTGCCTTTGAGCCCTCCATAAGCACAATGTCGTATGCATACAGCAGGCCCGGTAGGACGTGTTGCACTAACCGGCCACTGTTCATGTATGACGTCAGAACCCTCGCCACACCTTTCCAATTCACCCTCAAGATCGCTCAGCAGCAGCATGAACAGCGGGGAGAGAGGGCATCCCTGTCGTAGACCCCGCTGTACCTCGACCGGACGAGACTGGAGGCGTTGCCACTTCACCACTACCTTGGCGTAGCCGGGCGATGACCTCTTCAGAAAGACCCCTGAGGCGCAGCATCCTAAAGGGTGTTGCCGCTGTCACTATCGATGCGGTTATCTTGTACTGCCAGAGCCCTGGTGTTGCTCCAACGATGGGGGGCGGTGAAACCAGAACTGGTATTCCACAGGCTGCTGGGGCAGAATCAGGGCTTTCGTCGATGGATAGCAGTGTCGGCGTTTCCAAGCGCACTTGAAGAACGGCAGCATACCACGAGGAGGTGACGACCAGCAACTGGGTAATGAAAACGAACGGTATTTTAAACAGGGAGTGAGGTGTTTGCAACATTCGAGCCTTACTGGACAAACGCACAAAGCGCAAGTGTGTGGCGGTGTGTTTTGAGAGAGAGAGAGAGAGAAATAACATTTATTGCACCCGTCAAAAGGTTGGTGAGGATCAGAGGCGAAGCTCTGTCCCAACCATGTCCTCCCCCTCAGCCGTCGACCTTTATCCCTTGGATCTTAGCAGCGGCCAGGGCAAGACGGATGACTTCTCGTTGCCCTTTTTCGTCCTGCTTGAGAAGTAGTGCCTCCCAGGACTCATCTGTTCGGTCAGGTTCTCCAAATCTAGGACACGTCCATATCATATGGATCATATCCGCTATGCCATCGCAACGTTTGCACCTGGGGCTAAAAATTTCCGGGTGCCACTTGCTGTAAAGCTGGGCGTTCGGAAATACTCCAGTCTGTAGCTTACGCCACATAACCTCCTCGCTTTTGTTGAGTTGCTTAGTTGAGTTGAGTTGAGTGTGTTTTGAAGCCATTTGGTTGAAGCACTCTGCTGATCTCCAATATGCCTTTCCTCAGTCATCTGTCCTGCCTGTATAGGCCTCAGGGTATTGCATCATGTTTTGGTTTACCGTCATATCCACACCACTGGAGCATTTAGAACGAGTGCAATGCTTCGCCTTGTTACATATCGGATCCACATACCGTGAACATTTACATACGAGATGCTGTAGTCGTATCGCGCTAAGTTGATTATTTTAAATCGGGGATCTTTCACATCATGTAAAAAAGTTATTCAAATAGCTGAGTGAGTACTGCAATGTATACGGTGTTGCATTTGGGTCGCGAGTGCCGGGGTTAGCGTACCGCTGCCAGCAGTTATTACGTGCGGCGCGCGGCCCCTCGGTAGCGTTGGCCTGGCGGCTCCGTGGACGGCGGACGGCATCAAAGGTGCCAGCAAAGACGAGGCGTCTTTTAACGAAACAACCTTTACTGTAACATCAGGAAGAAACGGGCAGTGAAGCTGACCCGGAGAGATTACAGACACTCTCACACAGCTGGTGTCTAGCGTCGTGCCAACGGCGCGTCAAAGTAGTCTCTCCCTCAGCGGAGTCGGCCGCTGCTTTTTATAGTTTTTCCAGTTCACAGGGAAAGGGTAAACCCTCACAGGAAAGGGAGAGCCAAACATGTTGGTTCACGACGAATGACTCAATCGCAGGTGTTCCGACCTCATCTCCTCCACCTCCTGCAGACAGGAGAGGGCGACGCACTTTCCCTCGAGCTCCAGGCTTGGCCACCTTTTGCACACACACGCACGCACAGGAACACGCTGAGACTTGTCGGCGGGAGGAATCGTTGCGCGGCCGATGAACGGCGTCGAAATGGCCGATCCGCTCGCGGTTCTGCCTGTTGCTATGCGGTGGCCGCGTCAGCTGTCCCACTTCTCGGTGGAGAAACGTAACAGACTGCCCCGCCGGGGAAGGGAGATCCCGAAGGGCAGGGGACTGCATCCGCTGTCCGGAGGGATCGGGATGTTGCTGCTAACCAGGGTCGTCCGACTCTGTTTCTCTTGAGCCAGTCAGCCTGAAGAAGTCCTTGGCAAGTCCGGGTTTCCAAGGCACTCTGCAACTTGTCTTCAGGAGAGATTTCTGACAACCTACAGCATCACAACCACGCTAAAAACTCAACTGGTCAGCCAGCAAGCACGGCACAAACTTCACTAAGTTTTGCCAGACTATTTCCCTCTTATGCCCCCATCTACATTAAAGGGGCAGCTTAGCAGCACTTGGAACGCGTCCACAAATTTGAAAATCGCATTTTCAAAACAGCATTTCAAACAAAGATAATACAATACAAATTTTCAAAATCCTATGTCAGGAAGAAAAACACCAACTAGTGAATAAAGGCTTCTTCTCAAGTTATGGGCTTCGACTTAAGCCATCGGCATTACCGTCGAGACTCCCCTTTTTGTAACGCACCTCAAAAGAATACTGCTGTAAAGCGAGGCTCCAGCGCAAGAGGCGACCATTTTTGGAAGAAGTTGTCTGCAGCCATTGGAGAGGGCAGTGATCCGTCTCGATGATAAACCTCGAGCCGGCAAGGTAGCACGATAGTTTCTGAACGGCCCACACGAGACAGGCACACTCTTTCTCGGTGGCACTGTACGCCTGCTCACGACCGGTCAGTTTGCGACTAGCATACAGGACGGGGTGTTCCTCTCCTCCAGTCTCTTTCTGGCATAGTACAACTCCCATGCCACGCTCACTAGCATCGCACTGAACCACGAACTCTTTAGTGTAGTCTGGCGATCGTAGCACAGGCTGGCACGTTAGAGCGCTCTTTAAGGCTCTAAAAGCGCTTTTCTTTGTCTCGTCCCAGACGACTGTTTGAGGCTCCGTTTTTCTGAGAGCATCTGTCAGGGGACTCGCAATATCAGAATACCTGGGAATGTATCTCTGATAGTAGCCGGCGACACCTAAGAACGACCGGATATCGGTCTTTGTGCGCGGCTGAGGAAAGTTTCGTATCGCGGCAACCTTTATTTCAGAAGGACGGCGACGACCCTGTCCAACCACGTGACCGAGGTAAACAACTTCGGCACGTGCCAACTGGCACTTGGGAGTTTTGACCGTTAAGCCTGCTTGGCGCAAACGGGTTAGCACTGCCCGCAAGTGTGTCATGTGCTCCGACCAGGATGCCGAGAATACCGCAACATCGTCCAAATAAGGCAAAGCGAACTCCTCAAGTCCCCGCAACACTTTGTCCATGAGGCTTGAAAAGCAGTAAGGCGCGTTCTTTAAACCAAAACTCAAAACTTTAGGACGGAAAGTTCCCATTGGTGAAATGAACGCCGCATACCTACTAGCCTGCTCTGTTAGGGGAACCTGCCAGTAACCCCTGACAAGGTCTAGTGTGGAAATAAACTGAGCGCTACTAACTTTCTCGATGCGCTCCTCGATGTTTGGGATCGGATAAATTTGATCCTTAGTGATGGAGTTTAGCTTGCGGTAGTCGACACAAGGACGAGGGTCCTTGCCTGGCACCTCAACCAAAATCAAAGGGGAGGTGTAATCACTCTCACAGGCCTCCACAACATCCAGCTCCAACATTTTCTTTACCTCAGCCTCCATAATATCGCGCTGGCGGGGTGGTACACGGTACGCCTTGGACCGCACAGGCTCAGAGGAGGTAAGTTCAATGTCATGAGTAAGGACAGAAGTTCTACCAGGCCTATCAGAGAATTGACCTCGAAACTCTTGCAAGAGTTCGTGCAATTCGGTTTTCTGCTCAGGCGAAAGCGGTGCTTTAGCGACTAATTCACTAATTAGCTGTTCGGTGACTTCCCTGTTCGTCACTGTACCTAGTCCCGGAAGTTCGACCGGAAGCTCTTCGGGCATGTTCACCATCATACTCACCACTGCTTCCCTTTGCCTGTACGGCTTAAGCAGATTACAATGGTAAACTTGATGTACCTTCCGTTTTCCTGGCAGACTCACTGTGTAGTTAACGTCCGACAATTTTTGCACAATACGTGCCGGACCCTCCCACTGCACGTCCAGCTTGTTTTTCAGCGATGGGCGTAAAATCATTACCTCATCGCCCACCTCAAAGCGACGGGTCCTAGCTGTCCTATCATAATGGACTTTGGCCCTCAGCTGAGCTTTGATCATGGCTTCTTCTGACAACTCCTGCGCCCGCCTCAAACGTTCGAGCAACCTGAGCACGTACTCTACTACGACTGGGTCATCGCCCTGGCCTTCCCACGATTCACGAAGCATGCGAAGAGGAGATCGCAGCGTCCGACCGTACACGAGCTCTGCTGGCGAAAACCCTGTAGTTTCATGCGGCGCGGTTCTTAGGGCAAACATCGCCGCCGGCAGGCATAGCTCCCAGTCAGTTTTTCGCTCAAAACACATAGCTCTCAAAAGCCGCTTCATGACGGAGTGAAGTTTTTCAACGGAATTCGACTGGGGATGGTACACGGAGCTATGCAAGAGCCTTATTCCAGGAATGATGTGGTCAAAGCGCTAGTGAACACTGTGCCCTGATCTGATTGGATTTCTGCAGGAAAACCAACTCGCGCAAATATGGACAGCAGTGCATTCACTATCTCCACTGAACTGAGTTCTTTAAGCGGGACTGCCTCGGGGAACTTTGTCGCGGGACAAATCACTGTCAGAATATGTCTATACCCTGAGTTTGTTACCGGTAGTGGTCCCACAGTGTCAATAACGAGCCTTCTGAACGGTTCCGTAATGACGGGCACCAACCTCATCGGCGCTCTCGATTTGTCCCCAGGTTTGCCCACATGCTGACAGGTGTCACATGTCTTTACAAACTCTTCTGCGTCCCGAAAACATCCTGGCCAATAGTACTCTTGCAATAGGCGGTCCTTAGTCTTTTTAATTCCTAGGTGTCCTGACCACGAACCTCCATGCGACAAGCGCAACAGATCCTGACGATAGCACTCAGGCACGATCAGCTGATCGAACTCAATTCCCCTGCGGTCTCGATACTTTCGGTACAGGACCCCATTTCTTACTTCAAAACTGACATTTTTCTTGGCGATACCTTCTTTTAGATTGCAGCGGATGTTCTCAAGGCTGCGATCCTTTCGTTGCTCGGCTATCAAAGCAGACTTGCTGACATTCAGCAACAAGTTAAGACTCTCTGACGTAGGCGCGACGAACAAACCTGCAGATAGCTCTTCTAAACTACCCGTGTTGGGCATTTTCTCTCCTGTATCCGGTGCCTTCAATTTTTCAGGCTCACTTGTGTTTACAGCGGACGTGGTCTCAATCTCAGCGTGCTGTTCCTCCGACCCTTTTTCATCGCTTGACAACCTCATCTTCGGAATTACCGCCTTTGCAGCTAGCTCCCGAGCTCTAGATCTGGTTAAGGCCAGTACGCTAGCCTCTCCAAAAACAAGCCCCTTTTCGCGCAAGAGGTGATCGGACTTGTTTGAAAACAGGTACGGGTACTGAGGAGGAAGCATAGATGACACCGCAGCTTCTGTCTCAAGAGCGCCGAAAGGCCCCTCAATAAGCACTTTGGCTATGGGCAAACATACGCTGTGAGCTTCCACTGCTTGTTTGATCCACGCGCATTCACCCGTGAACATCTCTGGTTCTATGTAAGAAGGGTGAACAACATCCATGGTGGCCGCAGAATCGCGAAGCACTCGACACTGTTTCCCGTTCACGAGGAGGTCTCGAGTGTACGGTTCGAGAAGCTTCATGTTCTCGTCACTTCTGCACAACGACAAAAACACGATCTTTGGTTTCGTCTCTGGACACTGCGCCGAAAAATGACCAGGCTTCTGGCACGTATAACAGACGCGCGATTGCCTTGCCTCGAACCTCTTTTTCCGTTCGGCTTCGGTTACCTCCGTCGCTTTATCGCCGGCCGGACTGCTTTGACTCGCATCCGCACCACGTTTTTTCTCCTTAGCTTTAAAGGGCTTGAACTTCGGCCTCTCAAACTTAGAGCCGAATTCCCCCTGTTGACCGTCCTTAGCTCCACGAGCCCGACGCGTCACAAACTCTTCAGCTAGCTCGGCGGCTCTATCCACCGTACTAACATCTGGCCTATCCATGACCCAATACCGCACGTTCTCGGGTAACCGACTGTAAAACTGTTCCAGCCCGAAACACTGCAAAATCTTATCGTGGTTACCAAACGCTTTTTCTTCTTTGAGCCACTCATACATGTTTGACATAAGCTTGTAGGCAAACTCTGTATACGACTCACTTTTGCTTTTCTCATGCTCTCGAAAATTCCGACGGAATGCTTCTGCTGACAGCCTGTACTTTCTTAGCAGACTCGATTTAACTTTGTCGTAATCCTCTGCTTCCTCTTTTGTCAAGCGAGCGATTACGTCTGCCGCCTCACCGGGTAACAATGTGAGCAAGCGCTGTGGCCACGTTTCCCGAGAAAACTCTTGCTTCTCGCACGTTCGCTCGAAGTTAACCAGGAACAAACCAATGTCCTCTCCAAGCTTAAACGGCCGCATTAGGTCACTCATTTTGAACGATTCCCGTTCTCCTGCACCGTGAGCCCGACTTGCACTGCCAGCGCGTCCCGCGTTTATTTCGAGACGTTTCATTTCCATAGCGAATTGACGGTCTCGCTCCTCTTTCTCTTGCCTTTCCTTACGGTCTCGCTCCTCTTTCTCTAGCCTTTCCTTACGTTCACGTTCACGCTCACGTTCACGCTCCTCTTTCTCTATCCTTTCCTTACGTTCTTCAATGATCTCAAGGCATTCCAAAAGCTCGTCATCTTCAGCTTTCGACTCAAGAATAGCCTTTAACACTTCTGGTTTTCTGAGTTTGTCTGACAAATTCAGACCCAGCTCCTTCGCAAGCTCTAGCAATTTCGGTTTGCGAAACGACTTCAAATCCAAATCCATGGCTGTTCCGAATGTTGCCTTCTCTACTGCCCACTATTGCCTTGCTGCAATTAACCCAGCAACAACGACAACACAATTACCAGCTCTGTTCTCTACTTAACAAAAGCCTGGCAAAACTCAGTAGAAGAAAGTCCCGCACTCACCAACCTCGCAGCCAAGAATCCAACGCAGTCGTTCCGCTGCAGGCAACCAGTCATTACACAGGGCTCGTTGCACTGCTCCCGCCTTTCCGCTGAGCTGCTTTGATTCACGAGTCACGCCTGTGACATCTCCGCTCTTCCCACCAGATGTTGCACCTCGGTCAGGCCTGGCTCGTTTCACCGACCACGGTCACTGCTTGGTCGTCCTCGTCTCTCCGCTGTTCACCAGTTGTTGGACGACGGTATCGTCTGGCTCGTCCTTCCAACCACGATTACGGCTTGGTCGTCGTCATCCCACCGCTGTTCACCAATTGTTGCATTTGGGTCGCGAGTGCCGGG
This sequence comes from Amblyomma maculatum, assembly GCF_055883805.1. NCBI lineage: Eukaryota > Metazoa > Arthropoda > Arachnida > Ixodida > Ixodidae > Amblyomma > Amblyomma maculatum. Next base: position 142,634,207 of record NC_139349.1, on the reverse strand, counting down.
GTTAGCGTACCGCTGCCAGCAGTTATTACGTGCGGCGCGCGGCCCCTCGGTAGCGTTGGCCTGGCGGCTCCGTGGACGGCGGACGGCATCAAAGGTGCCAGCAAAGACGAGGCGTCTTTTAACGAAACAACCTTTACTGTAACATCAGGAAGAAACGGGCAGTGAAGCTGACCCGGAGAGATTACAGACACTCTCACACAGCTGGTGTCTAGCGTCGTGCCAACGGCGCGTCAAAGTAGTCTCTCCCTCAGCGGAGTCGGCCGCTGCTTTTTATAGTTTTTCCAGTTCATAGGGAAAGGGTAAACCCTCACAGGAAAGGGAGAGCCAAACATGTTGGTTCACGACGAATGACTCAATCGCAGGTGTTCCGACCTCATCTCCTCCACCTCCTGCAGACAGGAGAGGGCGACGCACTTTCCCTCGAGCTCCAGGCTTGGCCACCTTTTGCACACACACGCACGCACAGGAACACGCTGAGACTTGCCGGCGGGAGGAATCGTTGCGCGGCCGATGAACGGCGTCGAAATGGCCGATCCGCTCGCGGTTCTGCCTGTTGCTATGCGGTGGCCGCGTCAGCTGTCCCACTTCTCGGTGGAGAAACGTAACAACGGTCACACATTAGCCTGACGGCCCCGCGTGTGTTATGGCGCTCGTCTTCTGTGCCGAAGAAAAGCGGGATCGAATCCCGGCCGCGGCGGACGCTTTTCGATGCAGGCGGAAAGCAAGAAACCAGTGTGCTGTGCGATGACAGTGCACTTTAAAGCTTCCCAGGGGATCGAAACTTCCGCAGCACTCCATTACGGCCTCTCTCACAGCCATAGTTCGAAACTTCCAGAGCCCTCTATTACGGCCTCTGGCGCTAATGCCGAAGCGTTCACGCACTCTCTCCAGCACGCAACCAGATTTCTGTATAAACATGGTAATAAAATTCCAATCAAGAATTGTGTTAGCCTGGAGACACAAGCTCCCTAGTCCTGACTACAGCTTGCTTAAATGACATATTCACAGATATGGAATGTTAGCAGTTAGGTATCAAGGTTGATGAAGAATATTTGCGATTCGCTTTGACATAGCCTTGTTAATTAGCTCCGGCGAACAGCTGCAACAAATGATTAATGACCTACAGAGAAGAAGCAGACAGGTAGGCCTAAAGAATAATATATTTAGAAATCTTAAAAATATTGGAGGTCCAGGGAAAGGAACAGACGTTTAAAATATGTAGTGAATCTTCCCCCCCTCCCCAAGGTATACTGCGCACACAAAAACAAAGACGAGAAAGGTACAAACAAGCGCTTGCTGTGTATACCTTTTTCGTCCTTGTTTTTATGTGGGCAGTATACCTTGAAGATATATGTCTCACCGACTCGCCCAACAACGCGCTCTTTTAAGGTAGGGAATTGCTGGAAGTGGTAGGCGAATACGTGTGCTTAGAACATGTAATAACTTCGATGCGGACCATAAAAGGGAAATAACTAGGAGAATAAGATACGGAATGCATTTGGAACGTACTCTCACATTATGACAAGCAGCTTACCGGTATCGCTCGTCAGAAAAGTATATAACTGTCGCTCCTTACTGGTACTCACCTATGGGACTAAAATGTGGAACCTAGCAAAAACGTGTTCCACTTAAGTTGAGGACAACCCAGAGAGCTATGGAAGGAAAATGGTAGGTGTAGCCTAGAAAAATAGCAAGCAGGCAGAATGAATAGACGAAACACTCAAGTTGCTGATATTCAAGTCTACATAAATAAAAAAAAAGGCATGGGGAAGACATGTAGTGCGAAGAGAGGATAACCGGTAGTCGCTAAGAGTAACAAATTGGATTCCAATGGAAAGCGTATACTGGGTCGGCAGAAGATTAGGTGGTTGGATGAGGTTAAGTTCGCAGGGATCAAGTGGGCAACGCACTAAATGCGAGAAATGGTATAAAGCGACGGAGTGCCGGTCATGGGTATATTCAGCCTGGTGTATCGAATTATGGCGTATATCAAACTCCCACAATATTCCATTGTAAATCCTATTTAAATCCATAACTATTATATATGATAGCATATAAAGGTCGTTTGGCCTAAAGTAATGAGGAAAACATGCTGGCAAAACGAGCGCCTACATGCAATGTCCACCGCTGCTAATCTGGACCTGATGCGTCGTTGAGAAACAGATGGCGCCTCCGCGTTTGCGCCTGTAAAGCGTCGCCGCTCCTCCCATCACGTGTTGCAGGACCGATAATGAAGGGACATGATGCTAAAACAAGGAGGTGTGTGAAAGGCCCCTCCGAACAAAAGAATATTTTTGAATGAATGAATGAAAACTTGATTTTCACTGTAAAGGAGCCCTTCATATCCCGCCCCCGGCACGCAGGCTGGGGGGCGGGATATGAAGGATATGATAGAAAACTATTACATCGTCAAGATAACACAAACAAGTGATCCACTTGAAGCCTCGGAGCAAAGAGTCCCTCATGCGTTCGAAGGTTGCTGGGGCATTGCAAAGGCCAAAAGGCATGACTTTGAATTGATAAAGGCCGTCAGGGGTGATGAACGCGATTTTTTCATGGTCTCGCTCGTCGACAGAGACCTGCCAGTAGCCGGAACGAACCGCTGCCGAACTTCCTGCAGGTGGCCGAATTCACCCTGCAGTGCGAGTACGAGGGGGTCGCACGTGTTTGCCGGCGCTGCGGCGCTAGTGGCCACGTGCGCGCTGCGTGCGATGTCCCCTTGTGCGCGCGCTGCGGGGCCTTCGGCCACGCTTCGTGCAACCTCCCCTGCCCCCAGTGCGGCGCGGACCACGCGCTGATCAAGTGTGGTGCTAGGACGTTCGCGTCCGTGGCCAAACACGCCATGGTAGTGGCCGCTGCAGCCGCAGCTGTGCCACAACCCACCCAGCCTGCTGCCAAAGAGCCGACCGACGCGTTGTCTTCTGAACAACCGCCGGAAGGCACCGAGCCCACTGAGCACAGAGTATCTTGTAGCTGTCTTGATATGTCTATATTGGTCACATATATCTTGAGCTATCAAAGACATCTACAAGACGTCGCTTGGTGCTAGTCTAGAAGACATCATCGGCAAGATGTCTAGAATCTGTCTAGTGAAGAATTTTTATGTCTTCAGCTACGCAAGACAGTTATTAGCCGGCTTACGCCAGATGTCTTCTAGAGTTCTGCTTCAGAAGTCTACCATACTTCCTAACAAGACGTTTCAGGGTCACATATATGCGCCTATAGTGCAATATGTACACAATTTAACTGGACGACACTGTTCTGCATACTCTAAGTATAAATTGTCGAAGGTTTGTTCTAGCAATTTTTCAGCTTGCAAAATACTGTATCCAAAGTGCCTGCGCTTTTGAATTAAGCATGCAATTTGGGCTGTTTCCAGCATGCAGGACCAATATGGCACCAAGAAATGCTGTTTAGGCGATGGGTATCTGAACATAATGTACAAAAGCCACTGACACCTTCATTTCTGCAGCCGATAGCCACACGCGTACTGTGTTCGACCTCGCTGGGCGCAGTCCAGTCCGCCGGAAGACTCCAAACTCCGAGTGTTCACAACGACAAAGTAAGCTAGCGATGTACCCGTGTGTGATAAAAGCCAGTAGTTCGCACAGAGGAAAGATTTGCTGCGCCGATGTTAATACGGAACGCCAGCTATGCACGATCCGCCATTCCCAAACTTCGCGCGCCGTGGCCTTTTCGCACCCCTCCTCTTTACAGCGAGATAGAAAATAGTGCGCCAAAATAATTACGCAAGACGCAGGTTGTATTTACCGTTTTGAAACAAATACGTCATAAGCAACAGTTACATTTTACTTGTATATCTTGTTTTATGAAATATATTTCAGATTTCTATTGTTTTTAAAGTTATTGTATCAATGCGCTGCTCGGCGGCTGGCCATTTCAAATTTTCGTCGTGTCTAGTCGTGTCTGCACGTTAGGCCGTTGGTTTGTGACTGCGTTGAAAATGTATCCCGCACAGCGGCTGCTACTTCTGGCTGCAAGGCAAGCTTCGCTGGGTGAGTAAGAAATTGTTTCTTCTAAATGAGTCACTTAATGGAGCAGTAAAGTGACTGAGTGTTTTCTTTTTCCGATAAAAATGCTGCAAAGACCGTTGTTTGCATCCGCCGCCGCAGGCTGTATGGGCGAGCAAGATAGCGCGCGCGGACCGTTTAGTCAGTACGAAAGGCGGTGTTTTATGGCGCATCTACAGTTTTGTGCATGCAGGAAGGTTTTTCGCTTGTAATTCCACTCGCCGCGTTTCGTGAACTGCCATTGGCGGCGGAACCTCGCGATGTAATTCTTCAAAATGAGCTTGGCGATCCGACGTCTTTCGTTGATTGCCGCTGGTTCTAACACTTTCCCAGGAAACACAACTGAGCACGAAAGTCTGCATGCTTAGGGTGGCCTTCACTCTGCAGCAAGATACAGAAAATGCGCACCGTCGAGTGGAAGCCGTGCATTGGTCGTCAGCCTGCAGAGCTCTATACGCGCTAAGTTATGCCGCGGTTGCGAAAAAGAAAGAGAACGATCTCAATAAGCCGCCTTAGAGGGGAGGGTAAGGTGCATTCTGGCCACAGCGACTCTCCCAACTGCTAGCAAAATACTCTCTGCCTGTTCACAGGCACAAGTTTAAACACATAGCGAGATAGGAACGGCGTACAAACATTCTGCAGTGATTTAATTTTAATAGTTCATAAAATGTTTACAGACAGCCATTACATTGCCGTGATTAAGTGATTTTACATTTTCATATATTCAGAATGCACAATTTAATTCTTTTTAAGTTCCTGAACTGCATGCTGTGTGATGTGCTGGTGCTCTTTTTGCTTTGGTCCTCAGGTTTTTTTTTTTTTTTTTTTTTTTTTAATTGGCGGAAATGTTTTAAGAAATTAAGCTTCAGTTGAATTGGTACAGAAAGAAATCGAAAGCAAATCTTTCGGACGGACCTCATATAACGAAAAGCCTATTATAATATACAAAAACATATCAATTTCATTTGTTTTCTTGCGTCAGGGCCAATAGACTCTTCCTATCCAGAACTGGGAAAAGAAAAGAGAGTACTGAATCATAACTTACTTTTAAGGCGTATAGAATGTAGCCATGTTATAAATGGGTTCAGTGTATGCCTTCTGGCTGTCCTCAACAACAAAGCTGTGACTCCACGCAAACCTTTTGATAGCATATGGACTCCTCCCGAAGTGAAGGTGTTTGGCATCAAAGGTGAAATACCTTCATTTAATTTCAGTTCAGTTCAGTCGTGTCCAACTCTTCGTGACCCTATGGACCATGTCACGCCACGCTTTCCGGTCTCTCACTATCTTCCTAACATCACATAACTTCCTCTGCAGTGCCTCAAGGATGCCATCTAACCATCGCGTTCGCTGCCTACCCCTTCTCCGGCGACCCTCAACCTTTTCCAGCATCAAATCTTTCTCCAGCGACTCCTCTCTTCTCGTCAGATGACCAAAGTAGCTGAGCTTTGACTTTAGAATTAACTTAGAATTAAGTTTAGAATTTAGAATTTAATGCTCTTTTTCACATTGTGCTGTTGTGTCTGTGTTTGGTGCTCTTGTTATTTTGTGTCTGCGCGAATTTTCATGTAAACAAAACACTTACCCAACAGCTCAAGCAAGTGAGCTATGCATCCTTTTTTTTTTTTTGCTCTGGGTGCATGGTCACTGTTTAAAATATTGCTTTCATTTGTTCTAGGAAAAACTGGTGAGATGCATACATACATAGGTACCTACATATATACATGCATAGATACATACATAGGTAATGCATCCATACATATATACATGATACATAGATTTATTTCTTCTCTACATATGTTGAATGAAACACTTAGCAAACTCAGAGGCAGGAACCTTACCCAGCATAGAAAGTGACTCTCAATAAAAAAAAAAGAAATGTATAAATCAGGAAAATGGTGGTTCTCTTCAGGTGTGTCTGTTGGTGAAGACAAGAAAATGTTTTAGCCTTCGAGGTCATCAAGGAGTTATTAATATACATATATTATACACAGCACTATTTTGTGCTGCTAGTGCGTGTCTTGGTTAAACATATTTCTATTGTGTACTCAGTACTCTCAACCTTATGTGACATATTTTGAGGTTAAATTCATATCCTATGTTTTGTAGTCAGTGATTTGCTTTATTAAACTTCACAAGAAATCTTTAAAGCATTGGAACACCTTGCAGGTTGCCACCACCTCCACGGCTGCCTAGCAACTATCCTTTTCCTGTCTGTGTGACAAACACAACTTAGCAATGAGGGCCACAGGACTGACATCTCACTGGGCAGTCGCGGGCTACTGACTGAATACACAGGTATGGTTTGACTGTGCCAAAAACTTAGAGTTGCCAACAGTGGGACTTTTTCCTTCTGTTTGGGAGCTCATATATCTAAATCGTGCTTTTGATTTTAATCCTGGCAGGTGTGACATGGAAAGCCTTCAACACCAATGAAACTTAGTTTTGCCGACGTCACAAAAGAGTGGTTGGTGTTTGCCTTGTGACAAAGACCAAGTCCACATCTAAAGGCGCTGCAGAGCCACCATGAACAGTGCCACAATAGCAAGCAGCTGGGATCAAGGCACCTTCTGTGCTCATTTACAACTCAAGTTTGAAGCTTTGTAATTTTGCAAAGGTAGGCCTCCAACAATTGACAGAGAGGAGCCTCCCAATCAATTGAGCCACAAAGGAATTCCCCCTTTCATGGCAGTAGGTGACAAAAAGAGGCAGTGCAGCTGGTGTTCAGTACCGATAAAGAAAAAGCTGCCCAGCCTAGTGAGCTGTGGACAAGGGCTGGAGTGGTACCAGTGTTGAGAACGATCTGATTGGCAGAAAAGCCTCCTTTGAGGAATATTCGCCCCTTCATTCTTAATTTGTAACTGACTGCAGTGGATCTGATAGCCCTGGAAGTTTTTTTTTCAATTTTCTCTGCCCTCTAGGGTTGTACAGAATAACAGATGCACAACCCATGCCAGCTCCCTCATTTTACGATGCTTTCATGCCAGAATGTTGGCAGTGGTATTCAGACCTTGTTTTTTTTTCAATGCCTTTTCTCCATGCATAATAACAGGCTATTTAGCGTAACACAGTCGCACACAAGACAGAGGACACCATCAGCACTTACAACTGTTCAGCGGAAAGCAGCCGATATACATAGCCTACTCAGGTGATGCGCACGGGTACAAGGCAACATGGAAACAGCACCATTTTGTCAAACTATGCGTGAGAAATTTTTCTTCAGTCTCATAAGAAAAACCAATTTGCTGCTGACACAGCTGTAACCTGCTTTTTTATATGAAGGGCTTCTAGTGTTTCATGAGCCGTTACCCACAGTTTTCACAATTGGTGCAAACCCTACGGTGCACGAGAAGTCGCTCACCTTCATTGTTAATGTCTTTTGCATGTTCCCTAAGTTGGCCATTGACGCAGAATCCTGCTTGTGCAAAATAAGATTTTTCTACATGACAGTAGAATTTTATAGACGGTGGTGCACTTTACGAAATGCTGGCCATGTCTCTTCTGACAGCCGACCTGTTTGCTTTCGTAGCTTATGTGACGGCTTAGCTGAGCAAGCTTTCAGGGAGCAGAGGATACCATCTATACATTAAACAGGTTTGAGCTGTGTCAGTGACACTCCAGCTTTTCTTTGCGGCTGAACAGATATTTCTCATACCTGCTTTGATAAGATTGGTGCTGTTTTCCTGTTGCCTTGTACATTTGCACATCAGCAGTGAAAGCTATGCATCGACTGCTTTCCCCTAAATAAACAGTTGTAGTCACGTGGTGTCTTCTTTCTTGTGTGTGTCTGTGTTATGCTAAATACCTTTTTTATTTCTGGAAAACCAACTATCTCAGCAGTTAACTTCCTTCTTTTTATACCAGCAGAATGTGAAGAGCAGCACGGTGTGCAACACTGAATTTTATTCTTTTTTTTTTTTGATCTCAGCAGTTTACTTCCTTCTTTTTATACCAGCAGAATGTGAAGAGCAGCACGGTGTGCAACACTGAATTTTATTCTCTCTTTTTTTTTTTTTTGCTGTGCCTTCTGTACTCCTCGCAAGCTGTTTGCTGCACTACAAAAGGTAAGGGCAGTTGGTGCCATCATGGCTGGTTCATGCTGCCCTTATCTTTTGTAGTGCTGCAAACAGCTTTTGATATGGAATATAGTGGTTGGTATGTACAATGACAGGGATGCAAACCTTTTGCTCCTTCCTTTTTTTTCCTTATGGTGCCTTCTAGTGTTTCTTGTAGAGTGATGTATGACCCTTACCTGCTACCTTTTCCTTAGTACTTTTTAGTTATGATAGTAGAATGTAACTATGACAGGCATGCAGCCATTGCATTTTTTTTTCAGTGCATTCTAGTCATGCTAACAGGAACAGCAACAGTGAAGCAGTCTTGGCTTCTTTTTTTGCAGTGTAGATTTTTTAATGGATTTGATGTCGTGCCTATTGCTCAAGTGTTTGTGTAGTTTCTACAAGATGTATGTATGACCAGCATTCAGTTGGTGACATGCATGCACATATGGTATGAAATGCAACACGTGATGATGGTCCTTTGTGAAAGCGCCTTTTTCTGTATACTGAAGCTTTTTCATTCGAATTTGTTGCTTTGTTTTATTTTGTACAAACATTATGCAGATAGTTCGTTCAACCACTCAACCAGTTTTTGTACACTTTTGCATACCTATCCCTGTTTATTTCTAGTCATTTCCTGTTGTTTGGAGTATGGATGTTGTCATTCTTTTGTAAACAGATCATTTTAAGCTTGGAGAGAACTGCATTATTATTTTGTCATTTTCATACCACTTGTAGTGTCTAGTTTCTGTGCTTGTAACTTCGTAGTGCATTGTTGAAAAAAAATCAAATATATGATTTACACATTTTGTTTCCTAGCACCTTTTGTAGTTATTGCCGAATCTCCCAAAGAGCACCCAACCATGGCTGTCCACCTTACAGTGTGGCATGTTTCCTAAAAAGAATGTGTACAGTTCTCACTTACTGTTTGCAGTTTTAATGTCTGTGAGAATGAATGACAATGTGCATCATTCTTTACATGTCATGTGTTCATGAGTTGGCTCTTTCTGGTGTTTTCTTCCTTGGTACAATATTAGGCTTCAGAGAACCACATTTTTTCATTTGCATACTGTTGCTTGTGGCTTTCCTTGCTTTTAACATGCATGAGATTAAGTTGCCTATTTGCAATGTATAATGTTGAGGAAATTAAAGAGTTCTGTAGTTTACTCATCTCATTTTCTAGCATTGGGTGCAGTTACTACCAAACTTTCTAAAGAGCACCTGATGGCCATTAACAGTGAAATGTGGCACGCTTTGTAATAAAAACATACAGTTCTCATTACTAGACAACAGTTGTAGTGCATGAGAATTAATGATTTACAATTGTACATCAGTTTAGCTTGCATCATAACTGAATGTGTGAAAGAGCACTGTGGGTGTGTGACGGCAATACAGCTTTAGTTGTAGTAGCATCTGATGAGACTATATTTTTTGTCTGGCAGTGGTGTTGAAAACCTCTGCAAATACATAAGCATTTCAGACAGTTTTGCCAGAAATAGCAGAGAATAAATAATTTAGAGCATTGCAGGAGATTCTAGAGCTCATTTTAGACATTCAGAATCTATTTTAATGATCTCTAGATGATGACTTGCAAGACGTCTTGCAGCTTAAAAAAGTGGGTGCATTAGCTGAGCTAGAAGGCAGCTACAAGAAGTACCAAGACATATAAAAACATCTTTCATATCTTGTCAAAGCATCTTTTAAATGTCCATCAGCTGTCTTGGGTGCCACTTCAGATGTCTATAAGGTGACTTGTTTATTTTGGGCAAGATGCCTTATAGCTATCTGCTAGACTGACTTACGTTTAGTAAGTTATTTGTCTTCCAGATTTCTAGGAGATATCTTGCAAGACGTCTTGTAGCCTAAAAAAGTGGGTGCATTAGCTGAGCTACAAGATCACTACAAGAAATATCAAGACATCTGGCAATGTCTTGCATATCTTGTCGAGACATATTATATACGTTTAGTAGCCATCTCAGAGGTCTACTGAGACATCTATCGGGCATCTTGCTTGTCTTGGCAAGACAGTTTATAGCCGTCTCATAGATGGGTTGGTGTTTACTGGGGAGGACTACGAGGAGACAACTGACACCCCAGTCGCGGTGAGTGACGTTTCTCTTACCGCGTCCGAACTGTCCTCGCAGGCCGTGCAGAACCGCCTCGCTCCTCGGAGCGACCACGCTCACAGCGGCCCTGCTGATTCCATCGACCAGCAAGCGCCACCATTGGCCGAGAGTTTGGAGCACGTGGCCGTTACGCAGCAGGCAGCCGATCAACTGGAGAGCCAGACAAGCGGCAGCCTCGTCCAGTCCGATGACGACGAGTTTACTCCCGTCACCCGGAGGAAACGAGGCAGACCGCTGCCGCGCATTCGACACCGAACCCCTTCCGCAAGCAGCTCGGCTACATCGGGAGCTGCCACTCAGGCGAAGCGGCGCAATGAACGATCTCCGTCGCCGCTGTACGCGACCGAAGGCGTGATTGTTGCGCCATGTGTGTTATGTGGTGGGGCCTTTCCAGGCCAATGCGACTGTGTGGAACTGAGCTCCTCGTCAGAGGAGGGGGCAGATGCCCCGTGACCGTAACCGCCTTCCTGGCGCGTTGCGGCCCTTGTCCGGGTAGGACCTTCGCCCCAAAACAAAAAAAACTCTCCCCCCCATTCTTGGAGGGGGAGGGGGCCTTGCCGGGGGCGTCGGATGAATGATGATGGGCTGATGGATTATGTGCGATCCTGGGACGCGGCACCCTCGGGTGCCAAGTCCCCTTCCTATCTGACAACGGCAAGGTCGATGGACGAAAAGTAGCTAGCTCCGTGCAAAGTATCAAGCGCGTCGTCAATACGCGGAAGTGGATACGCATCTTTTCTGGTTATCTTATTTAAATGACGATAGTCGACGCAGAATTTCCAACGGTTATCTTTCTTTTTGACCAACACAACAGAGGATGCCCAGGGGCTACTGGAAGGCTCAATTATGTCGTTCGCCAACATTTTGTCGACCTTTGTTTGGGTGACGCGTCGCTCGGCTAGCGAAACACGATAGGGCCGCCTGTGAATAGCACTGGCGTCACCGGTGTCAATGCGGTGACGGAAAACTGTCGTTTGACCCAATGGGCGGGTACCGAAGTCAAAAAGGTCACTGTAGGTGAGCAAAAGCTGCTTTAACTCTGCGGCAAATTCAGGCTGGAGATCAGCTGCAATCATGCTTTTATCAGGATCAGGGCGCGATGTAGAGGGCGAGGGAGGGGTTGCAGGTACGGCATTTGGATTACCGGTAGTCAGAGCTGAAATGGCACAATCGGTCATCGGCGACAGCTCTGCTAGTGAAATTCCCTCGGGCAGAACTTGAGGTGACAAGCTGAAGTTAATGACCGGGCGAGTGGTACGGTTCTGGGAGATATGCACAATCAGCTGAGGAAGGGTGATGTGCCGCTGCAAGATGACATCAGTAAAGGGACACGCGAGATAGTCGCCGTCTGGAACGGGTGGGAATGGCGACATAGGGATGTAGACGGCAGCTTCAGGAGGAAGGCGGCAGAACTTTGCTGATCGAAGGCGGGGTGAGCAGGAGGGTTCGTCAGAGTAGAGGGAAAGGTCCATTCGAAGAAGGCCGGTAGAGTAGTCAATGAGGTCAGAGTGGGCTGTTAAAAAATCACTGCCAAGGATAACGTCGTGGGGGCATTCTTGGAGGACGGTGAACAACACTGGAGCATGACGACTACCAATGGTAACTCGCGCTGTGCACATGTCAACCACGGCAGCAGGGCTTTCATTGGCGACGCGAACTGTGGGCGAGACGGCTGGAGTAAGGACTTTTTTGAGGCGACGACGAAATGAGGAGCTGTGAACGGACAGTTGGACGCCGGTATCAATGAGAGCAGAAACTGGAACACCATCCACAAGGACGTCGATGCGATTATTTTGTAGGGCAGGGGTCAGCAGAGGTTTTTCAGTCCGGGTCACAAATGCAGCGTCACCTCCGGGAGCTGCATTGGCTAGTTTTCCGGCATGGAGCTGGAATAGGACGGGGACAAACTGCGGCGAGGAAGAGGAGAACGCGAGCGTCGGGTCTGCGGAGATGGTCAACGGTTAGCAGCACGAACAGGGACACCGGGGTCAACAGTGGTCTGGTCGAGGCGAGGAGAGGAATAGCGAGGGGCATAGTCTCCGCGGCGGTCGACGTAGGTGAATTGACGAGATGGCGTGTACCAACGGCTATGGCAGTGACGGGAAATGTGGCCAACGCGGGAACAAGTAAAGCAGATGGGGCGATTGCCATGGGTACGCCACTCATTCGGATTGCGGTACCGATGTGGATTGTGGACCCGTCAAGCTGTCCATGGACAGCTTTTTTTCTACAATCCCCCCATCTGTATTTGATGGCAAATAAAAGATTTCATTCATTCATTCATTCATTAATTCATTCATTCATTCATTCATTCATTCATTCATATCGGGGCGTGAAACCGGTGGTGGGTGAGGCCGCTGCAATCACTGGAGCGGCAGGTTCTGAATCCACGGTGTCGGTGCGGCAGGAAGAAGGGAGACCCATATTCGCAACCTCGTGGCGAACAACAGCCTGAATGAGTGATATTGTAGCCAAGGTGTTGTCGGCGGTATGCAAGAGTGAAGGTGCAGGAGTCATTGCCTCGAGTTCTTGGCGGACGATGCGGGTTAAAGTAGTGTCATTAGTTGTCGGTCGAGGATTCGGAATATCGACACAGGAGGAGCTGGCAGCCGTGTTCGGTAGCCGGTCGAAACGATGAGATATGCGCCACTGTCTCGCTTGTTCGCAATGTCGGAACACTGTAGCACAGAGTCCACGGTGGAACAATGTCTAGATAAAAGGAGGTTGAAAGCATCGTCGGCAATGCCTTTTACTATGTGGCCGACTTTATCCTTCTCAGGCATGGCGTGGTCGACTTTGTAGCACAGGGATAGGACGTCCGGTATATAAGTGATGCAAGACTCTGTAGACGTTTGCACGTGAGAAGCGAGCACCTTTTTGGCGGCGAGGTTACGGCCAATGGGCTTTTCGAAGAGGTCGTGGAGCTTCTGCTTACAGATATATCAAGATGTGAGGTCCTCTTCATGGGTCTCAAACCACACCCGCTCGTTCCCAGTCAAGTAAAATATGATATTAGGGAGCATAAGTGTGGGATCCCACCTGTTGTGCTTGCTGACTCGTTCGTACAGGGCCAGCCAGTCGTCGACATCAACGTCGTCGGTCCCACAGAAGGTTCCGGGGTCACGGGGATGGGCGATGACGACAGCAGGTGCGGCGGCAGAAGATGTAGCGGCGTCAGTAGTCATAGTGGTGGTAGCGATGCGTCGGCCACTGCGGAGTTCCAGCTTGTGACGGGGATCAAAATATTCACCTCCACCAAGAGATGTTAGGGGAAATATTTACAGTACGGCAGCTGTCCACACCACTGAGCATGATCACAGCACAGTTGTTGTTGTTCTCTAACTTGATGGCACATATCCACAAAGGGGGATCGGCCAAGAATTGGGGTGCAGAGATATTAGATTTTGAGATGTATAACTACATCGCAAAAATAAATAGAAATAAATGCTAGGGAAGAGAGAAGGAAATGTAAATATGAAAAACGAATATAAAAAAGAGTAAATACTAACGCGCGCAGTAGGAGAATAGAAAGATTTATATGTACAGAATAAAACTTCAAAGCATATTAGCAAGGTAGACGTTTTTTTTCTATTAAGAAGTTTTGAATGGCTTTAAAAATAGGCCTGTGGCTGTACCCAAGCATGGTGGCACCGAACGATAATAAAATTTGGCTGCTCAAATTAAGACCCAGATGTTGTAACAGCTTTTCTGAATACCGTTTTCTCATCATGGTAAAACGGCGGCAAAATATCAAGAAATGGTCTATTGTTTCCGGTTCCCCGCGGAATGAGCAGACAGGAGAAAGCGCCAAACCAGACCTGTGCATATAGAAATTTAGGGGCGAAATACGACAGCGTAGCCTGGTTAGAAAGACCTCAGTCAGCCTTGATTGACATGATTTCCTATTCCAGGAATACTTGAGATCCAGGTAGTAATTCGATGATAAAACAGATACAGACTGCGTTCTTAATAAGGCACGCCTCCGAAATCGTGCTGCTGTTATGTACGCTGTTGCCGGGAGGATGGGCAATACAGGGCGATTCAGAGATTCTTTAGCTAGTTAGTCAGCAACCTCATTGGCTGTCACATTACTGTGTCCTGGTACCCACACTATATGTATGAGGTTAAATGTGAGGGGAGAAATGAAAGAAGGGTGTTTAAAATTGGCGAATCCATATTCAATGAAAGTGACAAGCACAAGGAATAAGTGTCTGTAATTACAGCCACTGTTGAGTATTGTGGTTCTAGTTTGCTCAGAGCAAGCACTACCGCCAGCAACTCCACCTGGAAAATTGGAGTAAAATCCGGAAGACGGACTGAAAAAGCCCAGTCTAAAAGTGGACAGTATATTCCAACGCCGGCTTTTTCATTAAATGGAGAAGCATCCGTTGCTATCATTATGCTAACAGGAAGACTTTGTAAATGATCTTCTAACAATCCATTTAAAATGTGAGGTGATAAGTGTTTTGCATTATTTGGGAAAATGTCCTCATAGACAATTTAAACCGAAGATGCACTTACTTTTGTTGGAGGGATGGTAGAAACGACTACGTGCAAAGGTTGTAACAGATTTTGCACTATAATTACCTGCGGGGTATGAAACCGAGGCCATTCGACTCCAAAAAAGGAGTCTGGCTCGCAACAAAAAATTGATATGGAGCGGTGGAATTGTGATTTATATATTTTTAGATATGTCTGGACAGTCAAGAATTGTAATCTAGTTAACAAGGGTGGTATTCGGGCTTCAAGGTATAATTCATTGTTAGCCACAAATTTGGGGAGCCCAAGGCATAATCTAAGCGCTTCCCCCTCTAATAGAACAAGCGGACGAATTTTTTAAGCAGGTGAACCAGAAAATATCACAGATCCAAATTCTATAATTGGGTGGACATACATAACATAAATCATTAAAAGTGCGTCTCGCTGCATCCCAGACCTTGGATTGCTTAACCTGCGCAACACACCCACAGCACGCGCCCCCTTCGCTGCAACATGTTCAATGTGATCCCTCCATGCCGGATGGTCATCGCATATCACCCCTAGATATTTCAGAGACTTAACTTGACGAATAATTTCCTGCTTAAATGTTAGAGAAAGATTTACCGGATCCTGAATTTGGAAAGCAAGGAAAGCGCACTTTTTAACGTTTAATGTAAATCTTAAGTCACATAACCAATTTTGAAGGGAGCTTAAGTACGATTGCAGGCGCCTGTTGAGGGATTGAATGTCAGGTGCAGCCGTAAAGAATGCGATGTCATCTGCATAGATATACGTGCGAACATCTTGACGAGTGGGAATTGAACTCATTAAAATTTTAAAGAGCACGGGCGAGAGAACTGCCCCCTCAGGGACCGCACTCGTCCGCGTCTTCTTCTTCTGGGAGTCTGTCGCACTTCTTTTTCGTCAGCACGACCAGCGAATACCGCTCAGTAACAATATAAAATATTTTTGAATGTCCTGGCCGTTCAATTACGTGACGCAAAAGTTCAGCGTCTCTTGCCGTTGTATTTCTAAATTGCATTTTACCTAAAGGCGTGAAAGGTTAGCTTCAACATATCTCTGTAGTTTAATGCGCGGGAAGGATGAATGCAGGCACTTGGATGTCGGAGTGCGGTTTCGAGCTCGAGGATGGGAAGTGCATTGCCGTCCTGCGAGCAAAGCACGCAACAGCACGCAAGCTATCTTCATTTTCTTTCTTAGCAGTGCGGAATAGATGAAAGGAGTGCAAGCTCGTCAATGTAGAGAGCGTGGCTTCAAACCAATGAC
Source organism: Amblyomma maculatum (assembly GCF_055883805.1). Classification (NCBI taxonomy): domain Eukaryota; kingdom Metazoa; phylum Arthropoda; class Arachnida; order Ixodida; family Ixodidae; genus Amblyomma; species Amblyomma maculatum. Next base: position 142,618,226 of record NC_139349.1, on the reverse strand, counting down.
GCCTTGGAGCTGCCCTCGGCAAAGCACTGCAAAGCAGTATATGCGCGCTGCTTCCTTGCTTTTTTTCCCTAGTAGTGAGGCTGCTTTGGGCTGAGCGGAAGCGATAGTGACGGAAATGTATCTGTTTATAGACCTTTGCACCGGAAACGTCGAAACCAAAGCGTCACAAACGGATATCAGGCACCCGGTAGCGAGAGTAGCTGGCGTACCATGGTTGCCCTCGCTCGCAGGACTGTCGCGCGTGCGTTTGTGGAGTGCCGCGCATGCGTTTCGCGATCTTAAGCTTATCCGAGAAAGTTATGACGACGTCTAGAGAGCACTGCGCTGTATACGGTTGTTCAAACAACCAGAAGAAGCGCAATGCAGCATAAAAGCAGCACTGTAGCACAGTGTTCTGGAAGAGGACTGCGGCTGCAACGCGTACCTGTTGCATCAGTTTCCAGCCGACCCCGGCCTGAGGAAGCGCTGGAGTAGTGCTGTGAATCGTAAGGATTTCGTCTCTACGATGTCGTCGAGTGTCTGCTCCATTCAATTTGTCGACGGGAAGCGGACATCTCAGAATCCGGAACCGATGCTTCACCTTGGATACGCGAGATAGGTGTGTAGCAGTGCGAGTGTCTCCGTTGTCAGCCTCCAGTCTTGAGATGCGGTCTAAACATTACACATCAGACGTGAAAAGCTCAGTACTTTTCGTTATTTAAACCAGAAAATTGTCCTAGATCGTGAAAGGCGACGGCGCGTCATGAAACACGAGATCGAAGCGCCGATGACGAAGGTAGGCTTACTCGTTGTGGTGGCGATGCCACCGGTAATAAGCGGTCCCCTTAATTTCCAGAATGCAAAAGAAAACCTTTCCCTGCAAGCCTCACGTCCAAGTCCGGCAATGAGTGTATGTATGGTAGCCAAATATTGATTTCTAGATGCATTTTGATTTCTGTATGTATTTTTCGCAGGTGCACGGAACCAGTTACTGTCCAAGTACTGGTTCGTAACCGTTTTGGTCTCTTCTTTTTCCAAGCAATGTGCACACCGCTCATTACCGTTGTTTTAAATTAGATGCGGTTTTTCAATGCTACTGGAGCCATTGCAATGATTTATTGTCCATGTTTGACTTCTGTGCCTAAGAACGCGAAATGTAAGCTATAAAAACAGCACCCCTGCCGGCACCGGGAACTTCCCGAGGCAAGGCAAGGCAAAGTTTGGACATTACGCAGCATTAGCACGTAGTTGAAATAATAGCATTGACTTCTGTTCAAAGTAATATATTTTTTTAGACGCTGCAGATAAAATAGTTGCTAATGTTGCTTTTGTATTTGCACTGCCATCTTTATATTGGTCAGCTACAATCGTATCACATATGAAAAAAAAAGATAAATTCACTTTTGTACTGTGAATCAAAGCTACACTGCGAGATTTAATTCAAAGCGGGAACCACTCCTTATTTGTCAGTGCTGCATATTTTGTACCCCTTTGGAGTGTGCTTATTAGCGCACAAAGATATCGAATTTATGTACTTTTTATGTACTTTTTCCTCTACAGCAGACATCAGATGACGATTGCAGTTTGGAAGCTGACATGGCGATGCACGAGCTGCCGCACACAGGCACAGTACGTTAATTGTTTTCATCACAAATTGTCCCGTACTCTCAAAAAGAATATTTGTGCAGTGCTTTCGAACATCCGCCCTCTTTTGCAGGTGTCACAGGATGGTGACATTATTGAAGATGCAGTGACAATTCTTGAGCTCGAGCAGACCCAGTAAGCCAGTTGTCGCTTTGAACTGGGTTCACTTACAATGCGTTGCATTGGTGCAGGATTAAGTGACAGTTTGTTTCATGTACAAAATCAATTGAATTAACGTTTTGTTTCAGACAGCACAGACAGCAGAACCTGCTGCCTTTGAAACCAGCTATAGAGAGGCACATGCTGATGCAGTAAATGAAATTATAAGCTTATTTCTTATTTGATTATGTTGTAGGAAACCTTTGGAATTGATTTCAAAGAACGCATTTTTCGAAACACTTGTAGACATGAAAAGCATTAGAGGAAAGGTTTCAAAAGAAGCACGTGTAAGTGTACTGGAAAGCATCCATAGTCGCTGCAAGGGTAGTAAACATAGGCCTCTACAACGAAAATAACAATTCCAAAATGTGTGGGCATTATGTAGGGAGGTGTATAATATCTCTCCCGTGCTTTTCACGTTTAGAAAGTATTATTATTATCTGGGTAAAGAGTATAAGTTAGTGGAGAATGCTTTAGTAATCTGCGATGCTGCTGGCTACACCTTGCTAAATAATGCAGGAGATGAATCACAAAGCTTTGTTGAAGGCCTAGTGCAAACCGAAATGATTTGTATAAACAGGCAAAAACTTATATTTTTCAAAAGTTTTGGCATGTAGTGAGTGTACATAACAGCCAGTGAAGCACTGGAAGCAGCGCAAAAGGAACAGAGACAAGTGGAAGGAGGTACACAACGACGGCTCCTTCCACTTGTCTCTGTTCCTTTTGCGCTGCTGCTAAAACATGGATGATCACCAACTAGCCCAAACCTCCGTTCTTCTAAAGCACTGGAAGAGAGAAGGAAGTACATTTAATTAAGGCCGGTCGTTTACTGCAGATCCAAATCATGGTACAAACGCAACTACTAGGAAAGTTGGGAGGCCATATGAAAAGTAATGTCAGGCCAAGAATGGCACAAGAAGAAATGATGTAACAGCTATCTTACCGGTACTAATGTATGGGACGGAAAGCAAAGGCTAATGAAAATAGTTGCACCTAAACTGAATGTAATGTGATACAAGTAACTTTGAAGGGCAAATGATAAAAAGGAAAGGGGCACACGTAACTTTGAAGGGCAAAGACAACTAATTTTGAATGCTAACGAATTATCTCATTTATTTTTTCATGGTGAGGAGACATCCTTCCAGTTTCAATTGCAAGTGCTGCGTGGCATATTATTAATTACCATTTATATTTTCACATTCGGCATTATAGCATCGTGTGATGACGGGCTATACTACTTCAAACATAGGTGTGCCCAGGGTTCTGCATTCGGGGGAGCGAAGTTTCACTGCAATCCCCCCCCCCCCTCTCCCTTTGCATCAAGGCCTTTAAGCCAGAATGCAGCGCAAAGATAAGGAATGCTTATAAAACATTTATTTTCATCTGATGGAATTGCAACGTATGCAAAATATTGTGCGCTTAGAATACAAAACTAGCTTTGCCATAGATGCGTAATTTAAAATGACATTCGTCTCACAAAAGTTTATTTTCGCGACCATTATCGTTCTGTGACCGGTATTGTCGAAAAACCTGCATGGCCATATCCCTGAACATCTAAAAATGAGAGCTCAGGTCCGAGAGAGTAACTCTATGGGGCAGACTTGGCATCCCTCTCAGAAGATTAGGGGATTATTTTTGTCATCATTTTAAACTGTTATTTTTTAATCTGTAGCTTTCGATACCTTTTTATATTCTTCCTTGGCTTTAAGCCCGACAAAGCTTTTACTTATCCAGACTCGCTCTCATTTTTTAATGCTTATTCAGTTAACCGAGATGATAAATAAAATAAGAAATGGGACCCCCACCCCCCCTTCCCAACACTCGTTCCGTATTCACACCTATGGCTTAAAATAATGTAATGTTGTTTTATTCCACCAACAAAATCAATGACAAAAGAGCTGCTTACCTGGAGTAGTAGCAGTGGGTGGTAGATGACAAACCATTAGCAAAATTTGCAATCAAGCATCATATTGTGTCTGTGTTGAAAGCAGATTGTACTCCAGCCCTGTGCTGATCTAGAGCAAACGTGCTTGTATAAAATTGATTATAAATACGCAATCATAGTGTCCACTAGTTTATTTGACCTGGATTTCATTATTAGTTGGCTTGCGCGTCTCTTTAAAGGCACGAAAAAGGTACCTGAAGTTTTGGAATCTGTGCATCTTTAATAGATGGGATGTGAGCAGAGTAGGCTTCAATCAAATGTGATTTAATGTCATCTATTAAATATCAACACACGAAAATGAGCTCATAAGGTGATGGAAAGAAACGTTTCATCATAAGTGTAAGACTCTGGATGCAAACAGAGGGCAAGGCATGTGAAGCAGGGGGAAGTAGAAAGTCGGGGGGTATTTTAGGAATAAGTTTGGTGCATCTGGTGCAGGACTCCATTATCTGAATAGAAATGGGATAGCACTTTACCCTGCAGTGAGTGTAGTTTGGCAGGGTATTATATTGATGATGACTTAACAAATATATTGTCAAGTGACAAAAAAATGAAAATATGTTTATTAGCGAAACACTTTACAACAGTATGAACACGGTTTGAAAGAATATAAGAGCCACAATCAGAACTGTCAATGAATGACAATAGCTGCAGTTGTAGTTATCATTGTGTATGACATCTCTGCAGTGTGGTAGTATGCAATCGTACATTGTGTCCTCCAGCCATGTAATCTCCTGAGGAGGTATGGCTTGCATTCATCATACCTAATGCTGACATGGTAAGCAAGAATGCGAAGGAAAGATTGCTTACTCCTTCGATGCACTATGAAAAGATTTTTCTGGAAGGTCTTTATATCACGCTCCTTAATTTCTGGCTACCCAGACAAAGTACAGCAGTCCTGTTGTCTGTATGCTGCAGGTCAAGACGTGTTTAAGGATAGATAAAATGAGCTCAGCAATGGATGTGTGAACCTCTTTCCGTGTTTTTAGAATAACAAGTTTGCTGCATCAGGGGATAGAAAAATTGGGAGGGTTTTAAAGAAGCGAAATTGAGTAGGGCGTGCGAAAGCTTCTTGTGCATAGGTTGAAGCTGACGAAGCTGATGCGCAGTGCAGAGCGCAAGAGTGTGGAGCAGTTTAACAGCCGGGATGACCACTTGTGTAATAGCTAGAACGTTCTGTACTTGCTTCCCACACGAAATTCCTGGGTTCAGATATACTTCGTTGAGTCCATTCCAACTTATGTTTTCCCCTCAGCTTGGCAGAGGCACCAAAAAAGACTCGTAGCTCAGTTTGATAGTATTAGGTAGTGGTTTCACACGAGAACTGGTTCTCTTATAGTTCAGTAGCGTGGTTTTTTGAGCTTCGTGTTACATAGTTCCAATACACTATAGCGCAGCAAAAAACGAGGACACATGAGACGAGAGACGAACACCACGAGCGCTAGCTTCCAAGAAACATTATTCTCCTGAAGCATCCCATTTATACGCCAGAAAACAGGAATCACGTGCGATGAATCACAAATGAATCACGTCACGTGCGATGAAGGTGTTGTGTATAAAATTCTCTTGTCATGCGGGAAACACTATATCGGCCAGACGGGGAGATGTCTGAACGAGCGCCTAATGGAACACACTCGCAACATCAGAAATGAGTAAGGCGAATCGCTGGTTGATCACATTCTCGCATGCAAGTCAAAAACCTTTGATAAAAGTTTGGTAATATGAAAAAGCAGAGAAAGGGTAATGCGCGAAATCATTGAAGCCGAAAAGATAAATAGTTCAGGATGCGCGTGTAAAAGCACACCTATTCTCCTCTCAGATACAGAGCTCGTTTTTCTAAAGAATTGATACTGTTGGCACATGCGATTCCTATTTTCTGGTGTATAAATGTGATATTGCGTTAAACCAAAGGAAATACAGCCCTAAGTTTTAGACGAACCACACAGAAAGACGGACGGGACAGGCGCTACTCCAACTAAGTTTATTGAAAGATTCATGTGCACATATATAACCCGAAGACAGTGAACGCTTGCGCATGTCCCTAAAGTAAGAAGAAAAAAAACCATTCAGCAAAAACACCCTAAGGTAAAAACCTTCTCATAATCTCGTATTTTTTAACAATCTGTGTTCACTTTCGCGTAAAGATACAGAAGTCGTGTTGACACACTTACCCCCCCCTCTCTTTGATAAAAAAGGCTTCTGCGAGCTCGCGAGCTAATCTGTCTTTACTTCTGGTTAGAATTTTAATCTCTCCAAATCGTGGTTCACAGATTTTTTTATTTTCATTAAGGCAAGAGCGGCAATGGGCGGGTAGGTTTTGGAACGAGTCTGATGCGTTCCCTAAAGACCTGTTATGCTCGCCGGCACGCTCGGTAACGCAGCGTCTGGTCTGACCGACGTACACCTTGCCACACGTGAGGGGGATCTCGTAGACCACTCCCGTGGCACATTTTACGTAGGGCTTCGAGTGTTTCTTTCCACACCCAGATGTTGTTTGAGCCCTTACTGGTAACCTTGGGGCACATCTTGGCCAATTTGCAGGGGGCGGAGGAGACCATGGCGACTCCGTACTTGTTGCCAACTCGTTTTAAATTGTGGGATACTTGTGTAAATACGGTATCACCACTGGCTTGGCTCCACGAAAGGATTGTTTTCGACGTTGCCCCTTTGGCTTGCCCTTGAGGTTTTGTAGGAATGCCTCGGTCACGCTAGTCAAAACATGGTCTGGAAACCCTGCTTTGCGCAGTCTGCTCACCTCACCCTGGAAGCTCGCTTTCATCATGTGAGAGCACGACTTGAGGAGTGCAGATTCCATAGAGAGGGCGTCAATAGCCCTCTTTACAGTTTTTGACTGGGCCGAATCGAATGGCAAGAAACCTTTCTTAGCCCTAGGAAGGTAGCTCCAGCACACACTTCTGTCCCCCAGCTTAATGTTCAGGTCTAAAAACTGGAGGCAGTCCTGTTTTGTGCCAGTGCCACGGGAGTGTGCCACGGGAGTGGTCTACGAGATCCCCCTTACGTGTGGCAAGGTGTACGTCGGTCAGACCGGACGCTGCGTTAACGAGCGTGCCGGCGAGCATAACAGGTCTTTAGGGAACGCATCAGACTCGTTCAAAACCTACCCGCCCATTGCCGCTCTTTGCCTTAATGAAAATAAAAAAATCTGTGAACCACGATTTGGAGAGATTAAAATTCTAACCAGAAGTAAAGACAGATTAGCTCGCGAGCTCGCAGAAGCCTTTTTTATCAAAGAGAGGGGGGGTAAGTGTGTCAGCACGACTTCTGTATCTTTACGCGAAAGTGAACACAGATTGTTAAAAAATACGAGATTATGAGAAGGTTTTTACCTTAGGGTGTTTTTTCTGAATGGTTTTTTTCCTTCTTACTTTAGGGACATGCGCAAGCGTTCACTGTCTTCGGGTTATATATGTGCACATGAATCTTTCAATAAACTTAGTTGGAGTAGCGCCTGTCCCGTCCGTCTTTCTGTGTGGTTCGTCTAAAACTTAGCGCTGTATTTCCTTTGGTTTAACGCAATGTCACACCAACTAGCCCAGCAAGAGGTACTGTTGATAAATGTGATGCTTCAGGAGAATAAAATTTGTTGGAAGTTAGCGCTCGTGGTGTTCGTATCTCGTCTCTTGTGTCTTCGTCTTTTGCTGCGCTATAGTGTATTGGTTCTCTTACTTATTTTAGATTGTGCGAGCAACTAGTACTATCAGCGATGTTGAAGTAGGATTGCCAACCACGCACGAAGACAAGGAGGTGAAGAAAACAAACTGAATCTTTTGCTCACGCTAACCGAAATTTTATCATTGTGGCTAAGCATTTATGACCAAAAATCTTATTTCAGGGTACGCAGACCATGGCTGCTACCGAGTTCAGTGACACAGAAGGACCCGAAGTTACCGTGCATAACCATTGTGAGTGAAACAATGCATTCCACATTCACCCAGTATCACAATGAAAATACTGTGCCTTCACAAATGTTATTGGCCGCGTCTGGCAAAAGGGAAATTACCTGAGTGTTACATACGAACACGTTTTAAAACAATGCTGTGTGTTGCGACATGTGTAACCTTTCGAAAACAATTTCACACAGCTCACATCCACCAAAAAACTGCACAATCTCTTCAACACAGACACTTGTTTTTGAGAACCATACCTGCTGTTAGCAAAACAATTTGCTGTAACATTTGAGACGGACGAACTATTTCGATTTTATTTTCCATTAGCATGGCATTGAAATTTCTTTGAATGGATTCCCTTAAGAATCTGGATGAAGAGTAACATATACTAAAGGACACCATATGTGTATAGCTATTTCAGCAAATATTTTACTCTATGTCATTGAAGCGACCACACAAACAATAAAGACTATGCAGAATAGTGCACAAGGGCACATCTGTCAAGTATGTTCCAATTTGCAGTGCTGTAAGATGCGAATATGTTGGGCTCAGCTGTTCGGAGCGTGGTTGAACTGGAACTCAAAACATTAAGCTTAGCCGCTTGATGCCTTGATTCCGACGTCCTGCCTTCCTTTTTCTTAGGTTCAAAAGTTCAGCAAGTGCACACAGTGGCAGAATGTCACCTATGAGGACCACTGGTGTGCGAAATTGCCCATGATTGGGTTACACAGACAGTCGTTTGTGGAGGGACTTTCTGCTGACGATATCGTGTTTTATGCAGGAATTCCACAGACAGCTTTCAAGAACTTTGGAATAGCTGTGTCCGCACTAGTCAAAAAAGCGAGCATACTGTCACGTGCTGAGCAGTTGCTGATGTGCCTCATGAGGTTTCGTCTTGGTCTTTTGCACCTACTAGTAGCGCTTGGAACGTGGTTTCTTCGAGTGAGTCCGTGCTGGCGAATAGTTCCTAAATGCTTCGTGAGCTCCAGCACAAATACATTCATTTACTCAATTCGATTGATAGTCGTTTGCTCATAAGAGTACAACAGATCAAGCGCCGAATTCTCGTGGTGAATTTTACCACCGTCGAGTTTTCACGAAACCGCTTTGTTGTTCTGCGCTTCACTGCATCTCTTTTCCGCCATGGAGCCCTACGAGGTGACATCGGAATGCGTTTCATCCTTCTCGGGTGAAGATTGCGGAGAGTTAAAGCCCATGCCTCACAAGTGATACGAGAAGAATAAATTGGCCGTATAATCTACAGTTGTGGACGGGAGATGATCAGAAATGCGTTTGTTCGCTTGAGGTCTCAGCACCCCTTAGCGCGGAGTAAACGTGCGCGGTAGGGAGTGACCTTCTTGGAGTCAGCCTGTGTGTGGTTGGTGATGGATGTCAAAAAAAAAAGGTGAAGGAAAACGATGAAAAGGTTAGAACGCCCTCCTCGATTCATACTTAACCAGTCAAAGGACGAGACACAGGAAAGAAGTGGACAGGACAAGGCTGGTCCTGTCCTGTCCTGTGTCTCGTCCTTTGGCTGGTTAAGTGTGAACCCTTACCAACTTGCCCAGTCGTCAACCTTGCTGAAGCCCTCCCGGAAGTGCCCACGAAACGCAGGCAAAATACGACGTATGGATGTGTATGACGACTTCAGGAAGTGCTTAAAACCAGCGGAAAGACGCAGAGAAGGGGAGAAGCACGCACCACGACTGAGTGGAGTGACGACGTCTCCCAGATTTTGACGTGCGCCGTTAGTTTCAACTTAAGTCTGTACAACGGTTGTTGATGCGTTCGATCATGTTGCCAAAAATGACACAATGGGGCACACAGAATGACTTCGTTTTCATGTAGGTCAAAGAGTGATGCTTTTACATGTGCGCACAAATGACACCGATCTAGCGGTGTGTTGTGTGTTTCTCTTCTTGTCTGCGTCTTTCCGCTGGTTTTAATCCTTATCAATATGTACCAACTGACGCAACTCTCCACTTCACGAAGTGGGCATTGCGGTCTTGTGTACATCGTTGTTTTCGCCTTAATTAGATCCGAACTTCGAAGAAGATTGCCGCCGACTTCGACGTTAGCGGCGATGTTACTTCCCTAAAGCCGCGGACTGTGCACCGACTGCTCCATGAATTAGGATTCAGGAGTGAAAAAAAGGGGCAGGTACTCGAGGCCGATTGAGCGGAATGACATCGTCGATTAGTAGCAAAGATACCTTCATGTCATCATAAGGCACAGGATGGAAGGCCGGAGAATATAGTTCCTGGAAAAAACGTAGGTGAATGCATGGCACTCTCTCGACTGTGTGAAAAGGCACGGCTGTTTTTTCCCACCGCGACGCGTTCACGTGTGGTCTGACGACGTGTCTGAAGCAGCCGTCAGAAAAGGGGTAGCGCCTGATCGTGAAGCATAACGGCAACGAGGACGGCTTCGTCGACGATTGCTTGGACATCTTTCTCGATAAAAAGACCGTCGTCTATGCACGAGGAGATAGATGGAATACGCTTCGAGATATGGTTTCATGGTGTTCTGGAGAAATTGGCACAAAGTATTGCTATTATAATAAACAATGCCTCGTACCACTCGCGGTTGGAAGAGGCAGTGCCTACGACTGCTTCTCGCAAAAGAGCAGTGCAGGATTGGCTAACATCGAAAGGGATTATTGGCAACATAAAAGGCAGAAAATGGGCTTCCTGAACCTTGTGTCCTCTAATGCACCAATACACAAAATACCGTGTTGACAGGGCAGCGAAAAGGGTGTGGTGTGTAGAGCTGCGGCTTCCACCCTAACACTGTGAGTTCAACCCAACGCAGATCATATGGGCTGAGATGAAACACGATGTGGCAGCCAGGAATATCACATTCAAGCTGACAGATGCAGAGGTTCTCCTCGGAGAAAAAGCCTCCAAAGTGACAGCAGAACACTGAGCAAATGCTGTGAGGCATGTCATCGGCATTCGATAAATGTTTACGGAAGGCAGAAGTGTCAGTGCACATGGCCAGCCCATCATCATCTATCTCAATGCAGATGACATGGATTCCGAAAGCGATGTGTTTAGAGTAGAGCCCCTCGAAGACGTGTAGAGCTAGTACCTGCTGTTCACTAGTGTCCTACAAGTATTGGAACTTCATTGTCTCACTGCTGACATTGCTACTGTTGAAAAAACACTGCTCTAATTTATTGTGATGAATTCAGAGGTGTGTGCTGTCTTTCGGTTCGGCAGGATTGCCTTCATATATAGCAGTGACCACAGGAAAAGCTGATTCACTGTTTTATTCATGACCCCATTTGCTGCAATTAACTAAGTGTGTGTGTGCCGTATGCGTGACTCGGTGCCGACTGGATTCAGTTACAGTAGTCAGCATTAAAAATTGCTTCATTTTTCACGTTTTTCATCTGCTGTGATCAACTCAGTGGTTTGTCTCTTATGCCTGGCTTGGTGTTCACTGCCATTCAAATATCGCAGTGGGTATGAGGACAGCGATTTGAGTGTTTCATGCCTGATCTTGTTTGCTATCTTTAACTCAAGAGTGCATACCATGTAGCTCGCTCAGCCAAGATCGTCTTCTGATATGTAGCAGTGACCACGGGAAAAGCTGCTTCAGTGTTTTATTCCTGGCCCCATTTGCAGAAAATATATCAGTAGCGTGTGTGCCATATGCGTGGCTCAGTTGCGACTGCATTCAGTTGCAGCACTCAGCGTTACAAAAATTGCTTCAGTGTTCATTTTTTTTATTCTGCTCTGATTAACTCAGTGGTGTGAGTGTCGTATGCCTGGCTTGGTGCTAACTGTCATTCAGATATTCGCTGCGAGATCAATCTAGAGGTAGCGCCACCGTCGCTCCGATAGTGGGGATCAGCAGCCAATGGCGCTCGCAGAAACACACGCGGCGTTTGTCTGCTTCCGATTTTAGGGCGGGTTTGTTGGCGATGAAAACGTTTCTTATGCAGTGCATTAGCGATTTACTGTTTAGAGTGTTCAAATATTGCAGAAATTAGAAAAAAATCCGTGGATTTCGCCAATCCAGCAAAAAAAAAAAGAAAAGATGCGTGGATTTTACGAAAACAAAGCATGCAACCACCCGTCTTTTAGATTTACTGGCATCGCTTTGCACGCTTTTTGCTTTGTACGGCGCTCACAGGCCTTATAATTGAGCCTGAACATGACATATCGCCCTTTGAACAGCTTGCGCCTGTCTTATACGAGAAAGACAGGCAAATTTAGTGTCAAGCCCACGGAGATGCAAGGTTCGTGTTCTGACCTGCAGTACTTTAGAACGAATCGATGCAGCCTGGTTTATTATATCGTACTTGACTCGAGGATTAAGCAGATGAAATGCAGCACTGACAGCGTACCACCCGTCTGGTTACCGTAGACTGAGTGGACATCAAATCTGGCTAGACAAGCGGGCACAAGTATTCCCCAAAAATGAGATTACGCCCACACTGTGCAGGAAAGCTGACTGCTCAAGTGTAGAGCCGTGAGTGGACTGAGTTTGCCGAGCTCACAACGAGGCGGATGCTTCTTGCGACAAATAATGTGGTATTGCACTGTGAAATCACTCTAAATAATTTTCTGAAACTGAGGGAAGTATAAAGAATTTATGATGTGTGCGATGTTTAAAAACGGTAAATTAGTAGTGTAGTTATACTTTTTTTTCAATGAGAATGAATTTCACCATGTGACAGAACTTTTACACACTTCACAAAATTTATGACTATCAGCAATTAATATTCATTACCGTTATAATATTGCCACGTGCCTAGCGCCGCGCGACAGCCGTGTTTGGTGCCGACGACGACGAAGCGGTGGTTGGCACGAGCGGAGCGCTGGTGCTGGACTCTGTGTTCGGAACTACAAGCCGACCTTATTCTCGGGTCCTCGGCTACGTGTACCTTCACGGCTCCCTCTAACTTCAGTCCTGACAATATGCTGAAGACTAAGGTAATGTTCAATAGCCTCGGGAAGGAACAGCAGTTTACCTTAGGTAGCGAAGCACTGGAAGTAGTAGGCGTATACGTCTACTTAGGACAAGTAGTAACCGAAGATCCGGACCATGAAAAGGAAATAACAAGAAGAATAAGATTGAGATGGAGCGCATTTGGCAAGCACTCGCAGATTATGATTAGCAGCTTACCGGTATCACTCAAGAGGAAAGTATACAACAGTTGTATCTTACCTGTACTCATAGGAAACGTGGAGGCTAACCAAGAGGGTTCTAATAAAGTTGAGGACAACCCAGAGGGCTGTGGAACGAAAAATGGTAGGGGTAACATTAAGAGATAGGAAGCGTGCAGAGTGGGTCAAAGAAATAACTCAAGTTACTGGCATTCTAGGGGAAATAAAGAAGAAGAAATAGGCATGGGCAGGACATGAAGTGCGAATAGAGGATAACCGATGGTCGCTTAGGGTAATAAACTGGATTCCAAGGGAAGGAAAGCGTTGCAGGTGGCGGCAAAAAATTAGGTGAGCGGATGAGGTGGATGCAGCTCGCACAGAACCGGGTTAATTGGAGAAATATGGGCGAGGCCTTCGCCCTGCAGTGGTTACAGTCAGGCAGATGATAATGATGAACGTTATAAAGTGCAAGCTACGAATCAGTAGCTGCGAAGACCTCGTAAAAACTGCGCTTGGTGGCTGTGATGCTCTTGCAAGGAATTTTGAAGGCTGAAGATTTCTTTATCATTGTAATTATTGTTGAACAGTGACTTGGGACGTTTCTGTCGTTTACTTCCAAAACAGGTGCCAGATATAAAACTATCTTGAATGAAATGGAGTTCATATTATCATGAGACTATAAATATGCATATATTTCTGAACTAAAGACCGATGGTTAAGTCCGTATGAAGCTATTTTACTCCCCTCGTCTGAAACAACCAGTTTGCTTGAAAGATTACACAAACGAAAAGGGGTTCTAATGATTCTAATGGGCTACCAGTGTACATTGATCTATGTGTATTGTGTAATATTTAATGTAATAGGTGCTTCGAAGATTTCTTTCTAAACGTTCAAGTATTTTTCTAAAAAGAAATGTGCTCATTACCACTGTTACGGATGCGCAGAATCCTTCAACAAAAGAAAAAGGAAATGAAATATATATATGGCTTTAACGTGCGTCATCGGATATATGGCGGATGTTGTAGGGCTGGCCTCGGTTCCGTTGACCACGTGGGATCGTTTAACGCGCAGTCAAATTCGTCAGCCGAGGAGCGCCTTTGGAAACGTCCGGGATCGAACACCCCTTTCTCGAAATCAGCAGTCGAGCGCCCCACCACTAGACACCGCTGCAGTTTTAACAGAAAAAAATAAAAATAAAGTACTCAGGCAACTCTATCGGGGATACCGAAGGCACAGAGTGGCTTGTTTAAACTGGATATTGCTATGCAGCAGTATGCGATCGCATGTTTCAGCAGTTGTGGTATTCCAAACAGAAACAGGAATATACGATTTTTGAGCGTTTGCATTGTGCTGACGGCAGCAACCTGTTTTACTTTAACGCGGCGCCTAACGACAGCAGCGCTTCGTTTGAGACACCACTTATCAAAGAATCTCAAGCGCCGAAGACCGCGACTGATTATAGGTCCTTTCCAGCATGACATACGCCATATGGACACGTATTTTTTTTAATGGAGCGTGGGGTAATAGCCTGTTTTCATTGCTTTTGCAAGAGGCAAATATGTAAGCAAAAGCGCACAGGAACCGGAAAACAAACCAAAAAAAAAAGCAGCCTTGTACATGCTACACGCGCGCACGTAAATCCGTACGGACTGGCACGCGACGCAAACACGCATCCACACTGGGTAGAGTTCGCCACTATGACGCTAGGCAGCAACTCTGCTCGATCTCGAGGCCAATAGTAGTTGGTATGAGGAAAGCAGTTTGAGTGTTTATTTCCTGAGCTTGTTTGCTGTGATTAACTCAACAGTGCATATTGTGTAGCTCGCTCAGCCAAGATCACCTTCAGATGTAGCAGTGACCGCGGGAAAAGCTGCTTAAGTGTTTCATTCACGATCTCATTTGCTGATCATTATGGGGTAAAATGGGCCAATTTAATGTCATTTCTAATGAGTTGTTCTCTTAAAGAATCGCCACATTGGTTGTATAACCCTATACAGGGAGGAAAAGTGTCATTCAGAATGAGTAATGCTCTGCAAATACACTGTACATAAAAGCACGAACTGATGCGCGACGCATCACGAGCGTGACACAGCGCAAAGGCTGTGCACCCGTCTATCAGTGACACATTTCTTTTGGCAATGACATGACGAACTCTGGGGCAACATATTGGATACAGTGTTAACGTCTTCTGAACTCGTAAGATGCACACATAGTCCCCGCACCGCCCTGCGCTAAGAAAAGTATTCGGTGAACCTGCTTTTTTTTTGTTCTCGAAATAAGAAGATTTAGTGCCATGCTTCAGTGTGCTCTGTGGCAGGTCTGTGTACCGACAGCAAGCGCACAGTTACTCTGGCCTCCACAACACTCACGTTGTTCTAAACCTTTCCGGGAAATAAGGCCACACTGTCACTTTATATTTTTTCCACAGAGAGAGACTGAGTCCTCTCCTGTTGAGCATGAGGGGTGAAGTGACTGAACTGAGTTCGCCAAACGCACTTAGAGGTGAATGAAATCTGCAGCGAGTGACACTAAGGTTTACCATGTGACACTGTGCAAATGGCATCGAAGACTGTGGGGAACCTTGAAAGTGGTGCTGAAATTGCCCATGCTATCGTATAACTGAAAGGTGCACGTCTCTAGAGCTTGCTAACTCAAAATTGTCTTCTAGCACATTGAATGTTAAAAAAGGCCTGCTTCAGTACTTCAAGCTAAATTTATCTTCTGACACATTAGAGAGGACGAGAATAGCTGCTTCAGTGTTTCATATCTGATCAGATTTGATGTCCAGATAGTATGTGTAGTGTGGAAGGGAATCTCCATTTCAATGGCTAGCTGGATTCTAATACAGGAGTTAGGATGTGCCAACTTTGTAGCTTTTCCTTAGCCTTGAGAGACGACAGAGCCCAGTGCAGTACTGCGGTACTTAAAATGGATAACCTAATTTGCACCATATCTTTGTCATGTACAGGGTGCCTGTGAATCACCGATTCTTCTATGAAAGGAAGTCACCTTCTACACGGTGAACTGGCGTCTGCTTAATGAAACATGCGATGGCTTTGAGCTGTACATCACGTTGGTCTTTTAAGCTCTGTAACTTAAAATAATTCAGCAACAGCATGCCATCCGAAAGTTGATCAAGCTCTCTCATCTAATGCATGCAGCCAGTGAGCACATAGAGAAGGTGTTCACATTAACAGTATGCCGATGAACACTGGCCCACCAGGTAAAAATGCATGTAGTGCAAAGTGGAAATCATCCACTTGTACGCTGCTGACGTGCCGGCGCTATGCTGTGCCCGACAATGAAGTGGCCCACTTTCTTTGTGCTGATTACACCTGATTGTGTGCCACAAGCTCCGTCATAGCGGCTGAGTCTTTCTGAGCCCTCTGAATAAAAGCATCCCTGAAGTAGCACAAATGCCTCGTAGCCCTAACTGTGTATCATCATTGTTCACCATGGTCTATGATCGACATATACTGATGCCATCTGCACCCATTCTCTTGATAACTCTGCTGTTACTTCGCTACGGTGTTCAGTCATAACTTTTGATGTTACCTCTCACTCCTCTGCTTCTCTTTGGGATGTTAAGCCATGTGAAACCAAACCAGAATGCAACAGTGTGCAAGCAGTGTTGAGCACAGTATCGAAAGCACTTAACGAGTGCTATAGTTTTGGCTGTAATACCTGGTTTCAGTAACACGGGCTAATTTGCTTGACAGAAGAGAAAACTGACAAGGAACCGGTGCGTGGTCAAAGAAAAATAAGTTCACGCATATAAATTCAGGCAGCTTACTAAAGCCATGGGAACAGCTGCCCTGGAAGTTGCCACCAATTTGCAGGCAGAAATCTCGTGTTTGATTAGCACTTTCCAACACTTTGTACTAATAATGAATTTCTATGTAGAAAAAAAGGAAAATGTACCAAGAAGCTCCAAAAGAAATTTATTTGCTGGAATCAATTTAAGACTTCTAGTATGCGATACCTGAGCAGTTTTCATAAGTTTCTTTCTTGTGGTAAAAGTTTAGTTCCTGGAAGAAATTGAAGATAGCATGCACTATTAATACCGGGAGTAATGTTTTTAATTTCAGGGTTTATGCAGTTGCTAAAAATTACTAGAATTTTGCAGATGTTAATTACATTCTATGATGAGAGGTGCACCCCTGCCATGCTTTTTACTGAACAAGTGGGTGTATGTCTGCTTTTGGTCGAGTCATAAGTGCATTAGTGCACTGTTCAGACAGCAGCTGGGTGTTCACCGTGGCGCTCAGTGCGGCTTAGGACGCTCAATACTGTAATCTGCCTCTATAGGATGCATTTGTGAAGGTGGCTGTACCAATACCGTATTCTTATACAGCAGTGAGAATGGGAGAAATGCTGAAGGGTGCACTTCTTTGTCTAGAATGCTATAATTAGTTTGTTAGGTTGTGTTTATGCAGACGGCTATGCCAGCGAAGCTTCTTATTTACTATTCCTAGAAGTATCCTAGAAGTACTCAGACAACAGAAACACAGGGCAGGTATCGGATATAAAGGCACTGCTAAATAAAATTTTCTGGTACTGCTAGAAGATTTGGTATGGCGCATAATGTGTATGATCAAGAGCTGTAGAATTTCACTGCAACATTTTTTTGCTTGACATGCATTTTTGCAGCTTTCTGCATCAATTAAATTTAATTCGTGAAATGCTAGCGCATAGTGTCACTGAAGCATACTTGTGATGCATAACTGAAATGATGGAAGTGAATTTCTAGAATTTGAAAATCGTCTGAATATCTTTTATTTGAATACAAGTATACACTTAAACAAATCCAAAGTACATTACTATTCTTGTTTCATTTCAAAAGTGCTCCTTCTCAGAAGTAACAAATTAGCAGCTGCCTAGCACAGAGTAAACAGAAGAGAGGAAAAACCCCACCAATTAAGTTAACACATTAGATAACAATGTTATCTTAGCACATGACCGAGCCGCACAAGAGTGCAAAATCGTCTCGAAACTAACTAGGCAGCATGTATGCATTCATGATCAAGAAGTGCAAATATTTGGTTTCATATTATTGGCGCTTCTTGATTACTTACAGATTTAAGAAAAAAAAAAGGAAATGAATATTAGCAAAACTGGATCACAATGCGCCCGGCCCAGCATTCAGAGAAATAGCACGGTATATGCTCCAAAAGGGATTGTAGTGCTTGACGCTTCATTTGCATTTCTCCGTTCATCTCATACTCTTTCTGGCTTTACCATCGTGCGCTACTCATCTACCGAATATCAAACACCTACGGGCGCCTTCACCGATAAATAATAACCAGCAGTTGCCATCACCTGTCGCGCTCGCTGGTGTGATATGAACATGGACAGCAACATTTTTCTTCACATCGGAGGTATGAAACGGGAGCCCGATCAATAGGCACACTCACACTCAGGAGTTCACGCACAAGAAAAGAACATCCTTAGAGGGCGATTACCACCGCTGTATGGAGCACAACGTTCTGAATCACCGATGAAAGACGCAAATATCACAGTCAACAGCGGCGACCTCCCGATGGCAATTCGAGTGGTAACGAAATGCTACAGCGATAGTTGTCACCCCTCATATAAATACCTCCACACAACCCACAAAAAAAAGCTTTTTGCCGAATCCAACCTTGGAATATCAGTACACAGCACCAACGTTGGACTACGTGCTCATCTATTTGGCGACACCAATCGACGGATACGATAACTGGGGGCGGCCATTTTTGTAAACATCCGCGAGACCGTCAGCACGAAAGAACACGTTTTTTATTTTTTTATTTTCCCGGTTGTGCCACGAGGTCACACATTTTTATCGATGCCATTGGCTGGAGGGGGGGGGGGGGGGGGGTCCTGTGAAGGCTGTTTTTCTTGGAAAGCAAAACAGCGCACTTCAAAACACACACACAGAAAGCGAACAACAACAGGCTGTTTGCCACTTTTTGCTTAACCTGCATTCGACTATAAGAAAAAATTGCTTGACCTCATCTACCAGCACTGGCATACGGGTTCCCTCACATATTGGAAGCACTCTGTAGTCGTCCCCATTTCTGAGCCTACGAAACAGCCTACGCAACTTGCGAACTTGCGACTGATCTCTCCAACCACAACCGACTGCAAGCTAATGGAACGCATGGTCACCAATCGACTTGCACATTACCTTGAGACCTCCAGCTTTAATACGAAAGCATTACTTTGCTATGCTCACAGAGCGCAGACCGCGTCAGCAACATCGTGTCCGCAGCAATTGTGAGTAACTGAGAAGTGGTAAAGAATAATGAGTGGCGTCAATCAATGTAGGATAACGCAATGTGTCCGAAAAAGTTAGAAAAATAAGTTAATTAAGTAATTAATTAGAGGCAAAAGACGCAAAATCGTGTCCGCAGCAGTTGTGAGTAATTGAGAAGTGGTAGAGGTTAATGAGTCGTGTCAATCGAGAGACAGTGGCGTAATGTTGTGTCCAAAAATAATTAGGCTAATAAGTTAATTACATATATAATTATGGGCAAAAGACGCAAAATCGTGTCCGCAGCAGTTGTTAGTAATTGAGAAGTGGTAGAGGTTAATGAGTGGTGTCAATCGATAGAAGGTGAGCTAATGTTGTTGCTGAACAAATAATTAGGCCAATAAGTTCATTAAGTAATAAATTACGAGCAAATAATGTAAATGTCGTCCACGGCAGTTGTAATTGAGAAGTGTAGAGTCAATGAGCGGTGACAATCGATAGAGGGTGACGTAATGTGTCTGAATAAATAATTAGGCCAATAACTGAATTATGTAATTGAATAAAGGCAAATAATGTAAAAGAAAGGCGAGAATGCTATCATTAGCCAATGACTTGGCGCCACATTTGAATGTATCAAATGCTAAAATAGTTAATTAAAGCAGTCAGTTACGGTGACGTCAAAGATGTGACGTCACGCAATTTGAAGTCGAATCAAAAAAGGGCATAGGAAGGGATAGGCACGCAATTTGAAAGCACCAAAGACTAAAGTAGTTAAGGCAGTAAATTGAGGTGACGTCAAGGTAGCGACGTCACGCAACCGCAAGTGGATCCGAAACAGGGCATAGGAATGGATTGGCGCGCAATTTGAAAGTACTGAAGCCTAAATGGGTCAACAAGAAGTCAAATAAGCAACAAGAAGCAACCAACAGCAGTATCCGTGCTTTCGCATTACTCCAATGTAGATTCTGTAGTGCTCTTTACCCGTTTCAGACTGGCTTTCACCCTCAACTAGGACAGCCTTTATCCTCTCCCAACCAACCTTGACAGAACACCCAGATGGTGCAAAGGCCATCCCGACATACTCGTAGCTGTGGATTAGCACAAGCAGTTTAACACCATCAACCAATAAACCATTGTGGACGCTCTCATCTACACTGGGGTCCGAGAGCGCGTACCAACCTTGTGAACTCCTTGCTGAAAAACCTAACCGCTATGAAATCGAATCGATACCAATCGCATGGCGCAACATTTTACAAACCGCACCGGTGTGCCTCACCGTTCAGTCATTTCCGCAACTAGACAAAATCGATGGCCTGTGGATCACAACATACAAGGACGACGTTACGCTTTGGACCGCGTACCGTAATACGACGCTAAAACAAACGAAGACACTACAGTCTGCACTAAACAGAACCGACAACGAGATTCATCAACAGGCATGCGTCCAGCACCTGAAAAAAAAACAAAATTTATCATACGTTCACCGCCTGGCGGCGTAAACGTCAACCTTCACTTCAGCGGTATAAGCATTAAACAACCCTCGAAGATCATCTCCAGATACTGGCGTTTCCATCAATAAGCCTGTTACTGCTAAAGGTTTGATCCAGAAGCTAATATTTCAATGGAAGCCAGCGCTCCACTTATCAAACGACAAAGTAACAAGAGTGGCGGTGCAGGGACGAAGGTATAGGGTTAGCCTCACTGTCGTTATTCTGCTCGCTAAGCTCCGCTCTGGTGCCCCTTGCTTGGCTTCACCGCAGCAAATTGCAAGACACTTGGGTTAATTTAAACTCTGACTTGGAGTTGGAGTTGGAGTTTATTTCTTTCTTTAACAAGAAAGGGGAAGCCAAGGCAAAAGGCGACAAGCCTGACTGGGCCTTGGCTCCCAAAGCAGACAACAGCAGACAACAGCACACACCTCTAGAGTATATAAAATATATATAAAAAAAAAACATTATGCAACACTTACATATAATATATAAAAGGTATCAATACATGCAGTATTCATTGGATATTCAGATCAACAGACCACGCACACAATAAGATAAATTTCATAGCAAAAAATATTTACACAAAAAAGATTGCATGTGAGAACACTACAGTTACTACCACCCTTGAGATTATAGGGGATATTCATTTAAATACTGTTTTACGTTCTTTTTAAATACGCTAGGTGCCAATGAAAATTTGACATTTGGTGTTGTGTTGTTGATAAGGGACGGCACCTGAAAAGTTAATTTCCGTTTTCCATAGTTGGTTCGAGTAATAGGTACAAGTTTTTTTCGTGTTCGCAGATCATACGTTACTGTAGATCTATCAGGTAGAGTAGTATACAGCCTATTATGGTGAATGTACTGCAGAAGACGAAAGTAGTAATTCTGATTAGCGGCTAATATGGCATATTTTTTAAACAAGGGATCTGTACGCAAGTCGCGCGGTATATCGTAATAACTTTCAATAGCTCAAAGAGCTTTTTTTTGGAGAACAAGCAACCTATTATATTTGTAGAAGTTGTGGTTCCTCATTTGAGAATACAGTATGTTAGTTAGGAATAAAAAAGAGCATAATAAATTGGTTATAACCAAACATAATTGGCATAATTGAGGGTTATAACCGGTCTACCCGTACACACACATATGGCGGAGCTTTACAGATTCGCCCAGCTCCAAGAAGTGGGTGCCCTTATTGCTACACATCGAGCCAATCATGAAACTCCACTGCGACACACACACAACGGACACCGCCTCATTACTCGAATCTTTGATGGCGCAAATCTTCTCTTGCCTTTATTGGACCGCCTTAGAGCACCATGGACAGAAACTGGTAGCGGATCCTAAACCGCTTCAAACCAACACCAAAGTGCGTGCAAGAGATCCCCAGGAACGCCAGGTAATTAATATACAAGACCAGAACACATGGTCTCCGCATTTATAGTGACGCCGCCCTATATAACATGACGATAATACCGGTATCACGTTTGAAATCACAGCCTACTACCAGGAGAGTTCGCAACTGCGTGACACTAGTCACAGTGGTCGCTGGTACTGGTTCACACCTGAACTCGAGTTAACGGCTAACGACGAGGTCCTTTGACTCTGCACGAAAGAAATAGATCGTATCATCCACATCTACACCGAAATTCAAGAGGCTATAAAAACAGTGAAAGCCTGTTCTCACAAGACCTCAGTGCAACACCGCATCAAACATCACTGCCGCTGCCTGCAAGGTACATCGAAAGTCTCCGTACGCCTTCACTGAACACCTAGACATCACCCACAAGGGACCGGGAACAGGATTGCTCACGAGGCCGCCGCTAGAGGAAGACCGTTGGCCTTGGCATGGGCCCGGTAAACTCGGACCACCCTTACGGTTCTCCCGTCTCCCTCACTATCTTGACTCTTTCATCACACGGATTACACATCCGCAGAGGGATTTGTTGAGGTCGTGGTCGCCGACATCACTGCTCGGATTCCTTCCGGTCTTTCTCGCCCTGCCCAAGTTCTCATTCACAAGGCGCGAGCCGGTGCAGCGTACACGCCGGATATCCTGAGTCGATGGCGCCGGACCAGGAGCGGTTGCTTCAACTGGCCTGTTGACTCCGTTGACCTGCAGCACTTTATCTGTACCAGTCCTGGCAGGGTGAGCCTCCGCGCCCGCTACACATCTGCTCACCACGCCGACATACGAAGACTGACCAACCCCCAGTACCGATGCCAAGCGCAAGCTTACCCTGCTAGACTTCACGTCTTTCTGGCGTCCTCAATCTCACCTGAACTGTCTGCTTTCTCTCTATGTCTCGGGTCATCCTTATGAATAAAGATTTATGAATGAATGACAGTATGCTAAGACGCCTTCTCTCAGAAGATCATCCTGCGAGAAAATGAGCCGACGACAGATCCTTCGGATGTGCCAGGCTGAAAAAAGCAAATCCAGTTTAGCTGATTACCTCACGGCTATAGACGAACAAAATGGGTGAACGTGCTGTCAGGCGATGGACGCAGCACAAAACCGAAAAGTCGTTGCCCACGTAAGCTGCTCTATACGTATGCAAGCCTTCTTCAGTGGGAATCTCGTTAATCCATTCATTCGCGTCACTAATTAGATGACGTGGCATTTGGCCATTTTTTTTTCATTCTCAAACTGCAAAATAACAATAACAATAAGTAAGAGATCTTCACACTCATTCCCGGGGAGTGTTACCCGAACAAAAAACCACATTAGTGGGAAGGTGTGCCATGAAGAGGAGTTGTAGCATTTCTGATGGAGTAGTCATTGTTGATACCATGTAGCTGCGGAAGATCCGCATGCTGCCTTGAAGGCGGCGCCCAGTGAACAACTTAATGACTCTGGCTCCCAGGCCGAGTTGGGCGAGACCTTTCACGCTTTTCTTCGCCCAGCAACCCCGGTACGAGAGGGTTGCTGACATCACAATGACTGGTGTTTCTGAGATTTGACGGTGAAGGTCTGCGTTCGAGTATTTAGCAATCTTGTCCTTGTGCGCTCTTGACAATGACTTTCGCACACCGACGACCTGGGCATCCAGGATTATGGCCTGCCCATCTCTCTTAAGGACAAGGTCGGGAATCTGCTTGCCCTTCGATGTCTTGAAGTGCTTCTCTTGCTCGATGCTCCAGCCTTTGTCTGGCAGCTTTTCCGCCAGCAGTCTCACAAGGACGTTGTGCCGCCATATCCTTGCCTGGTCCCTCCTTACACAGCGTTGTAGTATATGACCCAGGGACTCTTCTTCAGAGCAGTTCGCTCTGCATCTCACCGGCAGGTCTCGGCCACGTCTGGTTCTAGTCCTGTTCGGCATTGCATTGATTCTTAACTTCACAGCATCAATGAACTCCCTTCCCGTGAGAAGACGTGTTCGCTCTGCCGCCCATCTTGAGGCTGCCGGACAGTTTTTGGACTTCTTTAAGCCTTAACCATCGGAACTACTGTGCAGTAAGTCCCGCCAGTATGCTTTACCCTTCTTCAGCGTTGAGACTTCGGCTTCTTTTAAGCAGCAGAGTGCCATGGCTCGGTGCAGTCTGCTCTGAAGTAGGTCACACTGGGCCGCCGTCCTGCAGGTGGAGTGCGACGACTCCTCCGCCATCCTCCTGAGCCGTTTCATCTGCAGTGCAGGAATTGTTATTCTGTAGGATGGAACTCCTAGGCCTCCCTGGTCTACTGGGGCGTGGAAGAATCCCAGCGGGATGTCGTGGGATAAGTGGAGCCATTTCCGTACAGCAGTTCGCACTCGCCGGTTGAGGTCGTGAAGTAGCCGACTCGTGAGAGGACTCAAGACGAGGGAGTGATAGAATTTTGGTATCAGGTAGTGTCGTAGGAGCACCATTCTTTGCTGTGGTCGCAAAGGGGCTGCCGTGATCCTACGCAGCAGTTCAGACAACTCTCCAGGGGCCACCGACTGGAGCTGTCCGTATGGTGAAAATTGCACCCCGAGGTATCGCCATGTAGAGCCCACCTTTGCATTTGGGATGACTTGCCCCTCCACTTTGAACTTCACATTAGTCAGTACCTTTACCTTCTTCTCCCTGCCCGACGGCTGGAGGCTCACTGTTAGGCTCTTCGGGTTGATGCGAAAGCCTCTCGCCCGAAGGATGCTGGCTAGTGAGTCAAGTCGGGTTTGTAGTCCCTCTGGAGTGGAAGCATAGATCACCAGATCGTCAGCAAAGGCCATTGCATCCAGCGCCCATTCTTGGGTCTTGAACCCCACTCCGTGGGAACCATCTGACAGCCATTCGTCGACGACAAGGTTAAATAGCAGTGGGGAGAGTGGACCCCCTGCCGCACTCCGGTTGCGGGATGGACGATGGTTTCTTCTTGTTGGTATTGCAGGGTAGTTGTTGCAGTCAGATAAAGCTCCTTCATGTACTCAATGAGTTCGATGCTGCTACCTTTCCTGGCTAGTCCACGTAGAATGGCAGAGCGGGTCACTGAGTCGGAGGCTTTTGCTAGGTCGACAGAGGCGAGGTACAGTGGCCTAAGCCCATTCTGCGCCTCATACAATGCGGTTGCCAGCAGCCAGATATTCTCGACACAGCCATCCACAGGGAGGAATGCCCTCTGCCGATGATCTAACAGGATCTGCGCAAGTAACCTTGAGGCTAAGGTCTCGTGAAGAAGTCTCAAGATGATGGATGTTATCGTTATCGGCCGAAAGTCGCCGGATGTTCGGGCGTTCGGCGTTTTAGGCACGAATATATTCCTTGCATTCCGGAGGGAAGGAGGGATGTGACGTAGGAGCATTAGTATGTTGATAGTCACTTGCAGCACTGCGAGGGGAACCTCCCTGAGATCCTCGCCAGTCATTCCATCAGGTCCTGCTGCCGTGCTTCCTGGGGGCAGTGCTGCTCTAATCTCAGCAGACGCCACGACATCAAAGGGATCAGCCATCTGCTCCTCGCTTTGTGTCATCTCTACCCTGGCCTCTGTGATTTTTTCCATAACCTCCTTCCATTCAGCAAGGAGAGTTTTCGGGCCCGGGCCTTCTCCTTCTCCGCGTCCCTCCAGAATCTCGTGCGCACAGCGCGTTTGGCTCTTTGTGAATAAGTCTTGTGTGCGGACGTATTCTCGCCGCCGGCGTCTCCTGTGGCTCTCCGGGTTCTTGGGTACCGGGGGGCGGTACAGTCCTCGCTTCTTCTTGGGCTTGGTAAGGAACTTTCTGAGGTATCCGTCAAAAGGGCGAGCGACGTCTTCATCTCTTGCAGCTCTCTTGGCTATCTCCCAAAGCTTGGAAGCACCGAAAGAGGTGGGGCACTGCTTTTGTGTAAGCCTGGCCAGTTCCTTTCTTATCGTGCTATCTTTTGATTCCCTTGTCTTGGGAGACTCAGGGGCCACTTCCATAGGAACTCCGCACTGTGGTATCGCCTGCATGGTCACGGTCTCCTCGCAGTCCTCATCGGGAAGTGCTCTCAAGACAGGTTCTTCTCTGCCGCTGTCCTCTTGTGCCCCTTGCTGGGCACGTGCCACAAGGTCCCCCACCACTGCCCGGTATTTCCCATCCTTCCGGTGGCTCTTAATCGCTTCTGCGGTCCGGGACTTCTTGACCTCAGCCAGGCTAGCATTGATGTTTTTCACACCCTTGAGAGTAAGGGCTACCTCTCGCTTCGCCATAAGAAAGTTCTCCTCTTGTGTCAAACGAGCTTTGGTCCTATAGACATCGATCTCTGCATTGTGTTCCTCTCTATGCTTTGCCCTCCTGTGCACACCGCGCCCCGTCTTGGTGGTAATGGTCTTCCCACAGACCGAACAGTTGTAGGAGTCTGCCTGGGACGTTGTTCCACTCTCTGCTACATCTGTTGGGGCGAAAAGGTCTTCATGTTGGCTTTCGTCTGTTGACAAGAGATCGTCTATAAAATCTTGCCTCGCTTGATTTGATCTAGCTTTTTCCGACGTAGATTTGCTAGTTTTGGAATGGGCTGGCGGGTTCAATGCCACACGGGGAGGAGACGAATCATGAGGCACTCTTCTGGGAATGATGTCCTCCCAGCCCAACCTTTGCCTCTCGTTTTCTTGACTTCGGAGCACCTGTGGGTCGGGGTCCTCGCCACTGGAACTGGAAGCTGCTTTTTGAGATGGTACTTTTTGCTGGAGAACTCTGGTTCGCTTGGCTGCACTCCTGGTGGTCACCCCCTCGCAGCAATGATACCCATAGCCCTTTCCTTCGGTCTCGCTCCTTTACTCGTCGGTTCCCTCTCACAGCACTCCAGTGGTGAAAGGTGGGCAGTCTCTTCTGTAGCAGTCATACTCCCCGTAGGGACCCCAGCATCCTCCAACTTGTCAGTTGTCACATCTTGACTGGAGTTCCCGTCTCCTCGGACCTTGAATCTTGACTTCCAGCAGATCATTCCCCCTCACCTTTAGTACCCCTGCTCACCGGAATCTGCGCGGTCTTATCTAGGCCTAACCTTCGACGTCAAGGTCTGAGCTCACAAGCACCTGTTTGTAGTCTAGTGGTCTTCTCATTTCCAAGTCTAGAACTCGTCCTAGCAGTATGGAAGCAACAGCCTTGCTCGCAGCCCCCCTACTCCTCTCTCCAGATGTGGTCTCTGCTATGTCTACCTGCCGCAGGCGGGGTCTTGGCTCCCGAGATCTGGTTAGCTGTCTGCTGACTTCCCTCACAAATTCGGGACCTGTTTTACAGATGTCGCATTGGCAATCTTTCGAGTGACCCTCACAGTGACCAGTGTCATCAAAAATTACGAAGTCCGGGTTTCTGGTCCTTCGCGCCTTCTAACTGTTGCCTCCATCTTGCCAGGTTGAGCATCCATCTGAAGCGTGATGTCTTTGGTGGATGTCTCCGGTGGTTGTAGTCTCGAAAATCCATTCTCTATCATCTCTTTAAATCCAAGTCCACACCCTAGGTACACATCCGTCCCTCCTGGTGACGGGGTCTGGGTGGTGTGGCTTGGGCTGGCGCTGTCTGGTGCGCTGAGGGCCGGGCTTGGACCCGGCGAGCACTCCCGAAGCACATTATGTGAGGGAGAGCTCGCCGGGGCCAGGCCCTTAGGACACAGTCAATCCGTGCGTTCCAGTACTTTTCTTCCTTCTCCTTGGGTCTTCATTACATCTCTCCTTGTAGATTCCTCTGGCTGGTGTTCAGGTGGGGAGGCTGGCGGAGAGGCTTTAGCCTCCTCGCATGTCTCCACTATTGGGGTTAAGCCGTGTGAGGCTTTGGGTTTACCCCTTGGCTTACATGGAAGTGCATCCCCGCCCTCCACGCCATCACCCGCCCGCTGAGATTGGCGGCTTCTGGTGTTTGGCGGCCTACTCTGGCTGGCTTGCTCGCGCCAGACTGCAATTCGTTGTTGAGCAGCTTCATTCACTGGTAGAATGGTCTACCTGGGCAGCCTTCTTGGACACAGACTTTTTGCGGAATGGTCGCAACTTTGTTCCCTCCCCATTCGAGGTGGTCATTGTGGGATTCGGCGATAGAGGATAAGATGTAACCCGGACACGATGACCGACATCCTCGTCGGATCTTGTCTCGAACTTTCCCTTGGCACCGGGTTCCTCCTCGCACACCTGCGAGTGCGGAGTAGCCATCTGCGGATGGCTTCTGACACATTTCTCCTTTTCTGGACGCGCCGCACTTTCCAGGCCGCAGGAATCGTCGCCCTGCAGCCTTCGCTTGCCTCTGCGTGTTCAACTAGCTTCTCAGCAGAGGACTTTGGCTAGTTGGAGACCAGTGTCGTCGCTCCTCCTTAGTCTCGGTTGGCCTTTAGCACTGCCTGAGCCAGACAGACAGCTGCTCAGGGCCAGGGACCACCACGTGGAGGTAGCTCAACCATCGATCCCCAAGAAGAGTTTAGCTCGCCAAAAAGATTCCCCCGGGCTTACATGGAATCGCCTAGGCCGAGCCCCTTTCCAAGAGCTAAGTCCGGCAAAATGGCGGACACCCACGCCGGGGACCGCTCTTGTCCCAGTTTACGTCTGGTCATCGTCGAGCTGTAAAACTCATCCTGTAGCTCTCCCATCGCGCGTGGCGGACTTGTCAACTACTTCCACCGCGTTGGTCGTGTTGTAGGTCGCACCCACGTGCTCGAGCAAGCGGGATCGCAACACCCGTGGTGCACACAAGAGAGTCATAGTTATTCCCGCCGTTTACCTGCGCTTTTTTTGTATTTCTTCAAGTTGACTTTTAGAGCACTGGGCAGGAATCACATTGCGTCAAGCACCGATCAGAAATTTCGACCACCTGGGGCTCTTTAACGTGCACTGACATCGCACAGCACACGGGCGCCTTGTTTTTCAAAAACCTATACCGAAAAGCGGCCGCTGCAGCCAGGAATCAGTCCCACATCTTTGGACACATTAGCTGAGCGACCTAACTACTGCACCACCACGGAGGGGCTGCGGTCGACATTTGTTATTACATTCGTGGTTTTCGGGAGCTTATTACAATTATTATATGCAAAATAAAATCGCACTGAAATCTAATCAATTTACGGAAAACCAGGCAAAATCAGCAACTTATAAGGCTCCAGTTTTGACATGGGTACTTTCTGAGAGTAAAATAGCAGAGAATAAAAGTGCCTAAATGCCGATTAGAGTGGTATTTTGTGGCAAACATTGTAAAAGGTGCGCCCATGGCTTAACCTCTCGAAGCACCTTCTGTACGTGAAAATGCCTCTGGTGAAAAAACGCGAGCAGTATGCAAGTACATGTAACGTTCAGCTTGGTTTTCCCAAAGCGACGCGTTTGAAAAGGGATTCTGTCGTGTAGGGTTCATACGGCGGCAGACATCAAAGAAATGAAAAAAAAAAAGGAAGCATCAGGGTTGGTTCTCGGTGTAGTCATGAAGTCAAACAAGCGAGGCGGTGCTTTGCTGTGCTGAAGAACAGCATGAACCCGCTAGCGGAAAGAATCAAGGGCGGTTGTATCTGTTCGCGACCATCGTCAGCTACAAAGCCAAACTGACGCAACGTCTACTCAATGTTTTCGATAACTTCTGAGTGGAGCTTCGGTCGACTTTAACTGCATGAGGTGGAGAATCATGTAGAAGCGTCCCATCAAACTAAGCCTTTGGTCACTTTTGAGAAATTGAGGCGATATGTAATGTCCGTGAATAAGTATTAGTCACTATAAACGGGCGAGTTTGTAGAACATTCTGTATGGAAAACAGCGCAAGAGACACACACCAGAGAACCACAGGACGAGCGCTGACTCACAACTGAAGTTCATTAAAAGACCGTATGAAGAAGTGCACAAGCCAAAACATGTGTTGCTACGTAGGATGGCTGCTTTTTCCATTTATTGTGTTCCTTCTTTGAATAAACTTTAGTTGTGAGTCAGTGCTCGTCCGGTGGTTCTCTGCTTTGGTGTTTGTTTCTTGCGCTGTTTTATATTCAGTAGGTATTCATGAATTGGTCATTGCTTGTCCAACATCATTATTCTACTGATCAGACAAAACAGGCAAAGATCGTAGCTCGGCGGTGCATACTGCTGGCGAAATGCGCAATGTTACTGAAATGGACAGAAGCGATAATGGAGTGACGTTAGGCCCATACAGCACCAACAGCATGCAAGCAGCTGGTGCTACTGTTGCTAATAATTTGTGCATATGACATGCTTTGGATAGCCGACGCACGACCTAAGCTTGTTTATGAACGATACCATAAATCTAAATTTATTATTTCACGATGGCGTTTTCTAGTGTACAAATTCAGGCTATTCTAGGCATATATTTTTTTTCCAAAATTTCGATATTTTTCAGGAAAAGTATCTCGACGACTTTTTAATCCAGTAAATATTTCCGGAAATTTTGCATCTGCAGTCTAAATTACTGGCAACGCACAGAACCGCCTAGACTACTTGAGTGCAATATCTATATAACGGTGCAGTACATCAGCTGTCCGCTAAAGTGGGCCAACCGTAACGACTGACAGCTCTGCTGTGAAAAGGGAAATCAATGGCACTGTGATATGCGAAAATGTGTGGCGTAGACAAAGGTTAGCTGAGCAAATGAGGCTGATATGTAAAACATAGCGACTGGCGCTCTCGACCTCGCTTGCTCTAAGCTCACCTATATTCTCCGACGGGAGAGGACAATGTGCTTCTACTATTGAACAGTGCACGTGGCGCGTAAAACATATAGCGTCGATTGTCTGTGGCCTGGGTTCAGTGACAAGAGAATTCCAAAGGCGTTGCACGAATCAGGGGATAAATCGGGTTAATTTAATGGGCCAGTGTAGACGCTGCTGGAGTAGTTTCTGGCAGCGCGCACTAACACGCTGCTGCACGAGCTCATTATTTGCTGCTCCACGAGCTGAACGAGGTCATCATTCGAGCTCATCATCATCATTGCATGCTGGTTAGCCAAGCCGCCTCTTAGCGTGAAAATAGGTGTCAGGTGTGCAATGATAAAATGCATGACCTCTCTATTCACTCTTTTCGTGCGGTCCTAGTTCTTCATACTGTGGCCCCACGATAGGGCTTTGCAATAGAGGGAATAAATCGAACCCAATTAAGAGAATGCAAAAATGGTTTAGAAATATTGTCAGCAGCAAGCATAAATTTACCTAGTGGTAACAAACGAACTGATCTAGGCAATGAATACCAATGCTCAGTGGTATGCGACAAAAGACTGCGTTTTAAAGATCTTTGTGCGAGCAAAGTTAAGTGCGAGATTAAGGTCATGATTGCTTCTTGTTAAAGGGACACAACACTGGCCAAAATATGTCATGAGATTATGGTGGAGATGAAAAGATCTTGCCTGATATAGTGCAGATCGAGCACTACAATATCAAAGAAAAGAGGCTTTACAATTTTAATTTGCCATTGAAAATCGCATAGAAACAACAGAGGCACTAGTACTTTCAGTGTAGTCCCCCACGTGACTACATGTCGGCAAAATATCGCAGATTTTCATAACTGCACATTGTTCTTTTTTCTTCGAGGAGTGCTTGCCATAATTTATTATATTTTGTGCTCTCTCCAGTGCGTAATTAAATTAAAACTACCCCTGCTTTTGCACCGCGAGAGGTATGCTTTCAGGTTCTGCCACTAGATGGCGCCACAGTGTTTGAAATTTCGTGAATGAAGCAATGACAGTGCCCACCAAAACTTTCGTCGACGAGGGCGTGCGTTATTGTGCCGTAACAGCATTGAGTGTGGAAGCGAAAATGACGTTTCTCTACGCAAAAATTGTCTGATTACTGTCTGGCGAGTGAAAGTTATATTTGTTTTTGGTACGTCTTTTTTGTCGACCCCCAGTCGTCATCGCGGTCTCTGCTCGCATTGATCGAAAAATTCCCGGTAAAGCTTTTCTACACCGTTTCTAACAAAACCGTTATGGAATCGAATATTTTAGAGATCAGCCTTCCCACTGCGGCGGAAAAAAAATCGAGACCTAAATTCCAGTGTTCTGTCCCTTTAACGTTGGTTTGGCGCGCGTGATGTAGCAGTCGCTTGGGAGACGACGACGCGGGTGGACGATGGAGTACATCAATTTATTGATTTGAAATGCCTGCAGGTGGCGAGTGTGTTAGTTGCAATAATCACAAGACAGAAGTGGGTGAAAAGTCGCAGTGATATTTGTAACAAATGAAACAAATTGATTTATTTTGGAAAGCTTCAGTCTTATGTATACTATTATATTGCAGGGAGTCCATGCAGTCTAGGCAGAGTCAGGGATTAGTTAATTGGTTGTCTTTGGAGCCTTAGGTAATGCTCGTCTAAGGTATCCCAATTTTTGAAGGGCTTTATTACATAAGCAGTCAATGTGTTTGGACCATGGTATGTTCTCTGTGAAAATAACTCCTATGTACATATATACTGCGACAACCTTTATATACGTACCGGTGCGGACAAAAGTAAACGGAGCACGCTGTTGCTTTGTAAACTTTTTCCCGTGCTTCATATTTGTAGTTGGGTGTCATTGTATATGTAGACCGGTAGTAAATGTCAGTATGCATTTACGTGGACAAGTAATCTTTTCTTATCTCCAGTACACAAGGCCTGATTGTAATTTGAACGGCAAAGCGTGTTCCGTTTATTTAATCTACCCCTGTACATCATTAGAACAGTAAGGAAAAAGTCAAGTCGAGGAATTGTTAGAAATTGTCAATACGGCTATTCTGGAAAACTTAATGTTCATCTGGTTTTCGCGGTAATGCGACTAATTAGACCAGGTTTATTGATCTCTAAGAAATATATTTCATAAAGATCAAATCCACGGCGCTGCAGAGCCAGTCATGTCAGGGTCGTGATCTAGCACCCACACTGAGGAGGCTGTAGTGAGCATATGGCTGTTCAACGAGAGCTGTATGGGCGCTTGATAAAGCAGGCGTCTGTCCCAGTTTTTTGCGATACACAAAGTTTCTCCTTTCAAATGAGGGCGCCTGTGCAATCTTATTGCACCACTAAGAAGTCTTGCTCAGAGTAATCTGGAAGCCTACTTCTTGGCGGCTAAGGTCCGTGTGTACTGACTTGACCGATACGTCATCTGTCTTTGTCAGACAGATGTCCAGAAAATAGCCAATCATCATGCGAAAAGATACAAATATCATTTTACATACACTTTTGCACCCCTGAAGACGAAGTTAAAAAGATGAGCTGAAGAGAAGGACAAACACGTTGCTGAGCTTACATCGGTTCAAGTAGCTTCCAAAGCCTATTGGAAGGAATTCCTAACTTGCTAGGAGGCCTTCCTGGCTTAGGTTCTGCACCATCTCAGGCTCTTTCCAATACGATGGAAAATCTCCAAGTGTTCACATTTCATTGAGCGCTTAGAGTAACCCCTCTAATAAGGTTGAATGCGTTGAAGAGGTTGCTGATAGCCTGGCTAAGGAGTCTCTCAATGGCCACGTGTTGCCTGTCTTACCAGCTACAGCATAACAGCAGCGCGGGTTCGTTTTCGTATCTCATTAAGCATGTGATGACTACCTGTATCTCAGGTATTCGTAGAGCAGAAGACCATATCAATCACGAAGATTGAGATCTCTCTAACAAGGCTGCGTGGCCGCGTCCTGCCCCTGAATTTCTATATGCACATTTCTGCTTTGGTGCCAGATATTGCGTGATCTGACGGAACGCTCCGCGTGTTCTATTCCGGACAACAGCGGCCGATCTCCACACGTCGGCCGTCAGTGTTTTGTACAGGGTGCCACGTGTGCGTGTCGTAAACAGTGATATGGACACAACACGCGCGTGGATCGTACCTCACTTTGTGCCTCTGCGCTAGGAGCGATATCGGAGGCCCGCCCTATGTGCCGAGTGCTCAGTGACCTAAGACATTTTTTGCTGGCGGCCTCAAGCAAACAAGTGTATATTGTTACATATTGCATTTGTATTTAACCTGTCCTTTCTCCCTATCGCTCAGATCTGATTTCCTCTACCACTTTCTCGCTATCACTTTGCTGTTGCTGATTGCTTTGCTTTGCTTGCTTGCTTGCCGACGCCACCGCCGCTGCCGCTGCTGCTGCTGCATTGGTACAACCACAGCTATGTCTTTAATGCCATTCAAAACTGTTTTGTGGAATCTAAACGTCTGCCTTGCTATTATGCTTTCAATTGTTTAATCACTAGCTACAAGTCTCCCAGTGGTCACCTCCTGCGTGCGTAATTTCTTATTTTTTATCTCGGTGTTCCATGTTTTGGTTACTCTCTTCTATTGCAATCATGTTGTTTTTGGTGATATAATTATACATCTCAAGAACAAATATCCCTAAACCCCAATTTCTGGCCGATCCCCATGTGTGGGTATGTACCATTAGTGTAGAGGAGAACGACAACAAAAAGAACTTTAGGCTGGGCTCTCATGCCAGATGCGCAGCAATTGACCTGCTTAGCTCGCCACCATCACCATCGCTCCGGCAATAAATCCTCGTACGTAACAAAATGGCTGAGGTGCGGGTTACGCGTACCCTCACGACGCATCCTCGACCGCTGGAGACACGGCGGAGCCGTCGGCTCGCTGGTCTCCTTCCCGTTTCACTGACAATCCAGCAGATCACAGAGCAGTCCCGAACATCAACGCCGAACTCTCGATCCCCGTCTGGCGATGTTCTGCCCAATGCCACGAATGCTACGCAATCATCTCGAGAGCATCGTCCCTTTGCCGGTCAAGCAGGGGAGAACGTTGAAGAGTGCTCGTTTTGCATGTGTGGGCCGCGATAACCGCTGGAAATTGGTGGTTAAGTTCGCCAATGCCGTGCTCTTGACGCACACCGCATTCATGCGGTAGGAGAAGCACAAGAACTCATTGACCGCTTGGGAGAATTTTGTAGGATACATCAAGGAATGTTTCGGTGATTTAACTGCTGAGAAGGAACAGGGTGAACAGACACTTGCCTAGAGAACCTAGGCATCAGGTTAAACTTGCACCACCTACGTTGAGGCAATGCTGAAGTTATGCAAGACCGTAAGCAACTGGATTACTGTAGAATATTAATTAGAACATCTGCTCAACGGTTTTGCAGATGTCTACTATTTCATCAATGCCAAATAAAACTTGACTTCTGTTTCCGACGATATCAACGCTGTCGGACATCCGAAACCCTCACGACTCACTGCATCACAACGTAGTTTGGACGATTGGCAAGTAGTACTACCGTGACCAGTGTCGAAGAGTTCATATTAAACCCTTTGATGCTCCATCTGTGAAATTGGCCGGGATGTGATGTCAAGACGCGAGCAAATTGCCCGGCCCCCTGGCATAACAAACGACTCATAAGCTCGTCCAGCCCATGCGCGTGCGTGCCACCGACGTCCAGGTACAGATCAGTGAATGTCACCGACTTACCTGCTACGACTACCTCGACAATCCGCCACCAAGACACGACCAATTTTACCAACAGTTATTTTACCATAAGCGCTGGGGCCCTCACTCTTACTCAAAGCGTACACCGTGCCGACCGCCGGACAGCTAAATAGTCCCGGAACCACCATCTGGATATTGGTCGGGTTCTAACATGCACAATCATGTCGACGCGCTCTTTTTTGATTGACCTTTCTCGTGCGCTATCAGTGTGGTGTCACGGGTTACATTTTCCGATACTGCAATTGGCACGCGCTGTCCAGGTACAGCCCTCCGACGGCTTCTACTCGACTCGCTTTCCAATTCTACTCCGACACTTATCGGCCGAAGCATCCCAACCGGAGGAGCCGTTTGCCAAACGAATGATTCCGCAGCTATTCTTCCGCTCGTCTTTTCAAATTTTCTCTTCAGGACTGCTACGATACTATAGGAATCAGCACATGTCTTTGAGGCGCATCACACTGCAGTGAAATTTCCAACAAGTTATTTGCCGATGCGTATGGTGATTGAACGATCTTCCAAGAACGAATTCACAGAGTTGAGTACTCGGCATGGGAGATGAAACCAACAGAGAATTAATGGTCAGGATGGTTGAGTGGCTGATGTTGTCATAGGCCCCGTGAACGTACATTATTAGAAATGCGCACATTTGCCGAGATCTGCCTTCTCGTAGCGCCATATATAAAGATGGTTCAGGGCGTACTTTGTTACAGTGACGGCGAATGCCAATCTGAGATGGTGTATACATGGCACCTTTCCAACCAACATGACAGCCGCGTAGCTAACATCGGTTCTAATAGATCCCAAAGCGTAGTGTAAGGAGGTCGCCCAACCTGCTAGAAGGCCTGCCGGGCTTAGGGTCGGCACCGTATCAGGCTCTTACCAATGCATTGAAAAATCTCCAAATGTCCACATTTAATTGAGCCTAGAGTACCAGTCTAATAGGGGTTGAATACTGGAAAGTGAAGAACTATTCAG
This sequence comes from Amblyomma maculatum, assembly GCF_055883805.1. Lineage (NCBI taxonomy): Eukaryota > Metazoa > Arthropoda > Arachnida > Ixodida > Ixodidae > Amblyomma > Amblyomma maculatum. The sequence goes on along the minus strand of NC_139349.1, from coordinate 142,581,997 downwards.
GTCAAGCCTTTTTTATTGTAATTTGCGCCATCTGTTTCGACTATTTGCACATTGTGAAGACTGCGACAACTTTAATTTCCCCGTAAAATCCACTGGGCACCGAGAACGCCGGATTTTGAAACGGAGAAGTTAAAACATCTGCGGGAAAGGTAAAGTCCTACGTTGGCCTGTTCAGTAAATTGAATACAAATGAAAGATTTTTGCCTGGAAAAATAAAACAAAATGCATTCAGAGCCCCCAAAACTAACTACACAGTGAAGTATGCTCGATTTTATGCTCAACTATTGAGCCACAGCAGCGAAATAAGTATTATCAATAAAAAGTGAAGCTGACACAATAGGAGGAAAACGCGACTCATTGCAAGAGAACAGTGCGCTTCTTTTAAAACATGAAAGCCCGCTGAATAGCACTGATGGCAGCTAGCGACGCCACGGTATCAAAACGTAGGCCCAGAAGAGGCGCCACCAACGGTATACTCTCACTGGCACTTTTAGCAACCGTAATCCGAGTCTCCCTGCTTGCACTCGAAGGCCTGTGCGAAGAATGTCGAGTGCCGCGTCGCGTACGAACAAAGCAGTGCCCCCTGGGCGTCTCCGCAGCCGGCCTGGCAGAAACGCCGGAAGAAGAGTTGATCCCTCGATTGGACTTCGGTTGTCTTGTAAGGCAGCACGGGAGAACGCTCTCGCGCCGCGACGAGCGCCACCTCCAGCGCCCACGGCATGAATAACAACCAGCGCAGAGTGTCTTTTGGAAGGCTCTCAACTGGAACCCTGCTGCTGGTCCGATTCCGCACAATGTCAACCAGCCGAGAACTCAAAGCAGGATTCTGAAAAGCACGTGTAATTCGACCTCACTGTATGCACGTTTAATGCGCTGGCCTTGTCTGCGTGTGTGCTTGGAGGAGCGAGAGGAGCAGTGCGCTGAACGCATTCGAAAAGCTAAGCGTATTTGTAGGCTCCTTTCTGAATACCTGGGCAACGTTGGGACAGTTTATTGTACGAGGCGAAAAAGAGAATCTTATACTCTAGGTGAGAACTAAACGTCTAGGTTCTAAGTCATTGAAAAACATGCTGATAATAATAGTTGCTTTTCATATATATATTTTTTTCAGCTCTCTCTCTCTCTTTCTCTCTCTCTCTCTCTCTCTCTCTATATATATATATATATATATATATATATATATATATATATATATATATATATAGAGCTGGTCTCGGTATAACTATACAACCGTGAAGCTAGCGCTCGCTAAAAAATATATAAAAGAGAGGGCAAATATTACAATACAATCACGTTCATTTCACACTGATCGACGTTATATATTTGATTTGCGCCTGTTTAGCACCTCGGCACGAAAAACGCTTATGAATATGAAAACGCATGGGGAAAGTATTCCCGCACGTGAAGGCTATTTGTCCAAGTTTAATCATTGCTACAGGTTCAAACGCTCACTGATTTCAGACAAATAAATCCTGACAAAGCTTCGCAGATTAATAGTCTTAGTGTAACATCGTTAAATTAAATGCGTAGTTTCACGTCACGGAGTTTAAAAACTCGGAGCTGACAAATCTACCATATAACTGGAGCGACATTTACTGGGTCGTCACTTTTTCGTTGGAAGAAAAGGCTACTTAAGCAAAGTCTGTTCTCTATGCAGTGCCCACTGCACTTGACCTCCACACCCCCGCGGAAACGTAAGAGTTGCACAACGCCCGGCCAATGGTCTGGAACTGTAAAGAGACAATAACACTAAAATTTAAATATAAAAGCTTATCGCAAAACAACTCCAACAGAGAAAGAAGCCTAGACATGCCCTTTTGCGCTATGTTTCAATATTAAAATGAACCAACAAGCCCAGACATGGACCCTTCTAAATTTTAGAATCGCACACTTTGTACAGCACTCAGAAATAAGTGAGAAATGCATCCTAAAGTGCGCAATCGCACCTTGTTCAATATTACGTGGGCCCACTCGACAAGAACCCGGACTCCCACGGTGGAGTAGTCGAGCATTGGATCGTTTGCCTTGGCGTGCATAACGTCCCCGGCCAGTTGAAGCGTTGGTATGACCATGGTCTTGCCGTCTAATACCGCCATGTCGCCGGTCAGCTGATGCCGCGAAAGTTGCAGCCATGTGTTGGGCCTTTCTTCCTGTACCCGGCCACTGAGAGCGATCATGTTGAGCAGGAAGCTGTCGCGCTTCATCGAAGGCACTGCCCTCGTTGGCGCTTCATGGGGCATGACTGCGGCGACAGAGGTGGTACAACTGAACGTGAGTTGAGTATTGAAGCGCATTTCCGAACAGCGCTTCATTTATCACTCGGTTAGGTTTTTCTGAAACCCTTGCCTTGCTAAGTTCAAGCATACATTTTGTTTCATAAATGAGTCTCAATGACAATATTTCACGGCCGCAAGTACGCATGACCAATAAACATCCATGTCCTGGTGAGAAAGACCAATGCTGAATACGAAACAGGTAGCGAAAGGGGGAGGGTGAACTTAGTTATATACGAAAAGCGGTGGTCGCTGAAGTAAGCGAGAATATTTGTTAGTCCTGTTACTATCCGCTGTAATTTTATTCAGCCCGCACGATGGCTTCAAGAAGTTTAGAAATGTACGATTTGGGGGGACAGTACACGCGCCCTTGTCTGATGTCACTGACAACTTTATTAGCTCCTCTCAGTGGATCTACTTTCGGATCCTTGTTACGCACCTAACTACTTAACCACAAATCTTTTAATTTGAACCTCCAATATCTCACAATCATTTGCATGCACTCGTAGGCCGTCACATTATATGAAGGACCATATGAGGCCCCGCTATAACAGAGTCGTTTGAACATGCCTGCGCGGCCTATATGTCGGACTCAGGATCGAAGGTCAGGGACGAAATTTCAATCTATGTCTGTACCTCAAAGGGGCTACGCCAGCTACCAGTGGCTGCCAAGGTGACTTTATACTGATTTTATGTCGTCACTCAACAACTCCATCAATCGATGCCAGGCCCTATTGCCAGCTAGTAACCATATGAGAAACACTGCTCGTAATATTTTCATTTCAATGCCAAGCCGGCAGAAATTGGCCCTCAGCGTTGTAGGCCTTGTTCGGCACGGACCGTGGCCGCCAAGGAACGAAAGCAAGTGCTCTGCAGCTTAAGGTTGGACCGAATGATAAAACACTAGGCTAATAATGCTGCGGGCCTTGGCAGTTACCTCTGTATTACCTAAATGGTCCACCCTTCCTCACGCGGGGACGAAAAAACGTGAATGCTTACATTTCGTTCTGGTGCGTAGCTTGGCGATGTCAGATGCGTTGAAATCGAGTCCCTTCATATTGATGGGAACCTTGCTGACAACTTGCCCCAATGCGTCTACCATAGATTTAAAATACCCGCGTGCCTCAGGGGTCTCTACTGATTTCTTCACCCATACAGACAATTCCATGGGGAAGTGCTCAGCCGTTTCTCGCAGACACCAGTCTGTCGGACTTGAGTGCTTCCTTGTGCTTCCACCGACGCTAAAGGTGCCGAATGCACCCCCGTACTGCATTACCTGCGCTATGGGCAACATAAGGCTGTAGATGCTTGCCAGGTTAACTTCGATCGAACTCAGAATCCCGATGAGGCCACTAATCTGTGTTAAGCCCCTAGCATTTACAAATGTGTTGGAATTAACCGTCAATTTCTTATTCAGTCCACGGTTCAGACCTTGCAACCAGGCCACAACCAGACTCTCTGTGGGCAAGCGGCGCACCGCGACAGAGTGGAATTTCCTCGGTGGTGTAGGCACAGCCAAGGCTTGATGCAGACGCGAGTCCAGATCTACGAGGGCTGGGATCAGTGTAGGGTTCCGCGGAACCTGGAGCTCAGACAGCGCAGCTTCAATTACGGCAGCCAGCTGGTGCGTCTGGTTTGGCAGGAAACTGGTCAGGGTATGGCCAATATCAACGTACACTTCTTGGTTACTAAACTTGACACTGATAACGGATGTAAGACCGGTGCGCAGGCATTCGGCTACTATAGTAGAGAATAAATCCTGGATCGAATCGGACACAAGCCAGGCTCGAAACTCAATTCCAGATAACTGGAGAGCGCCTCTCACGCTAATGGTACGCTGCTCTACAATGTATTGGCGGCAGCTGTAATAAAAAAGAGCCATGTATTTGGTGCTGGAGTTAGATGTCATGCTGGTATTTGCCACACGTTCCAGGCTCAGTCCAATGCGCATAAGGAAGTTGTTGCGGTTCTCCGTGGCATAGTTGGGCCTATCGATGCCTATGCGACGCCACCGTCCGCAAACATGGCGGTGAAAAGCATTGCAAGGATGAACGTTAGGGTTTTGCCACTTCTTGAGCAGACCGGAGACCATTTCGCAGGCTGCGTTAAAGCAGCCTTTGTCGACGATCGCTTCACGCGCGAGCTGCAGTTGGCGGTCGCACTCCTCGGCCTTGACGGCCAGCATCACTACCACGATGAGGAGGATCGTCATCAGGACAGCGACGGTGAGTGCGCAGATGGTGAAGGCGCTCTCCAGCGTTCTTCGGCGCGGGGAGGCGGCGCCCTGAACCGCAACATCTGGAAGGCCGCTATCTGAAACGTGAATTAAGCACATATATACCATTCGTTTGAAGAAACCTGACCCTGTAACAAGCCATACAATGCAATACATGAAATAACGTGCATGCATACATACATACATACATACATACATACATACATACATACATACATACATACATACATACATACATACATACATACATACATACATACATACACACACACACACACACACACACACACACACGCACGCACGCACGCACGCACGCACGCACGCACGCACGCACGCACGCACGCGCACACACACACACACACACACACACACACACACACACACACACACACACACACACACACACACACACACACACACACACACACACACACACACACACACACACACACACACACACACACACACACACACACACACACACACACACACACAGACACTCTAAGGCTGCGATAAATGGCAGCATCTTTTTAATTGGCGCTTAGACGCGTAACCCCGCGCCGCGTCGAAGGGGCACCCGGCGTTTTGTTTGTTTGTCTTTTGTGCCCCTCCTCTGGTGCCGGTACCTCCCCGAGCCCGCTTGGGGTGCAGGAACTTTTCGTTTTATCACCTCCCAGGCGTTGGAAGACTTTCGGGACGCGACAATAACTGCGCTCCCCTCTGCCTGGGAGGGCCTGTTTTCCAGAAACACGCTTTCTCGGCGGTCCCCCACGTGGCGCCGCTAACGAAGAAACTGGCTGTTAATGGAGCCGTTCCACCCACGGCGTCTAGAAGACACCCCAGCTGAGCTCTATTCAGCCCGAAAATTGGGTGCGCGGAACGGTGCTGTTTGTAGAGTAGTTTCGAGCTTCCTCCTTAACGGCAGTGCGATCTGACCCTGCCCACCCGCGGCGCCTCTGCCGATGCGGACAGCAGCGACGAGGACGAGCCCCTCCTGCTAATGACCACTGACTGTATTGTCACCCTGGCCCCCTATGGCTAACGGAATAGCGCCCTCGTCTCAAACCCCCTGGGCGCTTCTTCGGGAGACGCGGCAGAGGCATGGCTGTTTCCCCACATGGACTGTGAGATAGAGAAAGGAGGACTAGCTCCGGTGGGGAGAGGTTGAACCCTCGAGTGGAGAGAGCGTGCAGCATGTACGCTGCATTTTTATTTTAAATAATTAAGGAACTGGGTCCGAGATTATGGCCAACCCACCTGGGTTGGGTCTTATTAATCAGTGGGTTTGATTGGCTGCGTAATTTTGAGGCGGATCACGTGAAGCGACCGCCCTCATGTCTTTGTTTGTCGTTGCCATGAAAAAACGGCCATCAGACCCGGTTGAGCAGTTCTGGCCAGCCGAGTACAATTGGCGACTCCGTGCTCGGCCCGTAAGCTTTCCTCTGTGTGAGTTGAGCGATTCTCTGTGTGAGATGTTTTGTGCATGGGATGAACCCTTTTGCTAGGGCGATGGCAGCTCTCTGTTCCATCAGAGTTTGATTCATGGAAATAGCGCAAAAAGTACTACTCGCATATTAAAAATATGATGACGCCATTGAGTAAAAACTCTCTGCTGGACATCGATATTCCTGTTGGTTGTAACTATTCGGCATAGGCCTTCACGAAACATGGCCTAGCTTCATAACATGCATCAAATGCCGAATATCATCTAATGATGCCAAATACCGTTAGTAAACTTTTGTTCTGCTAAGGAAACATTTGATATTGACTTTGAAAATGACCACACTTACTTATTTTTTCATTTATTTCACGTCTCTATAATTTAGTCAGCAATGGGTGGAGAGGTGTTTACACTTTATCTTCTAGGTGTTGCCTCTGAAATCACATTACTGCTGGGAACTCAGAAAAAAAAACACCTTTATAAAACATGAAGAAAATGTTGCCATTATTTTCTCTGCTAATTTGCTCTGAAATATTGAAAGCAATAATGCTTACTTTGCATCCTGCACGTTTCCGAGGTGGCTCCAGAGCGCGGAAGGAAAGAGCTCGTGGCGATGTCCTTCGTCTCGACTTGTCCGGGAAGGAGAGGTGGCTCGCTACTCCTGGTAACTTTCTCGGGGCTGGTCGCCTCACTGATCACGAGTACGTTCTCTCTCCGGCGGTTGAATTCTCCCAACGAGTCTGGATTGTCACCCATGTGATAGTCGGTCGTCGGTTCCGATGCCGCTATCGATGGTCGCGAGCATAGAGCCTCATTTGAGAAGGGCAAATCGGGTATCGAATCCCTCGCCCCTATCGTTGAGGCCAAGGTCTGGAGATCGATGCTAATATCTATGGAGGGCCGCACCTGCAACGCCAACAGTGGACAGTCAGCTAGCTTAGCGCCAAGAGCTACGGAATGAAAGATGTAGGAATGCCACCTTGAGCGCTCCGCATTATACTCGTCGATATATATGATGTCACGCCTACAGTGTGCCCGAAGAGCCGCCCCCCACTTCCTCCTACGCTCCTCTTCAATCTCCGGCGTGCCTCTCTCTGTACACTGCTGCATATATTTCTGAAGTTTTTTTATAGATACGAATAAAGCCACTCAGAGGTTTGTGCAAAACCATGCATATTCATTTTCGCATGTAGAAGAATCGGCGTTCTTTCATGTATCGGAAGGCCGCTTAACAGATGGTCCGTACCGTTAGACCGTGGTCCTACGCTCCTTATCCTGCACTGTTTTTTTTGACAATTCGTATATCGTTGAGCGAGCTGGCTTTAACCTCTTGAAAACACAGAATTCAGTCGTAAGAGAAAAAAGAGCATCTTCGCCACAAAAGTGCTGGAACCGCGCGCACACACACAAAAGAAACGAGAATGAGTTTTTGCTTTTGCCACGAGAAGTCACCTGCCATGGAATACTCCTCTTATAACGCAATTATATTAAAAACTCGAGGGATAACCTGTAACAGCCACCTAGAATTTACACTATTATGGTGCCTGCTGGTTTATAGTCGCATAATACTTGGGGAAATAGTGGTGTTGGGTTCTCGAAGGACAACTCTGCAGCCAAAGGCGTCCATCTGTTGTTATGGCATCAGGAATAATCCCCTGGGACCTGTTAGTGTGCAATAGCAAGGTGTGGCAGGTGAATGGAGGTCCACCACGCCTTAGTCGAATTAACCAAGGCGACATGAAAATCCACCGGTGTCGTTAGCTGAACAGCCGCTTTTGTATGGCATCTACCCTTTTTCTTAAGCGCTCACCGCCTACAGTGGCAGCATATGTTTGGTTCTCGAAGAGGCGGTTAGATAAGCAATTGTTGAGGGAACAATTAACAGTATCTGGTTAAGTGCTTAGCGCCATTTTGCAACCATCAATCTTTTCGCGAATGCCCAGAGTCCGTTACACCGCCAAGAGAGTCCAGCTGAGCTCATGGCAAGCAAGTGGCAGCATTTTGCTTTTGTGGTTTTTCTTTTCGTGTAATAGTGTAGGCATTTGCCGGTTTACTGTAAGAACTTCTCTAACGCAAACTTTCTGGCTACTCCTTGTCCAACCCTTGGTATTTCACGTGCGGAGTGATCGCACGTCCATTCCCGCAGAAATCCGCAATAACCCTCCTGAAAAAAATTGTATGAGGCAATGACCTCACATTTTCTCACACAATCTCACTCAATTCCAATACAAAATCACATAAAGTAATATATAATTGCATAAAGTCTCATAGTTTCTTGTACATTATCATAAATTATGTAAGATATTTTATGATAATGATGCGCACCGTATGAGAGTCTATGCGATTAGATGAGGTTTTATGAGGTAACTGCCCCGTAGAACTTTTGGTTTTTCAGTAGGGAGGTATTGATGATCTGCTAAACATAAGAACATGTTTCGATGATGTATTTGGATGGTGAATGTTCAGCTCGGAGTGGAGCGCTGCGGATATATTGCTACTTCGCGGATTCAAAACAATCGGAATAAACGGTTAGATTCACAGTCCTCCACCTATACTACTCGTTTCCGGCCCTACAGTGTCAGGAGAGATGAAATGAGTGAAAGGAAAAGTTAAATCGGAACCCCAATGATCCCGCGTCCACAAATGAAGTTTCCTCTTTATAACGTGGAACTAGGTGCGTTTGAATTGTCATTCCCATTGACGATATGAATGCTCTGATATTCCGGGAATGGAGTTCCACCATACTGGCAACTGTGCCATAGTCTTAAGGTTATTTAGCTCGCAGCAGTCATTAAACAAATGCAACGAAGTCGTAGGTGATGAGTTTCTTTTTTTAACGGAAGTTAACGGATGAAAACGCAGAGGAATCGTGCAGTGAGTACAGTCGGCGTCACCCTCGTGTACGGCGCTCGAGTAAGGCATATTGGGCTACAAAGGTCGAAAATAGACTCCAGCTCCAACCTTCTGGGCTACGTGCTGGTGTCGTATACCTTGGTTGCGACTACCTGTGACATCACTTTCACTCTAGTGTTGCCGCAAGAACCTACCAGCTGCGGCGATATATGGACGTATTTGCAGGGACGCGTGTATCCAGAGCGCTCTACACATGGGTGACGTCGACTGTACATCTGGTGACTAAACTGCTGGGCTAGTTGATTCGTAATGCATAGAAAGGAAAGGCAGCCTAAACAGACGAAGGGCAAGAACAAAGAAGGCACACATCACAACGATGGTGTCTGCCTTGTTTATGCGCCAGCGTTGTGGTGTGTGCTTTCTTTGTACTTGTCCTGCGTCTGTTTTCGCTGGTTTCCTTTCTATCTGGCGAGTATGCACTCACTGTGCGGACTAAAGTAGCAGCCTACCCGCATAGAGAACTGCCCTTGAGGCCGCCGAAATTACAAATTCGGGCTTAAACGTCGCTCGGTGCACCTTCTGGCTACCCTGTACACTCGATTTAGGGATCCTGTTCCGTCGGGTACGTAAAGACTTTGTGCGTGTCGCTGCTCTTAATGTGGGTCCAGTTCGCCACTTTTTGTGGTAGCGCTGCTTCCCTTTGCTTTCGCCCCTAACAGGGAACTGGCCCTCGTGTATATGCGGTATTTCTCGGAGCCCGCATTCCACATGTATTAACGTGTATCATTTTCTAACTGTGGCGCTTTCTTTCTATCAGGCTACCAAACATAATCTACGCCATTCTTTGATCATCATCATTGTCATCTGCCCAACTACGTCCACTGCGCAGGACAGAGACCTCTCCTATACTTCACCAATCAGGCCGGTCTTGTAACCAGCTGCATCCACACAAACGCCGCAAACCTCCTAATCCGACCCGAACTTTAGCTTTCTGCCACCCTCTGCTAAACTTGTCTTCACTATAGGGATTAGATTTGTTACCTTTAGCTACCATCGGTTATCTTACTTTCACTTTACGTGCCCTGCCCGAGCAAACGTCTTGATCTAAATCGAGATGACAGTAACAAGCATGTCTTCTATGACCATCTTCACACATTTGTATCTTGATGTTATACCTATCTGTTTGCTCTCCATATAGGACGCAGCGTTGTCGTCAGTTTCAGTTGAACCCTTTTAAACAGCGTCCCTATACCTTCTTTTTCATCAAAGCTACACAAATAAAAACGATATAAAGCATCGGTTTACAGTGCAAGTAAAGAGTCATCAGTAAGGAGTGCATCATGGGAACCCGAGATGCATCCGAAAGGTAATGCGAGCTGCAGATATTTAATCATTTTGTAAACTACTGCTCCACTAGTTTCGACTAAAAACTGCATAAAAAATGCTATAGCTATGTAGTATCATGCTTTATTGAGTATACTGACTTGTAAAAAAAAGAGGTATGTGCACTCGTCAAAGATGCGGAAAAACAAAAACAAAAAGAAATTGACGTTTAGGCGCCCGTACGGCTGCCTCGATCACAATGAAGCGAAGGACGGAAAGGTACCTATATGTAGGCGATTTTTCGAAGGGTGCGCCGGTATATCTCTGGAATATTCCCATAGGTCCGGTTAATCGTGCGAAGCGTTGATTGAATTTACAATGATTCTATAAGAAGACGTTTTAAGTAATGATTTTTGCTTTGCAATCACACGTGCTGCGTTCCAGGCGATGGCATGGCCAGTGTCCAGATGATGTTGTGCTAAAGCGTTCGAGTTACTTTTGTCTTCAGCGACCTCCTCTTAGCGCTTCTTGAGCCTTGTCTTCAGTTTTCCGAGTCGCCTCGAGAAGCTTCGGCCGCACCTAACCAATGACGACGCGCGGCTCGGCGGGAGGAAGGTAAGTGTTCGTGCGGGCCTGCCGTGCACGTCGTAACAGACAGACGTGGCGCGCCTTATTTATTGGTGTCGTATCGCTTGTGTCAGCCAGCCAGTGTTTGAGCCAGTATTGGGGAGAGGTCGCAAGTGCTAGTACTCTACTGCTGGGGTTCACCCGCTGCTCTGCAAGCCCACAGATCTGAGATGGAGCGGCGCTCGTCTTACAAGGAGGCAATATCATGACTCTCCAGACGTCCGTATGCGATAGTGTACGGTTAACAGATTGCTGTTTGTTTATTTGACTCATCTCTCGCGTATCGTTCAGTGTTGTGAAGCCTCTGTGTCACTGAATACATCTGTAGTTGCATGCTTAGCATTGCCTTTCTGTGAAACTCACCTGCGTATTTTCAGCATTAATGTGTACTCCTCTGCATCGTCTCTTACTGTATATGAAGTTCGTTTTGGTTGTTACTTGGTACACCGACCCTTGCTCTGGCTTGAACCGGCGAAAGCTTGGCACCAAAGGCCCCCCTCTCCTTCTGTCACTACCGGTAGTTGACTTCCTGCTGAGTATGCCACGCCAGTCGAAGGCATCTCCTTCGAGATCGGGACAGCTACTCCCACTCAAATGGTATCCGGCAGTGTTGCTCACCATTAGTGCGCATCTTTAATAACCTATAATTATTAACGGATAACAGTGGGAGACGAGCTCTCGAGATATAGTCTGATGAGCATACATAGCTCGTTGATTGCCAGTTTTAGGACACGCATTAAGTTAGATATCCAATCTTGGATCTTCCCTAAACGTCTTGATATGTTATTGTTTCTCCGCGCCAGACTGTTTTGAAGAGAAATGCACAGGTCTCTAAAAGGCTTCATATAAAGAGTCCAGCGAACATCTCATAGGGGGGCACCGAACAAACTTTATTTGTATTACGTCTGGTGCATTTCCTCGTTTCAAATATAAGGGTACTCATTCTGATGAAAATGGAGCTTTCGAAAGCTCCAAATCCTTAATCATTATCAGGCGGTGGGCAGGGCACTTAACCTCTGCTCTGAAGTATAATATGACGCGATGGTACTAAAGGTTCACCATGGCATCTCCTCTTGTAGTTCTTTTTTTTTCGCACGTGTAGTTTCTGCTCAGTTTAATTCGTGCCTCTAATATCCCACATGTTCTCATTAGCCTGCTACATAATCCAGTTTCCGGTAGTAGGTGGCCTTTATAAAGACATATGAATGCGTTATAAAGACACATGAGCGCTTTATAAAAACGTATGAACGTGCCTGCATGGCCTATAGGAGTAGAGCGCTTTAGTGAGCATCATAGAGCCTTTGAAGGTTGATTCGACATCTTACTCTCTATCTCAAATCAGCAACCCTAATTGGCAGCTCCTCTTAAGTTTGTGATGTCACGTGGTCTAGTTAAGTGACACAAGTCATCAAACAGTCAGCGCTCGGCCACTTAACCGGTTAACTACCGGTGGCGAAAGCATCCTTGTGATTACGCTCACATTAAAAACGGTCAAGATGATAAGCGTAAAGATGATATGCACAAATCAACTCCGAAGGCAAAATTAAGCAAAATAAGGTGCAGTGACGACAGGAGAGCGCGCTCATCAGTGATCTGTGAGGCAAGGCTGCACCGCTATTCACTTCAGACCGACGGTCCCGAAGTCATTTTCGTCATATTGCGAGGAGTATATATTGGAAGAAAACATATCTCGTTTCAAAATCCAATTTTATAACTGATAAAGGTTCATTTTACTCTAAGACAAAACATATGCCTGGAATTAGGTCAGAAGTTTCGCAGACAAAAAATTCCGCGAATTTGCCTTCGTTGCCTCCTGAAAACCCATCTATATGGCGCTGTGTCTGAGCTTGCCTCCGTGCAAGCCACTCGGTTTGGGGGCCTTACCAATGCTTGTTCAGGCTTGCTGACGTCAGGAGAGCCTATAGAAGGGGGCGTAGCCTTGTAGGAACCCCTGGAATCACGAGGAATCTCGCTGCTGCCTTTGTTCCCGATCACATCGACCGGCGTCTTCAACTCGGTGTTCGTCGCCCCGGGTATATCGGTCACCGGGCTGCTTGCAGTGGTTCCACGGAGCTCCGGGAGCGGGACAAGCGCGTCCCTCGCTGTACCTGCCGCACTCATGTGTATCTGGATGAGGTCCGACTGATGCTAATCCCGTTAATGCCTTTAACTCGAGGTATGGCTGCCACGCCGTGGACCAAGCTGCACACGTCCAACCACTACCAGCGGAACACTCTTCTTCTTCACTCCTCTGTATTTCTTCGTCTAGCTGTTACAGTGTAATTACGAAATTCAATCGAACCTAGCCGTAGTTACAGCGGCTGCCGTCTAAACCTCCAATACCAACATTTGGCCCCGCTTTACCGAGGGCACTGCATGGCTGTAGAAATTACACAAATCCTATAAGGAAGAGAGTAAAAAGAAAAAAAAAAAGCGCCGCACACTTTAAATTGTCGCTGCAAAATAACAGCTATCAGAACTGAAAGAACTAGGACGTAATTGGCTGCCGAAAGATCTATTTATTCGCACTTTCATTTACGGTGCCTACGGTTTAAATAAAATCTCTGCACCGGATCTATCCCGTAGTATCCTCTCCGTTGCTCGTAGGGTAGCGCTGGATTGCTAGGCGATTGCGGCGACTCCTAACGAATGCCGGTTACCAAATGGCCTCGGTCCCCTCTAAAATGCGCTTTTCGTGTCTGTCAGCGAGCCCATTGCGTGATCTTAATACCCCTTCCCTTTTTGTAAGCCGTGCTTTATGAACATTACGCAGCGGAATATACCCCGAAAAGACACCCTGTTATTGGAACAGGCAGTGACGACACGGAGACGCGCTCATGAATACAAAACACGAAAGCTGTATTGAACATTCGCATTATAAAATGGGTGGTCGATCAAAGGCGAAACACGCACTTCCTGTGTCTTTCAGCTCGAGAACCAAAGCGAATGTATATGATCAGCAGAGCACAGACGAGCCTCGCTGTCCCTCTCTTGCTGTCTCGGCGGATGAGTTCGGTCCCTGTGTGTTTACACGCCCAGGCGTCCGAGCACGACGTAGACAGCAGAGGTGTCTTTTCCGAAGCATCGTCTTACTCCCGATTGGCTCCCATGCCGCATGCATGCAGATCACTTACGGGTGAAAAGCACTCTCCATCCCGAAAGAATAAAACACACAGCCCCCCCCCCCCCCCCCCCCCTTCAGCTAATAGCGTCGGCGCGTCGGCGCAAGTACGTGTCGTCATGGGGCTACGAGAAAAAATTTGTACTTCCGCGCTTAAAGGGGTCATGCTACATTCATCCAAAATATTACAGTATTGTAGACTGACATATAATACCGGACCTTATTATACTATTTCCGAAATTTGAGCCCACTAGACGCAATCTTTACTTCGAAATAAGTGGCTGAAGTTGACACCGTGCAGCTCTCCTCACCGACAGTAATCGTCATGTTGAAACGCTTGATGACGTCAAAGAGCGACACCGGCCACCGCATCGTCTGCTGCTGTGCCGGCGCCGATAAGCTGCCGATACACAGTGCAACTGTACTGTGTTCGCTCTTGCTAGTGTGACTCTCAATAAGTGTATTCAGCATGTTTCTGAAAACAGAACACTAGACTGCAGTGAACGCGATTTACTTCTTGCCCAGATATCCACCTTCGGCGCGACCGCCTCTATCTTCCGATGGGAGCACTGCCCCCCCCGCCGTAAACAGCGCCGCACCGGCCATGCTTCCGCGCAAGCCATCCGCGACAGCGTTATGGCGGATCCATTTCGCCAAAGTCAGAAAAGCATGCTAACATTTGTTTTTCTAGTATTAATAGTAGCCCCTCGAAAAAGGAATTCCAAAAATGACATTCTTGTGAAATTCCAACTCATACGATGGGATTTGTTCACAGCCGGTGCGGTGCCCGCACGCTAGTTCCGCGCGGCTAAGGCATCCCAGAAAATAATTTCCTCTACTACGAAACAGTGGGGTTGAGAGTAAAGAAATTTGATGATCGAGTGTTCCATTTAATAAAACGTCTCGCTGAACTAATACAAAGTGCAGTCGCTGTGGCTTCGATGCGATCAAAGTAATTTAGGCTTAGCGATGATCAGGGGTAAGCAGACAGCTATACAGCCATCGTCCTACGCGCTCGCGGGCGCCGTTGCTGTAAGGTTGTGGTATGCGTTGCTGTAAGTCTCTTGAGCTTATCGCCAAATTTCTTATTCGGCTAGCGCAACCTGGGCCTGACAGCAAGAAGCGTACACGATGCTGCAAGACGGGACAGCCGGGGTATTGGGCGCCTCTATGTGCCTCTATGCACTACGCTGCTGCGCTGTCGGGCGGTATCCGAACATCGTACAAAATCGCCGTCGGACGGCACTTATACATTGCAAATATTATGCGTTGCTTTGGAGACGTGTTTCAATGTACAATGTGTACGCTGTTTGAGCGGGTAAGCACGTGCGCCTTTCGTATTCAGGCACCGACGTGCACATGAATCCTACCCACCGATGCCTCTACTCCGTAGGTTAAAAGCGCTAACAGAGATCGGTGAAAAGTCCAGTTTGTGGTAAGCTCGGTAAGCGGCATGACTTCTGTTTGGTAGACATTATCGCGGCTTCGCGTAACCGCAGTTGACGCTGCAGACGACGCTGCATCGGCCTATGTCGTCACCGGCTACGCCGGTTGCCATGTCAGCAAGCTGTTCACAAAGAAACAAAAAATACTCTAAAATACTTAAAAATTATTTGCAGCTCCGATGCAGCTGAAACTTTAAGGTTTACTTTCTTCACACATAAGGAATAAGATGCAATAAACAGTGCATATTCCATAATTGCTGTCATGGCCCCTTTAAGGCGCTCACGGACATTTAATAGCTGTCTGCTCTGGTCGCATCGGCCTGTCGGCAAGCCAACAATGTTGTTCTCGCTGCCTAACATTTCATGCTGTTCAGCCATATTTCATTGTGAAATTTGGATAAAAGCCTTGTTTGCGTGTTGTGCGGAGTTATTTTGGGGGAACGTGGAGAACGACAGAGAAACGGAGTCTCCTGGGATAACCATTGAGACTGAAGCCGTTCCAGAGTGACATTGGGAGCGTGCAACCAATAAGCGCATGTAAAGGCGCATCATTTCGATATTTTGTGCGAAAATATTAAAACCGTAGCTGGTGGTTTAACTTTGATTACGCCTAGGGAAGCGAAAGCTTGATGTACCGTACATGGCTACGCTGATTTCCAAGCTTGTATTAAACGCATTGTCCGTTTCTCCAAACGTAAAGCCCGTTCTTCATTGGCCTTTTAGACATGCCGCTCTTTCAGGACATCATTCCGATGTGCCTTCGGGTTCCGACGTGCTACTTTAGCAGCATGTTCGTCCTCCTACATCTCATGCAGTGTTGAAATCTAGGCAGGAGACCGGGGACTCCTAATTACACACGTATCGCCCCTCTAATTCCATGTCACATTGTGCCATCGGACTTTGACCTTGGAAATGGTCACGGGCCACTTGGTGTCCTACCTCAGGTAGCACATGCGACCGGCCCGATATTGGAAATTGATTGGCGACAAGTGGTTCACCTGTGGCCCGGCGTTGCCAATGCGCTACCAATAATGGTACAGCCATGCAATAACATCGGCCACTCTTGGACCAGTGATTTACATGTTCTCCCCATGATTGGCATTGATGGGCTATCAACGGGCAATTTTGACCTTGCATATAGAATTGCTAGCCAACATTGTATACACAATGATTTATGATGGCCAATATTACTCAGCCATCGGCAATGTCGTGCCCATAATTCGCGAATCATGGCATACATTGGTAAATGTTTTCCAGCCAGTATATATGGCTTGTCGACATTGAATATAACCTAGCATTCATTGGTAAATATCATCCCGCCAGTCTTTGTGGCTTGCCAGCATTGTATGCATCTGCAGTTGCAGTAGCCGATATTGCCCAATGAGTGGTGGCCACTGGCCTACATTGAACATATCATGGCATGTATTAGTAAATATTGTCCATAGCAGCTTGTTAACATCGAATATATCTTCGCATACATTGGTCAATATCTCCCTGCCAATCGTGACAGCTTCCCAACATTGTGTATATCTGCAGATAAAATGGTCGACGGTGGCATACAATGGTAAATATTGTCCTTCCAGTATAGCTGGCTTGTTGACATTGGCATAAATTGGTTAATATTATCGAACTGGTCTTAGTGGCTTCCCAAAAATGTATATTTGTTGGTTCTAGTGGGCAATATTGCCCAACGAGCTGTGGCGACAGGCCAGCATTGCACCTATCATCGCACACATTAGTGAATATTGCAATGCTAGTATTGATTGCTTGTCAGCATCAAATGTATCTTGGCATTCATTGGTCAATATCCTTATGCCAGTCGTCTTTTCTTCCAAGCATTGTATGTCTGCAATTACAGTGGTCGATGTTGCTTGACGAAGTGTAATGGCTTGCCGAAATACAATACATCTTTACATTGGTTAATCAATATTCTCTTGCTATCATTTAAGGCCTGTCAACTCAAAATATTTATTGCCACACGATGGTAAATATCTTACTACTAGTTGGGATGGTATCCCAATATTGTATCCATCATGGGGTATAGTGGTCGATATATTATGGGCAGCTGCGATGGCTCGCCAACATTGCACGCATCATTGTATGCATTGCTTGACATGATCCTGTTAGTATAGGTGGCTTATCTACATTGAATACATTTTGGCATAAAGTGGTCGATGTGGCCCCGCCAGTTTTGGGGACTTAACAATGAGTGTGACTGGGTTATAGTTGGCGATATTGTCCACTGAGTTTTGACGGCTGGAAAGACATTGCACATAACATAACATGTGTTGGCCGGAATTGGCTTGCAGATCTTGCTTGCTTGCAGATCAGGCTTGCTTGAAGATCAATTCTCAATTGGCTTGAAGATGAATTCTCAACCTGCCCTGGCATATTTTTAACGTCCCGAACAATACTGTCGTGTCCTTCGCGATGGCTTTCAAGTATGCTTTATGCATCGTCAACGATATAGTAACAGTAGTATACAACATTTATACAAAAAAATGGCTTAGGCGGTAAGGGCACAGTTGGTATAGGGTCCTCCCCCATTGCTGCAGTGGCTTAACCCATGCCGGCGTAAGGCTTCATTTTCGTGACAAACCTATGCCATGAGAAAAGGCAGAAATTCTTTAGCCAAAACATTTAGAAAGCCCCGCAATGAATGATTGGGTGGCACTACGCATGCAAGCAGGGCATGCTTCGTGCGATGTTGCTGTCGAGTCGGACGCGTGGCTTCTTAGAAATGCCCGATTGATGCGCTGTTCTGGACTGTGAAGAAGTTTAGCACATAGGCGGAACGCGCAGCACTTACAGGCCCTACCATTCCTTCTATACGTCTTCAGCGTGATGCGTGAGGCCACTCATACGTCAAAAATTTCAGAATACTTCCTCGCCCTCCTTGATAAAATCGCAACAAAACAGACGATATTTTTTTAAGCTGACAACAGTCGCTGCCTATGTATAGAATCACAGTACGGCGCAGTATACAAGGATATACACTTCTGCAATCTGCAGTAGGCCAGTAGGCCAGTAAGACATAGCACCTTCAAAACCATATATACTATAGGCTGCTAGGCCAGCTTAATTCGTAGCGATGAGGTTTTACATCCACATCCTGAAACGTTTTGTCCATGACCGGAAATAGATACATAAATGCTTTATTTATGCACTATTTCATTTGCGTGGTGAAAGAAAAGATCAAATGCTGGAAAACAGAAGTCGAAGTGATTGAAGGAGACCTCGACGTCGTCGCGGGGAAGCGGCGCCGCATATGTGTCCTTTTCGGGTGCATGATGGCGACTCTGTTGAGCAGGGGCGGCGTCCGTGCTCAGGCGCGAGTTTTGAATCCGCTTTGCCTTTTCGCTCGTGCCTTGGTGGGTGTGGGAGGGTGGGGCGTTCATGGTGGACGTTCCTGCTCTTGCCTGGGCGTCTGGAGCTGGGTTGTTGCCATGCTCCTTTGTATGGACTGCTTGAGCGGCGTCATCCAGCGATGGCGGCGCTTTAGGAGTTGCTGGCTGGTCGGATAAAGACCCTTCTGTCGCCGACGGCGTGGTGCTGGCCTGCGGGGGACATTGTTGGGCCGCGGATTCTGCTTCTGTCTTGTTATTCGGGCGGAGCTTTGGTGTTATGGGGTTAGGGGGGGGGGGTCAGGAAGAGGATTGAACTCATCTCCCCCGCCTCGATCGCTATGGTGGTGAAGACCGTTGGTGGTGTGCTGATGGCGATTCCCGGCAATTCTTCTTCCATTGCTTGCTTTATTTGCTTTAGCGTGAAAGCAGGGTTGTTATATACAATATTCTTTAGAGCCGTTACTACCGTATTTCCGAATTTATTCTATGTTCCGCCTTTCTTCAACGCATCTCTATCGCTCGCTGCAATGGATCTCGCCGTCTTTAAATTGATGCCCTGCGCGTCTGCCAAATTTTTCACATCTCCTCCACGCCTCGACACTTCGAGAATTCTGGCCCTGTCATGCTCGGAGACTTTGCTATTCTTTCTTCTTGGTGCACCTGGAGGCTCGAACGGTGGTCCCCGTTTTTGGTGCCCGATTAGGATGTCAGGACAGTGCTCGTCAGCTTCCATGGAAGAAAATAATGCGCGTTAAAGTTCATGCGAAATTAATGACCTGCCTATAGTATACGAGTATGCACCACCACCGTGCGGCTCTACTCCGTCGTGCAAATGTAGACAACAACGCGGCACACACAACAGAGGCGCGAAGATTGCCGCCTGCTTTGAAATCTCTTGTCTTCTGCGTTTCTAGCGGTTTTTGTTTTATGCTCTTGAGAAAACATTTATATTTCTTGCAAAAGAAAGTACACCTATTTCTAATAGTGAATTCACGTGTCTGTGCTTTCATCCATTCTCCTAACATAGCGCAAAAACAGACGACAATTCGGCACCGAGTAAACGGAGGCGGAAAACTTGTCCTCTGCTTTAGAACTTTTTGGCATTGGCTGTGTAATGTTTGGGTGATGAAATTACATGTAGCTAAATTAGATACGGTTGATTAAAACGTTTTTTTATTGTGTGATAAAATAATTGTGTGTTTCATCGAAGACATTTTAATTCTGTATATATTCTGTAATCATCAGTGCGCACATTTGTGGGATAAATTGTCCTCTTGGAATATAGAGCCAGTAAGCCACAGCTCTGGGACAATCCAGTATTTCACTGCCGAGAAAGTGCGTTTGTCATGATATTGACGAAAGTCATCCCATAAGCTGACGCTTCGCTTACACGTCCCATGGTCTGGAATGTGATATCATTTTTTATTTATTTCTGGAATTCATGTTTCGTGCTTTGGAGCCTTCCACCACATTCATTTTCCACATGTGGATTAAATTGGTTGGCAGCCGGATTAAATTCGCTGGCGCTTGTATTAATTGCGTTGGCACCCGGATAATTTGGTTGGCGCTGACATTATTCGAGTTGGCGCTTGGATTAAATATGCTGGCGTTATGATTAAATGCTTGGCATTCGAATTAAGTTACATGGCGCTTAGATTATATGAGTCGACGCTCAGATTATTTCCGCTGGCGCTAGGATTAAATTCAGAGGGAAAACCAGCGCCCTCTCGAGGGGTCCAGGAGCAGCGCTAGCAGACGACGCGTGGCACTCTTTCTAGCGTAACCGCGTACTCATGAAGCCGCGCTCGGTGCACACATAAACCGGTGAACTCAACAGATTTGTGTCTTCTGCTGCTCAGGAAACTTCAAAAGACAGGAATATTAACTTAAACATGCGTGCGCAGCATAAATGTAAAAAAACGCGTGCGTTAAATGAGCAAGCTCATTCTTCTGAACCATTTTCGACTCAGTACAGCAGCTAGGAAACTGTTCATTAATTATGCTTTGAAATTAATAGCACACTTGAAGTAGAAACGATATTTCAGTAAATTATTGGGCTCGTTTCCTTACTAAAAAATAAGTAGACTGCGAGTGTTCTGCAACTTTTGGAAACATCGTTGCGCACAGAGCTCTGATGAAATAAGGGAGTCATTGCGTTTGTAACTGTTCGGGTATACTCCGTTGTACAAACTCTTTTTTTGGCTCGAGTTTATTTCGTTTACAGTATTCCAATAGCTTTATTTTGGAGAAAAAGTCAGCTTTTTTGCAGCTGTGCATTACCAACGCATGTATATCTTCCAACAAATACAAAACAAATCGGGTATGATGTGATACAAAGCTCACGGATAATGTTTTCTGACGTTCCTATTATTTATTTGCTTTTATTAGTTTCCTTATAGCCTGCCGGGCAATAATATCACCAGTAAACTTTGATGCCGCCTCTTGAAACTTGACGAGTCCCTGTGCGCGTTCAGCGGAACTTGTTAGCATTCGATGCAAAACTGCGAGACTCCTCCGTTAAAACAATGGCTCAATTGCGTTTCACACACACGGTTGTTGTCTTTTTTTTCACTTTTTTATGGTACAAAGTTTTAGTTTTTATTTTATACACCGATATTTAGCATAGGAAAAATTTGAATTTCCATTTCGATCACTTTGACACATTCGCAATCTCCTCTTTTTCCAATGTTTAATTTTTCATTTATATCAATTAACTGATCAATTGTACGGACTAAATTTTCGTAATAAGCATTATCAAGCATTAGCTTTTCATTCTGAGCATTTTGACAGCATTGATTTCACGCGTAATATTGCAGTCCTGATCTGTTCGGGAAAGTAAGGAGGCTAGAAACGGCAGTGACTTTTCACTAGACATCCACAGTACAAGTAATGACTACATAGTCATAGCGTTCTTGATATTTTGCTCGTGAAATAGCACATGCCCCAACAAAGGCCATCCCAGGTACGCGAACGGCTTTTTAAGCAGACAGAAATCACTTCGCATAGTCGGGTGTTTTCCGTGGCCATGAAAATCTTACGCCCGATTTCTTGAGGCGATAGCTTCCTTCTGTTGCTATTATCGTCACCGCGAAGAATGGAAAATGACTTTTTTGCGTCTTCCGCACTGTAACGGCAGCTGAAAGCACAGCAGCCTGACGCAGCCGCATGTCACGCGCACGCTTCAAGATTTGAGTTCAGAGATGTAATTCTTGCGTCCGCTTAAACATTAAGTACTGCATATAGACTCCTAATGATGCGATAGAGGCATGTGAAGTACTTTTTGCTTAACTTATCGGCCAATATCACGCTGACAAGCGCAGGCCGCCATGCATTTCAGCGGCGCAGCGAGCACCGCTGGACCCTTTGGGCGGAGCTTGGCGGAGAAGAGGTCACGTGCAGCCAACCGGCCTATCGGAGGGAGGGGCGGCTGGATCAAGACCTGTCGCTACCTTTAAAAAATAGAGGAGCCTTAGCGCCGCATACCACTCTTAGTGCCTGCTCCTCTCGCGAGCGGCAGCACGCGCATCTCGTCGCATTTCTTTCTGTTGTTGAGAGCGCACGCTAGTAGCTGGCGCCGTCCCTAGCTGCCGCCACCGAGCGCTCCTCCAACTGTTGCACATGGCAAGTTAGTTCAGGGCTTTCCCCGCACCAGCGCTGCAGGTGCGCGCCGCATACCACTCTTAGAGCCTGCTCCTCTCGCGAGCGGCAGCACGCGCATCTCGTCGCATTTCTTTCTGTTGTTGAGAGCGCACGCTAGTAGATGCCACTGTCCTACTCCAGCTAGCTTCTACTCCGTTGCGCGTTGCATGACCCAATTCGCTAGCACTAGCACCTGACAAGAGAAAGTCTAGCGCGGAATGGACGAGCGCTCGTACAATTAATGATTTCTGCCCGTGAATGGATGAGCGCGCTCGTACAATAAATTTCTGAACGGTCCCCGTGTCTGAATGGATGCGCGCTCGCGCATTGTACAATCTGATTTTTTTGCGGCGTAACTAAGAGTATCGAGTGGCCGTATTCGTAGGAACCCCAGGCCGTATACACGCGGTCATCGTAAATAGCCGTACTCGTCTAGCGGCCGTACTACTCCAGGCCGTACACAGTGCGCAAGCGTAAATAGCCGTACTCGAATTCCGAACGGTCCCATGCCTGAATGGACGAGCGCTCGCGCAGTGTACAGTATGGTTTTTTTGCGGCGTAACACACATTGTAACAACGGAGAATCTCAAGTGGCCGTACTCGTAGGAACCCCGAGCCGTACACAGCGCGCCAGCCGTAATTTCCGAACGGTCCCCATACCTGAATGGACGAGCGCTCCGCAGTGTACAGTATGGTTTTTTGCGGCGTAACACACATTGTAACAACGGAGAATGGCCGTACCCGTAGGAACCCAGGCCGTATACACGCGGCCATCGTAAGTAGCCGTGCTCGTAGAACCCCGGGCCGTACACAACGCGCCAGCCGTACTCGTCTAGCGGCCGTACCCGTAGGAACCCAGGCCGCCCTAGTAGCACACTTTGTTGCCTCAATATGGCCGCAATGTTTGCTTTCAACATTGCCTTAACGGGGCTACTGTCCTCTTTTTGCCACGTTGATGCAACATGCATAAGACAACATTGAAGCAACATTGCACCAATGTTACAACCTTTAGTCAATGTTTAAGCCACCTCTGAAGACGATATTAATGCAACATGGCTGCAACCTTTGCTTAATATTGGTAGAACTTTTTATTTGCACACAGGCAACATTCCCATAAGAACATTAGTGCAATATTGCTGCAAAGCTACTGTAATGTTTCAGAAACTTTCAGGCAGCATTCCAAGCTACTGAAATATTCCGCCGCATTGATGGCCACTAGCTATCGATGCTTGCTGTTCAATAAATTTATCTTGTGAAAGGCTAAACCATGTGCAATGGTATCGTCGTACCACAAAGGTTATGGTAGCTTAAGGTCACAAGACTGAAAAATTGAACATTACTCGTTGCCACACGGCAGTGCGGTGCAGAGGAGTACGAATACCTAAAAGGCTGCACTGGACAACACAGCTTTTTCCCATTTTTCAAGCCGTTTGCTCTGAATGAGACCTTAAATGTAATATTCATCAGCTCTGTACCAGTGCTCATTTAGATGCTGTAAGCTGCTGTGACCTGAAAATGGCACTGAAAGTGGTTATTCTGGCAATTAGAATGATTTATATATATGCATGTGGATTACAAATAACCCTCATTTGTTTTTTAGCGCTATTTTATTTGTCAAGAATTTATTCAATTAGCCTAACACCAAGCTTGATTCCAGTATACTCATTAGCTTAACATACAGCAGCTAGTTTCACAGATGTAAGACATTTACTTCAAGACAATCGTTTTATGCAGAAACTTGCAACAATCATACATAGCACACAGCCGATTTGGCTACTCAAGAACAGGAAGCACAAATAATGTCAACAGTTACTAAGCTCATCAACATAGCTTTAAAATGTGCATGTCCCTCAACTTCAGTTTTACAAACATGGCATTTTAGTAAATTATTAATTGCAGAAACTTGCAACAAAATATAAAACAGCAGTACTGCCTATTCAGAAAAAGGAAGCAGATATATAACATACTGAACATTTACACAGGCACATTTCATTTCATTTATTTCATTTATTTTCCTTAAAGGCCCTGTGGAAGAGGACTGAACTCATCTCCCCCGCCTCGATCGCTATGGTGGTGAAGACCGTTGGTGGTGTCTGCGGCGGCAGTGCGGCCGTTTCCGCGTGGTGCTGGCTGGCGGACTGAAGGGCGGTTGCGCCGGTGCGCTGTGGTGATGGCGGCTCTCGGGCGAGCGGCGTAGAAGTGGCAGCGTCTGCGTGCTGCCCCTCCGTGTTGACATTGGGGGTTCTGTCTGGTGGGGTTCCCTGCGCCGCCGTCAGCAGCCTGCGGGCCTCGTCCTGAGCGCCGATGATATAGTTGGCGTCGTTGAGCAGTTGTAGAGCGCGTGAGCAGCCGAGATTGCCCCCACGTCTGTGGCGGCCGCCGAAGCGGGCGCGGGTGGTCGGAGTTGCACCGGTTGCAATTTTTAAAAAAGCTGGCTGTTGTGTGAAGGCCGCACTTGCCATCAGCATGCAGATTCAGTGCATATGACAACCCATGATAAGCATTGCCTAACCAAACAATTAGAAGATGACAGGTATATTTATTCACTTGTCATGCGTCTAAGCTAAGACTGCAAGAGACGTGTCATAAACTGCATATTTTTTCAGCTGCACGCGGTTCTTGGTTTTTGCAAAAATATAAGAACAAAGCGAAATAGTGCATGCAGATGTGACGCTTACTCGTCGCATGGTCTGGAATGTGATCTCAATTTTTATTTATTTCTGGAATTCATGTTTCGTGCTTTGGAGCCCTCCACCACATTCATTTTCCACATGTGGATTAAATTGGTTGGCACCCGGATTAAATTCGCTGGCGCTTGTATTAATTGCGTTGGCACCCGGAGTAAATTGGTTGGCGCTGACATTATTCGAGTTGGCGCTTGGATTAAATATGCTGGCGTTATGATTAAATGCTTGGCATTCGAAATAAATTACATGGCGCTTAGATTATATCAGTCGGCGCTCAGATTATTTCCGCTGGCGCTAGGATTAAATTCAGAGGGAAAACCAGCGCCCTCTCGAGGGGTCCAGGAGCAGCGCTAGCAGACGACGCGTGGCACTCTTTCTAGCGTAACCGCGTACTCATGAAGCCGCGCTCGGTGCACACATAAACCGGTGAACTCAACAGATTTGTGTCCTCTGCTGCTCAGGAAACTTCAAAAGACAGGAATAATAAGTTAAACATGCGTGCGCATTTGCTTTTATTGGTTTCCTTATAGCCTGCCGGGCAATAATATCACCAGTAAACTTTGATGCCGCCTCTTGAAACTTGACGAGTCCCTGTGCGCGTTCAGCGGAACTTGTTAGCATTCGATGCAAAACTGCGAGACTCCTCCGTTAAAACAATGGCTCAATTGCGGTTCACACACACGGTTGTTTTTTTTTTTTTTTTTCACTTTTTACGGTACAAAGATTTATTTTTTATTTTATACACCGAAATTTATTTATTTATATTTATTGATATTTATTCATCGTCTTTTATGCCGAGACCCCACATGTACTTCCATAGCGAGTTGACTTTGCACACAATCGTCTCGCTGGCAGTCATGGGTTCGTGGTCGCTCAGCGAGGCCTCGAGTTCGGCCACCGCGCGTTCTTCATCGTCGTCGTCGTCGCCGCCGTCACAGTCGTCGCGCGGCCGCTTGCGCGCGCCACCTCTTTTGCCCCGTTCTTCTTCTTCTTCGTCTTCCACTTCCACCGCGCTCTGGTGCCGATGCCTCTGCTCGCGCCGGTCGTTCCACCGCCGCCACCATTCGGCGCCAAACAAGAGCTCGCCACACTTGTCTCGCGTTTCCGTCGAAGCCGCGTTGTTGGACACAAGCCCGGCCATCATCGCCTGCATGTTCAGAATTCGGGCGCCCGCAGCTTTCTCGTGTTCGTTCTCCCAGAGACAAGTGAACGCTCGCGTTAGCAGCTCGTAGCGCAGCCCGACTTCGATCTCGTTGACGTTCAGCGCCCGCGCAACCTCGGCGAAATTGCGCGGCGCCGGCGGTGCGTTGGGATTGCGCGTGCGGCGCCGGTGCCGGTTGCCGTCGCTGAAGCCGAACGAGTAGAGCGTGCAGTAACGCATCGCCGTATCGTCGTTGCGGTTGCCTCCTTCGAAAAGATCGCGCGACTGCAGCCGGCGCCGGACCTGCTCGTTTTCGTCGCACTCCTGCGGCTTGCCCTCGCGGCCCGTGAACACGATGTCGCCGGCGCGACGCACAACGTCTTCTTCGGCGCCCTCGTCGCTTCCCCCCGAGCCGAAATTGTACTCTATGGCCGAGCCCTCGCACATCGGGTCTGTCACGGCCACGAGCTCGAGGCCGTTGTCGTTCCACACGTTCTTGTTGATGAGCACCACCGCGTCCGCGAGGAATTGAAGCACCCGCTGCGCTTGCGCCCGCCCGCCCGGCATGCCGTCGGCATTCTCGTACATGGCCAACAGCTGCCGGTCTTCCTCCGTTATGCCCATGGAATCTGCAAACTGGTCGCGCATTTCCTTTGCCGCGTTTCCCCGGTTCGACTGCCGCAGGTTCCAGCGAAGACACGCGGATGCGGCCGCGCCGTTCCAGTCCTTCTCCCAGCGATTGAACGCGCGCTCCAGCATTGCGTAGTCGTTGGGGTGGCGGTCCAGGTAGCACACCGCGGCCGTGCCCTGTCCCGGCGCGTAGTCGCGCACAACCACGTACGCGGGCGGCTTCTCTTGTCGAATGAGCAGAATCAGCGAGTCGCTTTCGGCGTGGTAGCGCGCGCGGGCCTGCTCCCATCTGGAGCCCGCCCCGACGCCGCCGCTAATTGTGTTGCGCACGCGACCCATCCCCGATGCCGCGGCCGAATGCCTGAACTCGCTGTTCGTGTCGGAAGTCACGTCGTAGGCGGCCGGCCCGTTTGCCAGCGAGGTAACCATCGTGTTCCAGTTGGCCGCCACGGTTCCGCGCGGGTCGGAATGCGAGCGGTCGCTCACGTGCGATACCACCGTTAGTCGGGCGTTTAGCAGGGTCTCGAGGATGGGTCCGGGCAATCGCGCGTATAGGGTGTCGCGCAGA
Organism: Amblyomma maculatum; assembly: GCF_055883805.1. Lineage (NCBI taxonomy): Eukaryota > Metazoa > Arthropoda > Arachnida > Ixodida > Ixodidae > Amblyomma > Amblyomma maculatum. The sequence goes on along the minus strand of NC_139349.1, from coordinate 142,554,666 downwards.
AACGGCGCCGCCGGGTGCTTCGATTGTTCGAGCCCGTGCGGCACGTTCGGCTGCACGTTGCCCGTCAGCAGCACGAGCAGCGCGTTGTCCATCGAATCCGCCAGGTGCTGCAGCGCCACGTCCATCCACTCGTGCGCGTCGTCCCACACGCCCGTCGGGGGCGCCGCGGGCTGCGTTGCGGCCTGTTGCAAGTGAGCGTCCAGCAATTTCTTGAGCACCACGCCCCCCAAACAAGACGCGCGAAAGTGCCACGTGCACGCCACCTTATTCGGCGGTGTCGTCGCGGACACGTACAGCCACGCCAGCGTAGCGCCCGCGTCCGGACTCAGCATTTCCGAGAGCGCGGTCGCCGGCGTCGGCCCGGGCGTCGGCGGGATCGCGGCTATCGCGTTGCCGCGACTCTTGTAGCCGAGCGTTCCGACGACCAACTGTGCGGCGGCCCCCACCTTCAGCTCCGCAACGTTCACGTGAGTGGCCGTGCTCACTTGGAATTCTTTCTTAAAGTGGCGTCCAAGCACAGCGCCCGAAGCTCTTCCACCAGCTTATCGTACACGTCGCGGCAGCCCTGAAACGCCGTCAACTCGTCGTTCGAAGCGTACTTCTTGACGTCGTCCAACACTGCGGTCGGCAATTCCATAACGCGCTTGGGCGAGCTCTGCTGGGCCGCGGCCACGGTATGCGTCCAGGGCTCGATAATGTTCTTACTCGTGTTGTCCTTGGTGGTCGAGTAAGGCGCAAAGCGCTGCACAAACAGCCAAACGTCGCACCCCGGCGCCACGGCCGTCAGGGTGGGCACCGATATCTGGGGGCGCCGCGCGCTTCCCTGTGTTTCGCCTCCAACACGCACCACCCGCCCTCGGCGCCAATCGCCCAGAGCAGAACCTCGGTCACCAGGTCCACGCTCGTGGTCGCAGCGCAGACAGGTGCGACGTGCGTTCGGCCAGGAACCGAGCAGCCTCTCGATCCGTTACGGCGCCCAATCCCTCGAACGGTATCAGCTCCTCGATCCCCGCCATCCATTTGTCGGCGGTCCCGCGGAAGCGGCCCATCGGCGAAGGGATCGCCGGCATTGCCTGTTCCGCGTGTTGTTTGGCGGCACCGCTAGTGCACTCGATTATCGACGCGCGAGCGGCTGCCGAGGCGTACAGCGCCGCGGCCTCGAGCAGGTCGAGCACCGCTTCGCCAAACGCCACGCATTCCGTTGGCTCCATGTTGAGTTCGAGCCCCCGCTGCAGCGCGCCCCGAAAAAGTTCGAGGCGCAACTGCTCGGAAAACGCCAGGGGCGGAGGTCTCGGATTGTTGCCTCCGACGGGCAGAGGGTCCGTGTTGTTGCCGTCCAAACTCTTGTGGTACGGCGCTAGCGCGCGCGCGCAAAATTCGGCCACGTTGTTCTCGTACCAGTTGGCCGGCCCGTGCTGCAGGTGCGTCGCGTGCACCGCGAACGGCGAGGACAACGAGACGGGGTTGTTACCCGAGCGCGCGATCAGCCAATCCACCGAGCAGAGCACGTTCGTGGGCTCGTCTGCGTCCACGAGATACGCGTACGCCACTTTCTTGGCGTTCGCCGTCCAGGCATTTGCTTTGTCCACCACGTAAAACAGCGACTCGGGCGCTGCCTGATGAGCCGCGTCGGCCAACGCCTTGAAGGCCTCCGTTTCCTTGTCGGTGGCCGACTCCCCGGGCGCGAGAAGGCGCGTGCACAGTTCGCGGGGGGCCATCGTGGTGATCACGATTCGCATGGCGCGCGGCACCCAGTCTTCGGGATATTGGGCGGCCAACCGTCGCTGTACCTCTTGGCAGCCCTTGCGCTCCCACCCGTAAATGATGGCATCGAAATTCACCGACGCTAGTGAGTACCACCAATTGCGACCGGGCAGCTCTTTGGGCGCCTTGCCCGTAGACATGGACACGTTTTGCGTCGCAAAGGCTGCCTCGGCCTTGCTCAGTGTGCTCTGGCCTTGAATGAAATCTACTATTGCGTCCAGGTGCACGACCGAGTCGTCGCAACGGACGGCCCAGTGAGAGGCGGCGGCCGCCGAGGTGTCCATTTCCAGCGCCATTAGCCAGCTATTGTTTGCCTAATACCGCTTTACCTTACCCTAAGCGGGCGTTTTTTTAACTCGGGGAGCCATCGTTGCCGTTTGCTACCAGCCACAACATGTCGCGTCTGCAGGGAATGTCACCCGAGTGCAAACCGCCACTGCAGCAGCGGCAGACACAACAGACTCATCAGCGTAAACAGCAGCCGCGCAACTCGATGCCGCTGAACGAGTACCCAGACATAACGCCCAAGCCAGAACTCGCCCTTTCGCCCATCGTTCCGGTTTCCAAACAGCCGGCTTTCACGCATCTGGTTGCGGCGGCGGCTCATGTTGCGGCGGTTGCCGAGAGCGACGTCGAGGGCGCGTTCGAGCGCGATCTGTTTACGAACACGATTTCCCTCTGTTCTGGCTACCTCTACAACCCTTTAATCAAAGCGCTCTTCCAACACGTTGTCTGGAACGCCGTCATCTACGTTACCGCCCACAATGCCGTGCCCACTGCAAGAATCGTGCGCCAGTGGCAGCAAGCCTTTGTTCAGCAGGTGGCAGCCGCGCTGCGCCCCGACGGAAGCATGGACATGCCCGACACCAGGCACATGCACGAGGTTCCCGGAATAGGCCCCAGGGTCTCGGTCGAGGTTGTCGACGAGCTTAGGCAACTTCTGCTCTATGTCGCGAGATGCTATCGCAACGGCGCATTCGTCGATCCAGCGTGCCCGGCCGTACGCGGAACTTTCAGAACTGCCCGCGCTTTCACCGTGTATGCCCATTCGCCCGTCCTGCTTGGCGACCAGCCCAAACGGCATTCTTCTGGCGCAGCTACTGCCAAGCGAGCCAAGAGCGGTACTTCCGCGGCCGCAAAGAAGCAGCGCAGCATCGCCTTACCTGAGTCCTCCGTGCCAAGCGACAGCGAAGAAGACGAAGACGAGGAAGTCGTCATCTCCGCTCCTTCCAGGAATCGAACTATCTTGTCGGACGATTAGCCAACCACACCACTATGAGATTCAATAAAGAGTAATGCAATTCCCCTTCCTGGTCACTCTCTTTATTCCCAGCATTACGAATGTATACGCGCAGGCAACTCTGCACTTTTCCCCTGCACACCGGACATCGCCTGCCCAATTTAGACGCGCAGTAACTACAGGCAACCAAGTGCGCGCACGGCAGAAATAACATGTCCATCACGGCATCCATGCAAATTTTACACAACAGGGACAAGGGCAACGATTCGCAGGCGCCCGATACGCGAGGCTCCAGCTCCCAGCTGTTGTCGAGCAGCGGGGTGCCTCCGTTCTCTTCGTCGTCGTCGTCTTCCCTTTGCTTGTAATATAGCGCCTCTCGCAGTGCCGGCCAGCGCGGGTGCGATTGCACGTGCGAGCATCCGCGTCTTCGCCGGGCGTGCCGCTCGAGCGGGTCCTCTTCGGAACGCCAGTCGTTTAGGTCCAAGTCACACCTGTAGCAACGCACGTGGTTGCGGAAGCCGTAGTAATAGAATCCCGCCGACACCATGCGCTCCAGCTTGACGGTGCGATCGCCCCACGAGGCCCTCCACAATTGTACGGAGCCAAAGCTTCGGCGCCGCATCTCGGGATCCACAAATGCCCTCTTGCTAGCAATGTGACGCCAACTTTTACACATGGCGTTTTCCATGCCGCTCACGCTCCCGGTAACCACGGGACAATACGGGCGGCGCAGTGCGTGTTCGCGAACGGGGTTCATCCCGTCCAGTCATTCGGCAAGAGTCAAATTACAGAACGAACAGCGCACGCCGCCGCCGTTGCCCGTGTGATAGAAGCCACACATTGAGAGTGCGTCTGCCAAGTGCGAGCTCCATTCGCTGCCAAACGTGATTCGGCGCTCGGCCGAACAACGCCGCAGCACTTCGTCTGGAGGAATCATTGTCACAAATGAGCGTCTGGCGCTCTAACGTCCCCGGAGGCTGACATGCTGCCGCTATTGTTTAGCGCGTCAAGTTTTGGCATCTCGTCCAGAAACGACACCAGGTGTTCAATTTTCAATCTCTTTATTCTAACATCCTTAAGGGGGTGTAAAGTGAACGTCCACAACCACAGTCCCACCGCACGTTCACTTTACCTTTTGAATAATTTTGTGGCGTGCAAGGCGCACGTGTGCCGAATTAAATGCCAATCCATTTTCCGCTCCCTAGGTGCCAGAGTGAAAGGGGCGCAGATCCCTTCACACGAGCACGACCGGAGCGGTCGGGACGTTTGTCGCCTCGATGACCACAAACGACTCGCGAGGTCTCTAACAATCCGCACTGCCCGACTTTACGTGCTGGGAAAGACTGCCCATAATTTGCCAATGGATGGACGTCGTTCCACCGTGAATTGAGATAGTTCCCCCAATAGCACGCCGAGCAATGCGAATTCTGCGGCAGCTACACCACCCCCTTCAATTATTCCCCGTGGCTGGAGACACCACATGCTACAGCGTATTCCTAAAAGCCCAACCCACACCTGAGGACGGTCCACTATTGCAAGCTATAATAACGCGTCCTATACCGCTGCGGACCTCCTAACACGCTTGTGCCAGTGCGCCGGGCCAAAGCGGCGGATCCCTATCGTTAATGCGTGGCCTCGCACATTTCTATTTTCTGGGCGATTTCCCGTACGCCCTTACGTTAACCTACTCTAGGCAACACCGGCGACTTGCTGCTGGCACAAACGTTTCCCCGCGCATAATCCTCAATCTATGCCTAACTACCGCACGCGCTATCTGGATGTCTTTGTGGTCCGAGATGAGATCCGCACTGCAAGACTCGTCGTACATCAACCAACCAGACTGCCAGTCGTGTGGACTGTCCCACAACAGGGCCATCACACACTTCAGGTTCAACCAAGCAACTATCCATCCCGCTACCCATTAGTGTACACGGTGCAAGTGTACACGTGCGCAATTACAATTACAGCTATCAACCACGGGGAAACAAATCATCTAGGCATCTGCTAATAGGGGACTGCGAACCTTACATAGCACCACGTATTGCGAGCGAGCTCGCCCGACTTCTAAGTGTTACAGCTAAGGGGGTGTTTCCAACATCTCTATATATCCTAACCTTAAGGATCTTTACCCTTTCACCCACCAAGGCTGACACAACTGAACGTGTGAGGAATCTGGCTGTTTCATGTACGACGAGAAATGCATTTCGCATCTTAACTAGCACCGGGGAGGCTGGTCGCCGACATCTCTCGTGAGCAACCCAACGCGTTCGCGCGCGCGATCATAACAATCTTAGCGACGACGCCGAACCTAATACTTACCGACGAGCGTCCCGAGGCAGCCATGGCACACGACCAGCATACACAGTGTACTAGATGAGTTACCTCTATCGCAGCATGACCGATGGTAGGCATGAGATGATGACGATGCAAGTAGGACAGAATGCAAGCAGCGCAGCGCAGCATGCAAGGGCGGGATAGAGAAAAGATAGTAGAGAAATATGTTCCTGTACTGTGACATTCGTCGCGTAGCTCGGAACGAAAGGGGGGTAGGGGTAGGGGAGACAGAGAGAAAGATGTTCCTGTACTGTGACATACGTCGCGTAGCTCGGAACGAAAGAAGAGATAGAAGAGAGGTGGGAGCGCGCGCAGGGACAAACACAGACACACACATGCAAGCAAGCAACATGCAAAGCAGGGCAGCATGCAAAGGGGGGATAGAGAAAAGATAGTAGAGAAAGATGTTCCTGTACTGTGACATTCGTCGCGTAGCTCGGAACGAAAGGGGGGTAGGGGTAGGGGAGACAGAGAGAAAGATGTTCCTGTACTGTGACAGACGTCGCGTAGCTCGGAACGAAAGAAGAGATAGAAGAGAGGTGGGAGCGCGCGCAGGGACAAACACAGTCACACACATGCAAGCAAGCAACATGCAAAGCAGGGCAGCATGCAAAGGGGGGATAGAGAAAAGATAGTAGAGCAAGATGTTCCTATACGTCGCGTAGCTCGAAAGGAAAGAAGAGATAGAAGAGAGGTGGGAGCGCGCGCAGGGACAAACACAGACACACACATGCAAGCAAGCAACATGCAAAGCAGGGCAGCATGCAAAGGGGGGATAGAGAAAAGATAGTAGAGAAAGATGTTCCTGTACTGTGACATTCGTCGCGTAGCTCGGAACGAAAGGGGGGTAGGGGTAGGGGAGACAGAGAGAAAGATGTTCCTGTACTGTGACATACGTCGCGTAGCTCGGAACGAAAGAAGAGATAGAAGAGAGGTGGGAGCGCGCGCAGGGACAAACACAGTCACACACATGCAAGCAAGCAACATGCAAAGCAGGGCAGCATGCAAAATTGGGGATAGAGAAAACATAGTAGAGCAAGATGTTCCTATACGTCGCGTAGCTCGAAAGGAAAGAAGCGATAGAAGAGAGGTGGGAGCGCGCGCAGGGACAAACACAGACACACACATGCAAGCAAGCAACATGCAAAGCAGGGCAGCATGCAAAGGGGGGATAGAGAAAAGATAGTAGAGAAAGATGTTCCTGTACTGTGACATTCGTCGCGTAGCTCGGAACTAAAGGGGGGTAGGGGTAGGGGAGACAGAGAGAAAGATGTTCCTGTACTGTGACATACGTCGCGTAGCTCGGAACGAAAGAAGAGATGAAGGGAGGTGGGAGCGCGCGCAGGGACAAACACAGTCACACACATGCAAGCAAGCAACATGCAAAGCAGGGCAGCATGCAAAGGGGGGATAGAGAAAAGATAGTAGAGCAAGATGTTCCTGTACTGTGACATTCGTCGCGTAGCTCGGAACGAAAGGGGGGTAGGGGTAGGGGAGACAGAGAGAAAGATGTTCCTGTACTGTGACATACGTCGCGTAGCTCGGAACGAAAGAAGAGATAGAAGAGAGGTGGGAGCGCGCGCAGGGACAAACACAGTCACACACATGCAAGCAAGCAACATGCAAAGCAGGGCAGCATGCAAAGGGGGGATAGAGAAAAGATAGTAGAGCAAGATGTTCCTATACGTCGCGTAGCTCGAAAGGAAAGAAGAGATAGAAGAGAGGTGGGAGCGCGCGCAGGGACAAACACACACATGCAAGCAAGCAACATGCAAAGCAGCGCAGCATGCAAAGGGGGGATAGAGAAAAGATAGTAGAGAAAGATGTTCCTGTACTGTGACATTCGTCGCGTAGCTCGAAACGAAAGGGGGGTTGGGGTAGGGGAGACAGAGAGAAAGATGTTCCTGTACTGTGACATACGTCGCGTAGCTCGGAACGAAAGAAGAGATAGAAGAGAGGTGGGAGCGCGCGCAGGGACAAACACACACATGCAAGCAAGCAACATGCAAAGCAGCGCAGCATGCAAAGGGGGGATAGAGAAAAGATAGTAGAGAAAGATGTTCCTGTACTGTGACATTCGTCGCGTAGCTCGAAACGAAAGGGGGGTAGGGGTAGGGGAGACAGAGAGAAAGATGTTCCTGTACTGTGACATACGTCGCGTAGCTCGGAACGAAAGAAGAGATAGAAAGGTGGGAGCGCGCGCAGGGACAAACACACACATGCAAGCAAGCAACATGCAAAGCAGCGCAGCATGCAAAGGGGGGATAGAGAAAAGATAGTAGAGAAAGATTTTCCTGTACTGTGACATTCGTCGCGTAGCTCGAAACGGAAGGGGGGTAGGGGTAGGGGAGACAGAGAGAAGGATGTTCCTGTACTGTGACATACGTCGCGTAGCTCGGAACGAAAGAAGAGATAGAAGAGAGGTGGGAGCGCGCGCAGGGACAAACACACACATGCAAGCAAGCAACATGCAAAGCAGCGCAGCATGCAAAGGGGGGATAGAGAAAAGATAGTAGAGAAAGATGTTCCTGTACTGTGACATTCGTCGCGTAGCTCGAAACGAAAGGGGGGTAGGGGTAGGGGAGACAGAGAGAAAGATGTTCCTGTACTGTGACATACGTCGCGTAGCTCGGAACGAAAGAAGAGATAGAAGAGAGGTGGGAGCGCGCGCAGGGACAAACACACACATGCAAGCAAGCAACATGCAAAGCAGCGCAGCATGCAAAGGGGGGATAGAGAAAAGATAGTAGAGAAAGATGTTCCTGTACTGTGACATTCGTCGCGTAGCTCGAAACGAAAGGGGGGTAGGGGTAGGGGAGACAGAGAGAAAGATGTTCCTGTACTGTGACATACGTCGCGTAGCTCGGAACGAAAGAAGAGATAGAAGAGAGGTGGGAGCGCGCGCAGGGACAAACACACACATGCAAGCAAGCAACATGCAAAGCAGCGCAGCATGCAAAGGGGGGATAGAGAAAAGATAGTAGAGAAAGATGTTCCTGTACTGTGACATTCGTCGCGTAGCTCGAAACGAAAGGGGGGTAGGGGTAGGGGAGACAGAGAGAAAGATGTTCCTTTACTGTGACATACGTCGCGTAGCTCGGAACGAAAGAAGAGATAGAAGAGAGGTGGGAGCGCGCGCAGGACAACACACAGGAGAAGTGCAATGTGCAAGGAATAGAGGTTAAGGAAGTGAGCAGTTAGGATGAGGTGAAAATGCATGCAGGGTGGGTGCTGGGGTAGAGGTAACAATGATAACACTCACCATATATGATGCCCGTATGCGATGACCACCCGTAGGAACGCAGTCGGTAAGCCAGCTGGTAGGTGAAAGAGACGAGTATGGACCTAGCGAACGAGTACGAACCTAGCTAACGAGTACGGACCTAGCTAACGAGTACGGACCTAGCGAATGAGTACGAACCTAGCGAACGAGTACGAACCTAGCGAACGAGTACGAACCTAGCGAACGAGTACGAACCTAGCTAACGAGTACGGATACCGAGGAACCAGCGAACGACGAGACCGGGCGGTACCGCCCGGAGATGCCGGAGGCGGGGTGGCCGTCAGCGGAGCAGTGGTCCGGGCGCACGCGGCGCAGCGAGTGGCGACACGGGGCTTGAACTCCTTTTTATATAGGCAAACGTCTTTCACCCTCCCCCTAGACACCTGTGTCTTCAACATTGCAAGACTACGCAGCGGCGACCCCTCCTCCGCATGTGGCAGCTGCACCGACACGCCCACTGCGCAACCTTATAAGAGCGCGCGCTTGCCTCAACAATGCATTGTCCAACCTCCGGAATTCGAGCTCGTCGAAAAGTTCCCGCCCCCTCGTACTATGGATCCACCGGAGTCATCGACTTTGCCAAATCTATCGGACACGAAAGGTCGCCGTACCATGGATCCACCGAAGTCCTCGACTTCGGCAAATCTATCGGACACGAAGCGCCGCCGTACCATGGAATCACCGGAGTCCTCGACGACTTCGGCACATACATCGGATACGAAACCTCGCCGTCCAAACACAGCGGGTTCACCGAGCAAGAAGCGCCGTCATAAGGCCGTCGCCGAGCTTTCGCCAACTATCGCATCCACGGGCAAGATCAAGAAACGCCGCTCTTCTACGGAGTCGTCTAAAAACAAGAAACGCCGCTCTCCCACAGACTCGTCGAAAAGCAAGACCAAGCGTCATAAGGCAGCGGCCGATGGGTCCTGTGCTCGGATTCGGCCATACAAAGAGCCAGCTACCGCGTCGGCTAACCACGACTACGGCGCTTCAGCAGCGGCAAAGGACAAGCCCGACTTCGCGAGCCCAACATCCTCTGGCTCGAATGCTCAGCCTGCGAACGACCCTGCAAAGCCTAGCCACGGCGCACACGAGATCTACAACGCCGAAAGGCCCAGCCACGGCGCACACGAGATCTACGACGCCGAAAGGCCTAGCCACGGCGCACACGAGATCTACGACGCCGAAAGGCCTAGCCACGGCACCCACGAGATCTACAACGCCGAAAAGCCTAGCCACGGCGCACACGAGGTCGACAAAGCCCACAGGCCAGCGAGCTCCTCTACGACGGCCGCGAAAGCCTCTTGTCAATGGGTGCAATACGACGAGCTGAGAACGACTGCGCAGCAACAAGACGACCCGCGCCCATTACTGAGTGACTTCTTTCCGTCATCGCAAACGTACTCGGCCACGCAAGCGACAACGGCTTCACAGAAATCCGGGGAACCGCCGAGCACCACAACTAAGGGATCCGACGGCGACGACTCGCAAGTGTTTTCAGCATTAGCCGAAATGACCGGCGCTGTTTTCGACGACGTCGGCGGCAGCGCCGAGTCGTCTTATTCCACCATCGCACCCGTCGTCTTCGAGCCCGAAGCAACGGCAGCTGTCGTCCAACCTGCGAGGAGCCCCTCCGCAACAGCTGCCGCGCAACCTGTGGCCCGTCGGCTTTCGCAATCTAGCAGAAGGTTTCGACCCGTTCCCATTGATTTGACTAGTACTACCGTGCCCATGTGTGTATTTCCGTCCCCAGTGGAAGCTGCTCCGCCAGTAGGTGAGGAAAGTGCGGAATCGAAGGCAACAAATTGGAAATTTAAAAGGTTAGCCCGCAAAATAGCTTCGCAAAATCCTGACGCGCGACGCGGCTACCAAGCTTTAGTGACGAAGTGCACTAACGAGAGGTGCTGCCTAGTTGCCTCGTGGGAGGTTGTATCGTCCGTGAATACCATCTTAAAGGACGCGGCGTGCATACAGGGCACCGGCCCGCTCTCGACTAGGGTGGAACCACTCCAAAAGTCCAGCTTTCAAAGTGTTTCTCTCGCGCTCGTGTTTTACGACGTGAAAAGGGGCCCACGAGACGCGAACCGTAATCGGGCGGAGAGAGCGGTGATTTGTCTAGTGCAAAATCACGCGCACTGCTTCGATGCAGTGAAAATTTTGTACAGGAACCCCTCAAATAGGCTCCAGTCATCGGCACTGAAAACATTCATATACAGCAAATGTATGCACATTCAAGCACTGCACGTTGAACTTGGCGCCGGCATGATCGACGAAATGCCGGTGGACGTTTCTCTCGAATGGGCAAAGTGGGACCATTTGTTCGTAACCAGCCCGGGCGTGATGCGCGTGAACAATGTCCTCGCGTACTTTGTGCACCACGCGCAAAAGACGTATACCGTGCAGATGGGCGAGGCGGAATTTGTCGGCCACGTTCTCCCGCGACCCCGCACGTTTAGCAGCAAAGCGCTACTTAAGCAGATGCGCTACGAAGTCAAAGCTGTAAAAGTCCCCCTATATTCTGACAGCATTCGCGAATGTCTCGGGGGCGTTAAGCTTGAGCGTATATGTTCAGTAGAATTTGTAATGCCCGGCGAAGACCCTACGTGCATTCATGCGCTCGCCGCTAACGACAGAATACGCGATTTGTGCGGCAACTACACCGCCTGTATAGAACGCGTAATTCTAACAGGAATCATCCGCACTGAATATGGAGCCTACACCCCCAAGTACGAAAATGTACACTTGTACTCCTTGCATTTCAACAACTTCATCTATCGTTTTCTCCAGTCCCTAACTAACCTGTTCACCTCGCGTATGCGACCTACCCCTCTGCCAACCACTAGAGACGAGTACAAGGATGGCTATAAGCAATTTGCCGAAAGCGAGGTTAAGGCTGTTTTAGCCACAAGGCGGGAATTCTACGGGCCGTTCTTCTACCGTTCCCGCAATCCGCTCTTAGACAACGAGAGATCTCCGAAACAAGAATGGCAGAAAGGCGTGCTACTGCGCGAACTGTTTGTGGGCGAGGAAAAGTGTTATGCTGTACTGGAGTTTCGGGGGGAGTGTGGCGCACCGTTTTCTTATACGTTGCAAATGGAGCAGCCCAACTACAACACCATGCAGAAGGCTGGCATGATCAGCGTTGCATACATGGTGCGTCATTTTTCTCCTCCGGGCTTCGCAACAGTAACAATAGAGCTACCTTGTTCCAACGCCAAGGAGTCGCATAGGGCCTGCCTGATGCTAGCTAAAATGTGCGGGGAGCTGTACGTTAAACACAGTTCGTTTGCGTACAGCGACGGCGAGCAGTCTTTGTATTATGCGGCGAGCAGAAATGCAAAGTTGTGCGGCTGGCAATTCCCGTCCATTGGCAGAGTACCCACGAGTTTCGTTGAAAATGTGCATCTCACCAGAGCCCACTTCGAGGAGCAACATTTGTTGGTAAGAAACTCTACCGTCATTTCGTCCGACAACGTAGAGAATGATTTGGTAAAGAATCATCTCCGAGCAAACACAGAGAAAATGGAATCATTGATATCTCTATATTTAAAGTGTCTTGTGAGATCGCCACTACATTTCCACTTTGAAAACATGTTTATACATTACAAAAAAAAAAAGACTACATATGGAGTTGTATCGTAAGAACCTCTTAACTATTGTTGGCAAACTTGTGCCCTGGGCAACTTTTGATGACCACGCAACGGCGCTCTATGACCTAAAGTCATTTTTGTCGTAATCATTTTTGTACTGTGCGTTGCTTCTGACTATGCAATAAAGACATTGATTTCTGACCAACTGCCGAGTGCTGCCATTCATTAGGAGAGCAAATGAGTTCTCTTCCGCGGAGTAATAATAAGGTTCGTGATCCGATATCCGGGATATTAGTTACAGGCCTAATGAGATAGGTCAAGGATAGTAGAACCACTGACGTGGGGTAGACGCTCTTTTCCTGACATTGGATCCGGTTTGGAATTTCTTCCTCGCCTTATTACATAACCAGTATAGGATAAAGACACGCCACAGAAGGACATGGGACGGCACGGCAAAGCTCCAGAAAAGGTTGCCATGGGAGCGCGGGACTACTGCTGACAGTTAATCCGCCTTCACAGCGGTGGATTGCAGAGCAAACTATTACGATGCGGGAAGCAGGCGCTGTATCAACGTCAAATCGAAATTTTTGCCGCCCAACAGCCTCAGTATTTCGTGCAACCCGAGCTGTCGTCGCAAGCGCTACCCGCATCTCTGGGGGAGCCGATGTCGCAACCAACCACGCCCGAGGAGCCGCTGTCGCAGTCCACGCAGCCCATGGACCCGCTGCCCATCGCTATGCCGCACGCCGACCTTGCCACGGACCCGCTGATGCTGCAAGCTGAGCAGGACCCGCTGGTGCCGTACGCCGAGCATCCCGCGGACCCGCTGATGGTGCAAGCTGAGCAGGACCAGCTGCCCATCGCTATGCCGTACGCCGAGCATCCCACGGACCCGCTGATGCTGCAAGATAAGCAGGACCCGCTGGTGTCGTACGGTGAGTTCCACAATTCGCCGCCGCAGCAGCACCAGCAGCTAGAGCCACTACACTGGCAAACGGAGGAGATCATGATGCGGGTGAGCGCTCTTTTTATTCGTTCCTTTGGGATTGCGCGAATCCCATGTTTATTCAGGAGCACTACATCTTTATTGTTTCCACATGACAAGTGTGTATGTGTTTCATTTCAATATATATTTCCTTGTCAATATATATTTCCATGTGATGTGTTTCATTTCCATATTTATTTCCTTGTCAATATATATTTCCATGTGATGTGTTTCATTTCCATATGTATTTCCATGTGATGTGTTTCATTTCCATATTTATTTCCTTGTGGTGTGTTCTATTTCAATATTTATTCCATGTGTGTGTGCAATTGAGGCGCGGATAGCCTTGCTCTTAGCATCGATGCAGGCGACCCTTGTAGGTAGCACGTATCACCGTTGTCTTGTAGGAGATAGCAATTCCTTATAGATATTGAAGTGCAGGACAGATTTGTTGCCGTTGTTGCCTTGTATTCACGTAGGCATGACTTGTGGGAATGGAATAGACGCTGGCTCTTGCCTTGTATTGCTTAGACAATGGCCGTAGTCTGGACAGACGCTGTTGCCTTGTGGGAATGGAATAGACGCTGGCTCTTGCCTTGTATTGCTTAGACACTGGCCGTAGTCTTGGACAGACGCTGTTGCTTTGTGGGAATGGACGATGGCTCGCGGGAGACATAGGCGCGGGCTCTTGCCACGTAGGATTGTTGTCTTGTACTATCCATGGGCGTCCTGACGTGCTTTCAGCATAGTCACCGATACATGGTATTGTTGCTTGCAGTGTCTGCAGAGCGGCAATTTGCTGGACTTCGTTGAATACATCTTCGGGATGTCTCCAGAACAGCAACGCGATGACAGTAATGGCGGCCCGCAGCCCGGCTTCCCCGCCGTCGCCGACAGGAAGGGAGGCCGACGTGATAGCACTGGAGCGCTTGGTGGTTGCTGCGGATGCCCCTAGCGGTTCGACGGACCAATCACGGGCGACGGGCACCGAGCTCTCCGGTACGACACGAACGGCCCTCGCCACTCCCTGCATACAAGCCGACGCCGCCGCTTCCAGCGCCGCAAAGCCCGTTTCATCTCCGCTTGAACAGCCGGCAGCCGCTGCAGACGTCGTCGTTGGTAACCATGGGCCTGTCGCCTGGGGAAAATTTCGTGCCGATTTCCAGCACGGCAGGGGAAACGCGTCGCCGACGTTTGAAGGAATCTTCCCTGGCGGGGGACCATTTGCCGATAAAGAAACGGAAAGTGAGGTACGTTTCCCATTTTCCGGAGGGCTCGCGGACTTTCGTCCCAGACTTGGAGATTCCAGGGGTTCCGCTTTGCCCAGAAACGCCTCTTTCATCTGTTCCCCATCGGCAAGGGCGGCCAGGGATGTCCTGTGCAACTCCGACTACGAAAACGTCACTGACGACGAACTCTTTGTCGAATGCCACAGTGTCGCAGCAGCAGCTTCGGACACTACGAACAGCATCTGCAGTGACAGCGGCAGTGGTAGCACCCGAAATGCATCTGCACAAGACAGCAGCTCCCGTGCCGCCTCGCCTGACACTACAGCGGTATGTTCCCCCCCAAGCAGTACAAGTCATGGCAATGGTGCCAGTCGCAATATTCGTGGCACCGCATCATTTACCGGGCGTTCTAAACACCCCGGGCATCTCAAGTACATTTCCAGGCGCAGCAGCTACACCGGCCATCCCAAACGCGGCGGCTCCCCCGGTTATCGCAAGAATCTCAAGTGCCCCCCAAGCAGTACAAGTCATGGCAATGGTGCCAGTCGCAATATTCGTGGCACCGCATCATTTACCGGGCGTTCTAAACACCCCGGGCATCTCAAGTACATTTCCAGGCGCAGCAGCTACACCGGCCATCCCAAACGCGGCGGCTCCCCCGGTTATCGCAAGAATCTCAAGGGCCCCCCAAGCAGTACAAGTCATGGCAATGGTGCCAGTCGCAATATTCGTGGCACCGCATCATTTACCGGGCGTTCTAAACACCCCGGGAATCTCAAGCACATTTCCAGGCGCAGCAGCTACACCGGCCATCCCAAGCGCGGCGGCTCCCCCGGCCATCGCAAGAATCTCAAGCGCAGCAGCCATCCCAAGGACAACGGGTCTTCCAGGCACAGCGGGTCTTCCAAGCACAGCGGGTCTTTCAAGCACAGCGGGTCTTTCAAGCACAGCGGGTCTTCCAAGCACAGCGGGTCTTCAAAGCACAGCAAGTCTTCCAAGCACGGCGGCGAATCAGAGAGACACAAGAACAGGAATAGACTAATAGAATCAGGACAACCTTAGACTGCAATCAAGCAAAGGATCTACACCGGCCATCCCAAGCGCGGCGGCTCCCCCGGCCATCGCAAGAATCTCAAGCGCCCCCCAAGCAGTACAAGTCATGGCAATGGTGCCAGTCGCAATATTCGTGGCACCGCATCATTTACCGGGCATTCTAAACACCCGGGCATCTCAAGCACATTTCCAGGCGCAGCCGCTACACCGGCCATCCCAAGCGCGGCGGCTCCTCCGGCCATCGCAAGAATCTCAAGCGCAGCAGCCATCCCAAAGACATCGGGTGTTCCAAGAACAGAGGGTCTTCCAAGCACGGCGGCGAATCAGACAGACACAAGAACAGGAATAGACTAATAGAATCAGGACAACCTTAGACTGCAATCAAGCAAAGGATCAAGCAGGGTTTCGGAAATGGTACTCTACTATCGATCATATACATACCATGAATCAGGTGATAGAGAAATGCTCGGAATATAACGAGCCCTTATACATAGCATTCATTGATTACGAAAAAGCATTTGACTCAGTTGAAACCTCGGCGGTGATGCAGGCATTGCGATATAAGGGGGTAGACGAGCTGTGCGTGAAAGTGTTGGAAGATATATATAGTGGCTGCACAGCAACCATAGTTCTCTGCATAAAGAAAGTAACCAAATTCCCATTAAAGAAAGGTGTTAGGCAAGAAGACACAATCTCCCCAGTACTATTCACAGCTTGTTTAGAGGACATTGCCTTGCTAAGCAACTCGGGAGATGAACTGCAAATAATGATTGATGACCTAGACAGAAAAAGTAGAAAGGTAGGCTTGAAAATCAATATGCAGAAGACTAAGGTAATGTTCAACAGCCTCGGGAAGGAACAGCAGTTTACATTAGGTAGCGCAATAATGGAATTAGTAGGCGAATATGTCTACTTAGGACAGGTAGTAACCGCTGATCCGGACCATGAAAAAGAAATAACAAGAATAAGATTGGGATGGAGCGCATTTGGCAAGCACTCGCAGGTTATGACTAGCAGCTTACCGGTATGGCTCAAGAGGAATGTATACAACAGTTGCATCTTGCCTGTACTCACCTATGGGGCTGAAACGTGGAGGCTAACCAAGAGAGTTCTACTTAAGTTGAGGACAACCCAGAGAGCTACGGAACAAAAAATGGTAGGGGTAACATTAAGAGACAGTGTACATAGTAAAGTATAAGTTATGTTTGAAACAATGTGTCTTCCATTTTGTTTGCTCGCTTCCCTACAGCTGCTCCCGCAGAGTTGGGTACCGACCAGCGGCAAGCGGCGAGCGAGTGGCCCTCTTTTTATTGGGTACCGACCAGCGGCAAGCGGCGAGCGAGTGGCCCTCTTTTTATTGGGTACCGACCAGCGGCAAGCGGCGAGCGAGTGGCCCTCTTTTTATTGGGTACCGACCAGCGGCAAGCGGCGAGCGAGTGGCCCTCTTTCTAGGGAACATCCCCGCCAGAAAATCCAATTGCGCACTCTCGGTCGAAGGGGAGGAGGGTGTAGTTGTGTTAGCCAGTCGCAGCGGCTGCTCGGAGAGGGGGAAGATTGTGAGAGCGAGGAGAGCGGTGGCGCACGGCGGCTGCAACAATTCTCCGGTGCGTAGTAGTCGGCTGCTCGACGCAGCTTGGATGGGTGTTTGTGTGTGCGCGTGTGTGGCTGCCTGAACGACGCCATGGAAAGGATGGAAATTGAGCGACTAGTGGGTGAGCAACTGTTGGCTATAAGCACGCAAAAACAACAGCACGCGAAAAGTGTCCGTGACAGTAAAAACGGGGGTGATGCTCCCGGAAGAAATGGCGTTGTCGGTAACAGCGCCGACCCTGGCTGTAGCAATTTTGCTGGCGCCGCTGCCGCCGCCACTGCCGCCACGAGTACTCGTGACGGGGCCGAGCAACGGCAGCAGCAGCGCGAGCAGAAACGAAAAAACGAGAAAGGGCGTGCTAGCGGCGCTGTGACGGCGGCGGATGGCATGCTTCTAACCTCGCTAGGACTGCGCGCCACCGCCACTGAAGAAATACTCTTCGACGAGGACATTGTATCGTTAGGCGAAGAAACTACGAGTGCCGCTACTGCCATTGCCATGACGCCAGACGAGGACCCGTGTGACAGTATTACTGAACGCGCCGCAGTATCCGAAGGCAAACAGCTCGTCGTGCGAATTAACGACATTGGACAGACGCCCCCCAAGCAGTCGTGTCGCGTATCTAGCCTTAAGCGCACATCCATGAGCATGAACAGAGTACCGCTGGTGACGCCGCCACGACAAGGAAACGCGGACCTACGCGGAGTATTAGTAACTACTTCTCCTGAAAAGAGAAGGGCTCGCCTAATGAGCACGATAGACGCGGTAGCGCGAGGCAAGATCGGCGCCCAACAACACAAAGGCGACGCAACGGCGAGCGCCATAATCGATCCGGTTGTTCTGCCTTTCAAGAAACAGCGCATTGCACGCTTGTCACTTTCGAAGCAGCTGCCGCAGCAACGCTTCCAAGTGCACAAGATATTGACTATGTCGACAGCTCGGCGGCTGCCTTCGCCGTCCCCGCCGTCAGAGGAGTTGGTCGAGAAAGCATCCGCACTGGAAGAGCAACCCCAAGAACAGCAAGCCGAGCAGCAACAGCAACAACCTCGGCAGCAGCAGCAGCAGCCGCAACAATCTCAGCGACAGCAGCAGCAGCAGCAGTCACAACAGCAACAACCTCGTCAGCAGCAGCAGTCACAACAATCTCAGCCACAGCCTCAGCCCCGACAGCCCGAGCCCGCACAATTCACCCAAGATGACATTTGTTGCGGTCAAGTCATACCGCCTACACCACCCATCAATAATACAAGCGACGAGCTGCCCGCGGCACCCGAGCCGTCGTCGCCCCCAAAAGCACGGCGGCCCGAACGCCCGGCGCGTAAACGACGGTTGCTCGGGGTGGGAACGCCGGAGGCTATAGATGAATATTTTCGCACTGATGAATTGGAATCCATGTCGTCACAAGACGACGAGGAGGACTACGAAGCGGTCACTACTACAACCACGAGCGACGAAGGCAGTGCAGCTAGCGACGGTTCCGGGATCGGCGCGGGGAAACGGAGACGCAGAGCTAGAATGCTTTCCCAGAGACGACGAAAGA
Source organism: Amblyomma maculatum (assembly GCF_055883805.1). Classification (NCBI taxonomy): domain Eukaryota; kingdom Metazoa; phylum Arthropoda; class Arachnida; order Ixodida; family Ixodidae; genus Amblyomma; species Amblyomma maculatum. The sequence continues at coordinate 142,536,057 of NC_139349.1, read as the reverse complement.
AGCTCGAGCAACAGAGGCAACGGGTCCGGTTCGCCGATGCTTCCACATCCCACGCCGACAAAGCCATGACGCAAGCTCTGCGCTCAATGATGAGTCACAGCTGGCGCGACGCGTACACGGGCGAGCTGCGCGACATGTTGCCGCAACCCAAAGTGTGCGCCCTAGGCGAATATGTGAATCCTGACACACAGCGCAGCGTGCCCGTGCCGCCTCACGACACCATGCTGGCGCTTCTCGTGTTTGCCACCAGCATGCTTTCCTGTGCCAACGTCAACATCGAGGGATCCGGCCCCGAATTGTACGAACACATATTTGCCTACGCCGTGGTAAGTTTGGTGTTTGCGCTTTCAACCAACGATCATTGTTATATATATGTGTGTTTGTCTTTCCAGAGCCGGGGAATCAGGAACAGACGAGCCGCCATGGATGCACTGCGTAACTGGTTCGACGGAGCTTTTGCACATGGCGAACCGGGATACACGTTTCTCGACCCACACAACGCTCACCCTATTGTGCAGGCCAACCATCGTACTCCCACTTTGCTCGTGGCAAACCAGTTTCCTGGCGAGCACTGGAGATACGTGTATGCTTTGCGCGTGCGGCAGGACATGGGCTTTGCCTTGGCCCGTGTCTTACTGCTCCCCTTTCTGACGGGAGACGCGTGCGTGGCGTCTCTCGTCGGGGACATGGATGCCAAGTGGATGCCCGGCGTCTCGAGGGCTTTGCACTATGGGCTGCGCATGTGGCTTGCCTGTAAGAAGGGAGCCGAGTGCATGTACTATTTGATGCGCACCTGTATCGAGCAGCGCGCCTACCACGCAGTGGAACCGGCGTCGGTGGTGCTCGATGACGGCACGGGGCTGAGGCCTACCCAGGCAGAGGAGCCCCAGCAGCAGATCGGTCGGGACGGACCTTTGCCCACGTTTGCAGAGGCACCCTATTACGACTTGCACCCGAGCGATTGCGTTGCCTGGCACGAGCTCTTCAATACCAACGACTTTGCTGCTGCCAACGAACGTTGCAACACTCGCTTCATGAACCCCGCACTATTTCTACCTGCGTGCAGCACTGGCGTGGGGACCAGCAGCCTGCCGGGACTGCAGCGGATCCTGGTTTCGGTCTTCTACAGCGCCATCGAATACTTTGCCACGGCGGCGTCGGTGGGAGACATTCGCTGCTGCTTCGTATTCTGGGGCGCGCGACACCAAGTACGAGCGCTGCACGATTCGTGCCGGATCTTGCTGCGCTACCACACCTTGGCAGAATCGAGCACGGGAGCTACCCCTGCCACGGCACATCATCAACCAAAGCGGTAAGTAGGGGAGCGTGTGCGGTATTGATAACTGTAGTGATACCTCTCTCTCTTTCTGTCCCGCACAGTTTCAAGATCACCATGATCGACACCGCAACATCACCCGGCAGTGCACCGTCGTCCCCAGCTCAACAATCCCAGCAGCAGCCGCAGCAACAGCAGCAGCAGCACCTCAATCACCGACAGTCACAGCAATTTCAGCAGCAGACACACGACGCCGAGTCCGTGCTATTGTCAAGTGGCGGACATCACCAGCGTGGCAAAATGCACATTGTGTTCTGCGTAGCGCCCGTGGTCGAGGTGACAAGTGACACGCAAATCCAAGTAGAACCAAAGCTCCCGAAAAGAGTAGAGCCCATGTTTGTCTTTCGCATATTGGATGGGAATCCAGATGCACACACGGACGTCGTAACCAACAGTATATGTCCCCGTTCACTGTCTAATGCCATAATTTCATGTGAGGCAACACATTTCAAGCGCGGCCTCAACGCGGGCCTTCGCTGTCTCAGTACCCTCTTCCGTCCCGCCACAACTGTCGAAGGCAGTAGCGGGAGTGGCAGTGGAAACGGTCAGGAAGCTGTCTGGGCTGTTGAATGGCTCGAGTCTGTCTGTTCGCAACGAACTGAGGATCCAACATCCTATCGTCGTAAATCCTCACCTAAACCCTCACATAAAAAGTCACGAAAGCCACTTTCGTGAAGTAGCAGCATCGGGAACCACAGCCAGGCCAGTGTACAAATGTTTTCGTCCATAATTTATCACCAGTATAATGTCCTGCATCCTCGCGACTGCCAATATGACCAATAAAGATTGTATGTGTCCCCTACATTGCCGTTGTTTGCCACGCTGCGCGGTAGCGAAACTTGCATGTACACATAACACGTATATAGAGTAATGTAACGTCTTTATTCAATAACATCATATATTTACACATTCAATAAGATCACAGAAAGCTTGTATAAGGCGCCTAAAAGGATCTTAAACAATGAAGCTTGTATAAGGAGCTCCTTGTGAACGTAGGCCGCTGTATAAACACCTTAAACAATGCCAAACCGAAGCTTGTATAGGAGCTCCCTGTCGACGTAATGAAAGAAACAGCTTGTATAAGAATGACATTCCCTTCGTACAAGCTGTCCCGAGACACATTGGTGGCATACATACTTTGAGACACTTGGAATACAGCACGTACTTCCAAACTATACTTTGAGACACTTGGACAACAGCACGTACTTCCAAACTATACTATGAGACACTGGAGTACAGCACATAATTCCAAACTATACTTTGAGACACTGGAATACAGCACATAATTCCAAACTATACTTTGAGACACTGCAATACATCACATAATTGCAAACTATACTTTGAGACACATGGAATACAGCACCTATGTCCAACTATTGAGCCCAAGTGGTTCTACTGATTTTCTTTTAACGTAAACATAATACTGAAATCGGCATTTTCATCGTCGACTAGTGGGCTAAACGCTTCGTCTTGGTTTACAATATCATACCGAATAGTTTCAAAGTTTCAAAGGTCCACATCCTAATTTTCTTTCATAATATCCATAATAAAGGATTCTCTTATATCTTTCATTACAAACTCTGCGACTTCAGGGGTTTCAAATACTGGTTCCAAATTGTCAGATTCTGCCAATTTAGATAATGGGTTGCCGCTGCTGCCAAGGCACCAGAACGTAAATGCAGATTGCATATTCGGCAAGGCAACTTCAGTGCAGCCGCGCTCTGGCTTGAACACAAAGGAACGCTCTTTGAAGTATACAAGCGTCCACTGAGCGCCAACCAGATCACGTTCAGCATCTGTAATTGCCAGATTGTCGAATACGTCCCAGCACACAGAGCAGACGCCAGCGTCGAACACAGCCGGCGACGCAAAGCAGGCAGCGAGCACATCCTGGACATCGTCGTCGTTGCAGCACGACGGGTTGCCCACTATTCGCTCCAGCGTCGCTTGAGGACTCCCAGCACGTCATCCAAGGTGGTTTAACATTACGGGCCCATACCGTAGACACAGGGTAGGCGATAACCACTCCTGAAGTCGCAGCGTTCCAAATGGGGTCTTCCGCTGTGACAAGGCGTCCCGCAAAAGCTTGTGTGCGCGGGCGGTAGCCACCACAGCTCCCGTAAAAGAATTGCACGTGTCTCGAAGCAATGGCACGAGATACGGTAGGCTGCGGCTCCAGGAAGCCCGTAACAGTTTCAGGGAGTCTTCACCGACGATGCCGGCAAAGTCCATTTTGTGTTGTCGCGTTCCAAGGTTCTCGAGTAGGTCCGTGAGACCCCCGGCGGCCAGACACCCGGCGAGTTCAAAGACGCGAAGGTTAGGCTGGGCATCGAGCACGTCGCAAAGGCGAGATACGTGATTTGCCATCAGCCGCATGTCGCCGAGCCTAACCTCGCTGATGTTTCTCGAGCCGGAGGCTGTCTGGATGGCTTCTACACTCTAAAAAAAAAGAGTGTAAAAGGAGGGTAACTTCGGGATTTATGCTATCTGAAACCGCATGGCTTAAATATACCCTGCGCAATCACCCGCACGGAAGACGTTAGTCTCTCTCGCATGACTTTACACCATTTCGTCCCTGCAGCTCAAGCAAAAAAAGTTTGCCGCTTGTTTCTTTTTTTTTTTTTATGATGGTAACCGGTTTCAAGCTGGGTGCGGCTGTGTTCCTACTTCCCGTCCGATCTCCTTTCAAGAGCTACCACAAAAGGACCCCTCGTTTTTCCCCGGAGGAGGTGGGGAATCGTCGAAAGTTGGGAGCATCTTATCTTCTTACAAAAAGTGGTGCCTCCCCCCTTCACCCCCCCCCCCCCCCCCCGACACCCGTCCCGTCTTTTGACTCCTACGCGAGCTTGACCGTGGAGAGAGCAAGGCCGAACTCAGAACAAGGGCGGACAGACAAGTGTGTACGCTGCAAAACAGGGAGAAAGGGGAGGTGAGGGGGGAGTGGTGGTGAGACGAGAAGCGAAGCAGTTGCTTTTTAGTTTTGTTGCTTTTATTCTCAACGCAGCGTCACGTGTTCGTAGTTGCTTGAGCCTGCCTGCGTTCCCTGCGGCTCTGCTAGTCCGAGAAGACGACCACGGCGATTGCCGCACGAGTCAGCGTTCGTGCTCTTTGTCGTTGGTACTCATCTGTGTTTTTAGAAAAGTTCGGTTGCTCTCAGCGATTATTTCATCGAGTGCGCTCATCGATGCCTCACTATGAAACGACTTCGTGAAAGTGTGAACTTCGGAATGAAACGGCGGATGGCTGGTCGTCGCGGTGGTGGCGTTCCAACGGATCCTTGGCGCCAAATTTCAGCCGCGCATGTAAGTGACGTTTTACATTTCGTTTTACGTGTTTTTCTCTGCTATTTAACTTGGCCTGAACATGTTTTGTTATTGCTTACGTCCGCGACGCTGCTTGTTTGTCTGTGAAACGGCCTCTGAGCACGACGTCCTGGATCCCAACCTGAGCATACCACTCCCTCAGTTCAGACTGGAGGAGCGGCGCATCCCAAAATTTTTAGATGGTCACGACCTTTTTGCGGGATGTTAATGGTGCATTTTTAGTCGTCTACGACGCTCACAAGCATATCCCGCGGTCGAAAGTATGCGTCGACGAGCGCTAATGCAGTCCCGGTGATACGCATTGACGTGTTTGCATGCCGCATTATTTTTGCTCGCTGCCTACAATCGATTTTGATCGTCTGTTGTTGCTGCTTTACGGGAACGTTGCCATAAATGCGTGAGAGCATGCAGGGTGATGGGTTAAGTTTACGGTTCTTTTGCCAGCAACTTGTACGTTCGAAGGCAGCGCGCTTGATATCCTAAAGTCACGCTTTCAGAACGCCGATTTAACCCCGCAGTTTTGAGCTGATGGCGTCGAGACCAGAGGTGGGACCGAGCCGATTCGTGTACATGTATACTGTCGCAGTGACGCAATGTGCAGGAAAGACATTTCTCACGCTTTTTTTTTTTTTTTCGCTGCAGGCTCAAGTCCTTCGTCTCGTCTGCGCAAGAACGTAGACTGTCGTTTCTTCAAAGAATTTGAAACTGGTCTCTGCTATCCGTGCTGGTAAGTCCAAAGCATTGTTTCCGTCCAGAAAGGGGCGTTTAAATTGACACGCGCACTTTTGTGGCACATATTGCTGATCACTGACATCTGCCTCAATGTATACTGCTTGGGATTCTCGTCGGAGAATATTTATGTCGCGTGCCATGTGTGTGTCTCCTTGCGTGTTGCCATTTTCGCTCATGCCGTGCAATATGGTGCACGCCCAGACAGTGACTTATCAATTGAGTTTCATTGTGTTTGAGGGCGTGTGCGAGTAAATGGTGTTATTTAACTTGCTGATCACTTATGTTAAAAACTGATAATAAATATTGGACTCGATCAAATCACTTAACAAGTGAAAAATCTGGGTTAGCTGGTGATCAGATGTCTTCAGCATTGAAGCAAACCATGTGTCACCCCTTCTCTGCTTTAAGACTGACTTTCTTTTTGTAATCGGTACATAAAAAGACCAGCGCAAAAAAAAAATAATAATTACGGGGACACAGGAACAAAAAATGACAGGACGGGCACTGAAATACGTTTTGTGTTCCTTTGTACCTGTTTTCTTTTTTTTCGCTGGTCTTTTAGGGTGTAAGTATGAACCAACTGGCCCAAACAGCTATTTTGATTAAATGTGCTAATTTTCGTTAGCGAGCTAAGGAAAATTTTTATATCACTAATATTTTTCATTTGGGGATTTGCTATAGTTTCTACTCAGCTATTTCCATTCTGAACTTTTCAGCCTCCTGACCCATAGAAAGGAGGCTATGCCTGACCAACAACAACACATTCTTTTCCTTCTGTAGTTTCTGTTGTCAGACATTGTGTTATACTCATTACTACAATTCACTGGTACTGAGACATTCCCTCATTGAAGTTAATGTGTATTGTCATTGTGCTAGCAGTTTGTCATAAATCTGCTATTCTAGTTTATTTAAGCAGTTATTTCGACTGTAAAGAGGTGGCAGATATTGTTACAGATATATCTAGGAACAGGAGTTGTAGCTTTTAAGCTCATTGTCAAAATATTTGAGTCATTGTTGTGGCATGTGTGGTGCCATTATTTTTTGTACTATAGTTATGTATGTACTAGTTACAAGTATCATGCTAATGTTATGAATGATACCTTTGCTGCAGCGTACCTGCCAGTAGGAGGAATACGGTGTAGAAGTGCTGTTACTCCTGCTTCTAAAGATCAACCTGCTTTCTTCAGCGCTGGACGACTACTTACGGCAAGATTTGTGTGGTATGTATTTTTCGACATAGCTGTGGCATTGTGGTCTGTTCATTGTTGCTTTATGTCTATCAAAGAGCATATTTTTCGATGCTGAGGAGCAATAGCCCTGGCATTACATTGATTTTGGAACCATTCAGTGCTATTGAGCAAGTTAGCAAGGGAGGAATTTTTTCAGTATGTAATCGATCTGAACATGTTGACTTCTTTTTATTGAGTGAGCTGTTAATGTATGCCTCTTTTCTTTTTTTCTTCAAAACCTAATATTTAAATTGTTTACACTTGGTTCTCAGCAGTAAGGTTATGTTCTCTGATGGGTGTAATTTTCAACAACTCACATGCTCTTATGTTGCTAGGTGTGTCCACAATAGAATGAAACTAAAAATGAAGTACTGCAGGTGATATGTAATGGACGGTATTTTAGCACTTTCAGCTTTATTGTTTCTTTTGTGTTCTTTATATTGTTTTGTGCCATTTGTACTCAGCGTATTTTCCTTGTGTTCCACCACTACCATTTAACAAATATATATATATATATATGCCCCCACCCCTTATGTCATGTCTATGGGCCTATAAAGGGAGAATGAATGAAATGAAATTTGCAGTACAATTAGAACTGGATTGTGCAGCACAGTGGACATGTCTGTGGTAGAGGATAATGGTTGAATGGCTAATCAACCAAAATTGACTTAACTTTTGCATTTTAATTTTAGGGGACAGTATTATATACCAGAAATGAGGGTCCCCAATATTATAGGTGAGCCCAGTTCTTAAATTTTCTGAAAGAGCAATGTAGTTCAAAATACTGAACAAGGAAAGGCGTATTTGAAAACTATTGTCTTGCTTTCCCACATTGCATGTAAAAAATGTTGCTGCACTTGGTATTGTTGCCAGAATCATGTTAGCTTCTTCTGCATCATCAAAAACACAAAATATGTCTATATTATCTGAATAAGAAATGTCAGCAACACCCTTTTTTAGTTATGTAATGTGGAAAAACCAACTTACAAAGCTTTTAAAGGAATATTTTTGATGCTCATTATGTTAGACCACATAGATGATTAGGAGGGTTTTAGGCCTAGGCTCACTCATTAATAGCCTTCAATTTTGCAGTTTTCATATTGCCTCTTATAAACAAAAAGAATAGATAATTAAGTCTAATCCTGAAGCTGTACCAGGTACCCAAAGTCCACATTGCTGCACAACCCACCGGCAGAGACTGCACGGGTGTCTCTTCATAGTTTATGATTTGCAATCTGTAAAGGTAAAGAACATAATCTTCGAGAAATTTGTTGTAAACACTTTTTAATAATCATTCTTGTATAATATTGGTCAGCATTTACAATTTCATTAGTTAGGCATCTAAAGAGATAAGCAGTTGACAGTTCTGGCAAATTTTGCAGTTTATGAGAAGTTTTATTCCTGCTGCATGTGCTGCGAGCATTACATGAAACAGCAATACATAGAATCTCAAGCTTTGTGGTTTGTTCAAGGAATTATAGGGGTATTGAAGTGTATTGTTTTTTGCCTCCTGAGCAAGATAATGTAGTTTTGAAGTGAAACGGCAGTCTCGAGAAGTTTTTGGCATCGGCATAAGCTGATGTGTGGTGTGAAACTAGCAATGAACTTATGTAAAAGTTGCATTTTATTGTCATGCTTTACATAATTCTGCATCTGTGACATCACTGCAGTAATGCACATGTGCAGAAGGTGCTTTGGATGTGCCTTGCTATCATTGCTCTTTTAGCATGAAATGTTCCATCTTTCAGAAGTGGTATCCCGCATTTTATAAGGCATAGCCTCTGTGGTATATTCATGCCTTTTTCCAGGAATGTAAACTGCACTAAAGGCAGAAACAATAGAATGGCCTTAGACATACCCCTGCAGGAGCAAGCTCTGCAGGAACAAGCTTCATTCGTTATATTCATGAGAAATGACAACGAATGCAAGAACAAAAGAACCTCCCCCCATCCCTCCCCCCCCCCCCCCCCCCCCCCAAAAAAAAAAGAAGAAGAAGAGATTTGCAGTTGGCACTTGTGATGGATGATCAGATGACTAAAGACAGTGTAGTCTCAGGAAAACATTAACACTATAGGCAACATAAGATAATGTCATGAAGGACCAGAGACAGTGTTTTCTAGGAGGGTGAGACCATAGTGACTAGAAACAAGACCACTGGTATGGTCAGGTGTGAAAGCAAACTATAATGTTTGGGTGTTGGAGTGGAAACCAGCAAACAACAAAGGTGAAAGTGAAGGTGATAAAACAAAGTTTAACATAAAAAGCTAATGATAAAAAAAAGGAGAATTGCACATATGAACGAGTAGAGGGAGGGGTTTTTTAAATCACATCTTTTGCCTTTATTAGGCTAGCTTCTATTTTATCAATATGTTTTCATTCATATGTCTTTAAATAACCCTCTGGGTAGTCCAACATCAGTGATGCCTATGGCTTGACCCTGCTCCTAACAAGAATATGTCTCATTGTATATTGTGTCTTATTGAGCATATTGTCAATTTTTTCTGAGATTGCAATGTGCTAGTTGTCTATGTGTATGTTAGTGGCACAGGTAAAGCTCAGATTTGGAGAATTTTCATTGATCTATATATTGTGTGATTTCACAATTCTCATTATATAAACACTTGGAAGCCTGTACTGGTGCACTATTTCCATCTGTCTTCCTTTTTACTTGCCCTTTGTGCAGTGTTATTTTTATATGTGAATTAATTACTCCATAAGCATGTTTTGTGAGACTTTCTTCGTGAGTAACTGATTACAAGTTCTCTTTTCTATGCAGGTCAAATACGTGGTACATCCCTGCCCTGACTGTGCGGAGAAGATTATCCAGTCCCTTGCTGCAACTTCGGTGTATAATGAGGTAAAATAAACACCATGGTATGTTATCTTAACCGATTGTTCTGTAAATTCTTTTTGTTCACTCTGCAACATAACTTACGGCTTGAATACAACATGACACAGCCTACCTCACCTGAAACATTGCTCACTGTCACACTCCAGACGACACAACGATATTGCAATGTTTCAACATAATCTTTCCTTCCAGAAAATCTTGAAATGTATTGGTTAGCTTTATTCCTGCTTCCAGTGACCAAGTTTACGATGCAGATTGGTAATAGTACTCTTGTGTGGATAGCATATATATACCACAAGATGATGCTTAGATACCCTATGTAATATGGCATTACTTTAAACTGCTTGGAGGGCAACGTTATCCTTCTCCTGGTGGTAAGCTTGCACCATAAAGGTGCAAAACTTTGCGCTCTTTGTCGTAATATAAATTTATACTCTAAAATGGTAACTTTGCACCTGTACATACAGGATAAGCTTACGTTGTCAAGGTGCAAACTTGCACCTTTGATGCAAGGGTATGCTTATGCCATCGACAGACTAAAACATAGGCCTTTATGAAAGGTGCAACGTTATGCCTAGGTAGAATACAGTTACACTGCTTGTGAAGGTGCAAGTTTATGCTACCAGAAGCGTAATGTTACACTACATGCAATGGTATAAATACTTAGTCTTCCAAGACACAGCGTAACCTTACCCCAAAAAGGTGTTAGCTCAGCGACAAGCAGTTTACCCCCCAAAAAGACTAAGATCACACCTTTTTTTTTTAGAGTGTAGGCTGCAGATGGTGTTGCAGCCGTCGGGAATCTCACTTTCCATGGCCACGGAGATGGAAATGGCGTAAGACACATGGGCGCGGCAACGAAGTTCACAGTCGACTGCGTCTCTTGAGATTGAAATGCCCGTGAGAGATCCGACGCAGTGCACGGTTTTCCATTCGCCAGAGTGTTTGCAGCTAGGACGGATGATATAGCTATCTTCCTCCTTGCCGTCCGGCCAGATACCGATGTTCTTGGGCGACTGCTCGAAGGTGTATATGGTAGATGATAAGGCCCTGTATACATCCCACGAGAAGCGGAGAGGCGTTCGGTGGGCAACCTCCAACGAGACGAGCGGTGGCGCGATGGAAATAACGCCTCGCTCTTCGAAGTTGTTGCGATGCGCCTCGTTGAAGTTGGCCAAGCTTTCGCATAAGGCCTCGATCTGGCCAGACGGCTTGGTGTTGATGACAGTAATGCGCAAACACTCGATGCGAGACGAATAGGCTGTCAAAAGACGCGCCCAGTGATCTGGCTTGAACCGTGCACTGTCGATGGAGAAGTGTCGCAAGGCTGGCAGGTCCTCTCCGCGGGCAATCCTCTCCACAAGAGCTGGATCTAGCGCGGGTTTTATTTGCAGTTCCAAACTCTCCAACGACAGCAGTCGCGGCAGTGTGTGTTTCCCCGGAGAGAATTTCACGCCTTTCAGCCGCAGGGTCTTAATGCAGCCGCTGGAAAGATGGGCTACCGGTGTCTCTTCTAGGTCGGGGACACCGGCCAACTCAAGGCACTGGAGAGAGCCGATAACCCGGAGGTCTTGGGCAATTATGTGATCCAGTGCTCTCGCCAGTGCCTCACTCCCCGCCAGATCCGCGCAGAACCTGTGCAGTCTTCTTTGTCGGCACGCGAATAGATAGCGCCACATTGATGTCAGGCGATCTTCGGTTGTAGGGAAACCTTTACTGGTGGTGCAGTCTTTGAAGACCTGGAGAACGCGGCTCCATGGAGCTTGATTATCACCCAGTTCGAAGGTGTCACAGCAGGGGTGATATCCCACGATGCTTTGCAGCAAGTCTGTGGGCACTTCCAGCTGGTCACCTTCGTTCTCCCACACCATCTTCGACGACGAGCCGCAGATGTAGGTGTCGAAGTATTTGGAAGTGGCATACAGTCCAACGGTGCCACGTTCCGGGTGACAGCGTACTTCCAGGCCTCCAACGTACAGCAAGTGGTCCACAATTGTTCTGTTCCAGTCCGACGTTACTAACCAGCACCTGTACGGTCCGCCGCACATCACAAAATCGGTAGATTTGACGAATGCAGTTAATCGCTCAAAGAGCAACTTGTCTGCGTTTTGCCCAACCATTGCTGTGGGTGGCACTAGTACGACGACAGAAGCAGAATTGTACCGTTGTCAGATTAGCCTTCATTATATGTGCTAGTCCTTCCGCTAACGCATCCGACTAATGCAACGCCTCCCGTGACGCCTCCCCGGGAAACTGAATCCTGTGTTGATAGCGAAGGCTCCATAGACGCCCATTGGTCCAAAAAAAGGCGGCTAATTGGCACCGCCATATTGGGGAGCAACTACGTATGGGTGACGTTAAATGACGTCACGCTACGTATGTTTTTAGCGCGAATTTTAAAGTGGTCTTTTTGTAGAACCCGCATTTTCAAGCCGGTATCTCGTGAAGGTTGCCTTTCAGTGCGCACCAACCTTTGCCAGTCAAATGTGCTCGAGGTCCTGCTAGTTATGACCTTGCTAATGTGCAATTCGGAACCCAATGAAAGTGACTCGCAAAGAAGGCAGCATAGAAAGGCAGCAACACTTTCAGACGCTGGCTTACCTTGGCTGGCTAAGAATGCAATCATGCATCATTCGTAGTGGAAACCTTGGTGTACGGCAAGTATGGTTTTCATATTCATGGTTTATTACAGCAACCGAACAAATACAGTGATAAAGCACACCAACAAGAAATACGCGTCACAGGCAGCTCAAGCAGTAGTTTCTTTAAGCTGACTATTCATCTGAATGGTCACAGTGCGGATAGAAAAAAGCCCTGCAGTTCCACGAACGTTGCCAGGAACGAAATTGAAAAGCATAGAAGACAGTGCTAGGACAGCTTCAATTGAGGCAAACATAACATGACATAAGTAGGCGCATCAACATGGGTCGCAGTCTTTTTGACGACAGATACGCAGACGGTTCGAAGGGCTTGGAACAAACCCGCAAGTCTCGCAGCTGCCATGGTGTCTTCTTCTCCAGGCTCATCTTGAAATAAAGCGCTAAGCACTTCAAAAGAACAGCGCGAAGCGTGCAAAGACGGAAAAAGACTTCGCACTGGCCGCACGTCGTAGGAAACGACAAAACCGAGAGAACTGCCGCAGCGGTGCCGCGGGGTGCAAATTTTACAAAACGGTGACAGAGAAGCGACGCGCAAGGGCGACGAAAACTTCGCAATACGGGCATTTCGAGACTGGCGATAAGAAACCTCTTCGTGAGCTCCCGCGGCCACTGTGGCCGGGTGCCGAAACAAGCCCTGCAAAGTCAAGCTGCAAAAATGCACCGCACACTCATCAACAGGGGGCGTAACAAGAACGTTGAAAAAAATTAAAAATGCGGCGTAATGTTTTGCTGAAATAGTTTAGTTCAGTCGTTCAGTCGTGTCCGACTCTTCGTGACCCTGTTTTATAAAACGTGGCATTAAATATTTATTTCTTTACGTTGTTTTATAGCGTTTTTATTTATGTTCTTGAATTTCATCATCTAAGTGCTTCGCCCCCCCCCCCCCTAAAGTGGCTGTGCTGCTGTCGCGCTAGACCGTTTTTGGGCCAAGCCTTCGCCACCATCCGCCTTGTGCTCAGCGACGCAGCACGACGAACGCGCTCGGCCTTCTAGTCTTCCGCTAACACAATCTTACAAGGCCTCCCCGGAAACTTAATCCTGTTCTCAAGGCGCGCGCTCGGCCCGATAAGTCCACACACGTAGTCGGGGGGGGGGGGGCAATATTCGCGTGATCCATAACGATCTGTAAAAGAAACATTGTAACAAGCGTCAGGCGGCACATGTGCGCACACACACACTAATCGCTTCCGCAACGATTTGTCGAAATCTGAGCCGTGCATCTAGGCACGACGAGCGCGCTCGGCCTTCTAGTCTTCCGCTAACGCAATCTGACTAATGCAAGGCCTCCCCGGAAACTTAATCCTGTTCTCAAGGCGCCCTCTCGGCCCGATAAGTCCAAACACGTAGTCGGGGGGCAATATTCGCGTGCTCCATAACGATCTGTAAAAGAAACATTGTAAGAAGCGTCAGGCGGCACACGTGCGCACACACACACTAATCGCTTCCGCAACGATTTGTCGAAATCTGAGCCGTGCATCTACGCACGACGAGCGCGCTCGGCCTTCTAGTCTTCCGCTAACCCATCTGACTAATGGAACGCCTCCCCGAAAACTGATTCCTGTTCTCAAGGCACGCGCTCGGCCCGCATCCTCTCCGGGAGCCTCCGGCCGGAGGGGGATATGCCTTAACCCAGGGGGCATGCGTTATCGCTCTTTAGAAGAGGTCTCCACACTTCCTTATAGCCGGGCCAGGCATCGTGGCTCGGCGACGCCCCTTGTTGATACGGCATCGACGAGTGGGATTTTCCGAAAGCTGATTGCGTTGGTAAACGCCGTCTTCCGAAGCAAATAGGTTCTGTTTTGAAGAGTCGCTACTACCATATGCCACCATAGTTAGTGGCCGAGTGATGGGACAGGTGCTCCTTAGCTGCATACCTCCAATGTCATTCACTGCTCTATTCAGTCACCACAGCGTGCAAAATTTGGGACGGCTAGGTCCATGCTACTTTACCTTGCATACTTGACTATTCAGGTGCACATACTTGACCGTCGCTAACATTGAGCTCAGGTGCACAAAAGTCTCAGAGTCAGGTGCACAGAATTCTATGCTTGACGTCGCTAGAACAATTACTTGAGCTCAGGTGCACATACTTGACGTCGCTAAACATTGAGCTCAGGTGCACAAAATTCTGACCTCGCTAGTCAGGTGCACAGAATCCCATACTTGAGTTCCACGCGCGGGAAAATCGCCCGCGCGTACACCCCGCATTTTTGGCTCACGCCGCGGCCCCGCATTTTTGGCCCACGGTGCGCTTTGTTAGTAAATGACAGGTATTCCTTCAACAACACTTGTTATTGTAAACGCAGTTTGAAACGTACACACCGTCAATCATGTCTGTCACTCTTTATTGTCGGCATTACGCCCCCGGTAACGACTCAAGGTGCCCTTAGTTGTCCTCCAAAGTACGCCACTGCTGCTATGAGAACAGCCAGAGTCAAAAATGCCGCTGTCCGTAGCGTCGGCGGTGTCTTATGTTCCATTTCCATTTCTTCCACGCCGCAATGTTTCAGAGCGAGGTGATCGAATGCGTGCTGCGTGCCTAGACCCAACCACAGCAGAAATTCTTGACACCCTAGCCAGCAGTATACTGGAGCCACAAATTGAGAACGGCGTTCTCCGAGAAGTCCAAACACGTAGTCGGGGGGCAATATTCGCGTGCCCATAACGATCTGCAATCAGCGGGGCGATCGTCTCGCGGTCGATTGAGTTGACAACAATGGGCGAGCAATATGCAGCAGCCATCTTCCATTCTCTCTGGTGGCGTTAACTGCAGCTGCGTCATGGTAGCGAAGGCTCGGCCGAAAAACGGTCTAGCGCGACAGCAGCACAGCCAATTTTCGGGGGCGGGGGCGAAACACTTAGATAATGAAATTCAAAAGCACAAATAAAAACGCTGTGAAACAACGTAAAAAAATAAATATTTTAATGCCACGTTTTATAAAATAGATAAACTATTTCAGCAAAACATTACGCCGCATTTTTAATTTTTTGCAACGTTCTTGTTACGCCCCCTGTTGATGAGTGTGCGGTGCATTTGCAGCTTGACTTTGCAGGCCTTGTTTCGGCACCCGGCTGCAGTGCGCGCGGGAGCTTACGAAGCGGTTTTTTATCGGCAGCTGTCTGCAATAGCGCGCCTGGTAAAGCTTATAAATTTAGCTCGCCGGTCTCGAAATGGCCCTTTTGAGAAGTGTTCGTCGTCCTTGCTACCTTGGTACTTGCGCGTGGCTTCTCTTTAACCGTTTTGTAAAATTTGCACCCCGCCGCACCGCTGCGGCAGTTCTCTCGGTTTTGTCGTTTCCTTCGACGTGCGGCCAGTGCGAAGTCTTTTTCCGTGCTTGCACGCTTTGCGCTGTTCTTTTGAAGCGCTTAGCGCTTTATTTCAAGATGAGCTTGCGGCATGTGAAGAAACGATGCGCCGTGGCACATTGCGACAGCACGGACAGTACCGTCGGTGTCAAGCTGCACCGCTTCCCGCTGGACTTTCACAGGTGAGCTCTTGTCAGTGTCGTCTGCTACAAGGCGTCTGCTCTAGGTATACCTCCGAATGCTTTCGTTGGCCTGTTCGCTGCTGTTTCTGTAACCAGTTTGTGCGCACGTGGCTTCATTTGTTCGGGTATATTTATGTACTACACTACTGGGCACACACTTTAAATGCTGAGCTGTGCCAAAGAGGCCCACCATTTGTCTGATTTATGGTGAGTTTCATGCAGCCGCCTATCACCAGCAATAACTTGATACCGGGCTCTCAGGAGCAACCACGCGCATGCTACTGACCAGAAGGCCAATTTAAAACCAATTGTGCTCCCTGACAAGTCTGAGCACAACACTGTTTAGTTTTCCCACACCGCGAAGCCAATTTGACCCTCGCAACTGGTAGTATTAAAATTCAGCCACGTGTATATGCGCGGCCTTGAGGGTGCTGTAACTGAATTCACTCGGCAGGAGTTACTGCCTGTCTTGTTATTGCTATTCTGCATATGCATGACCGTTAGGGTAACTTTAAACGCGCTTTATTCTCGTCAATCTTAACCATAGAAAAGTATAGCTACCCGCATGGCATGAGGACGAGCGTACGTAACCGCACTCTTCGGCGCTGAGAGCTTGGGCCGAGCATTTGGGGCGAGCAGGCTTAAGGATATCGTTTGATATCATCTGTTTAACCGAAACATGGTATCGTCATGACACCGATGTTCTGCGAATACCGGGCTATAAATCTTTTTATATTAACCATGCTACAAAACGTGGGGGAGGCGTTGCGCTGCTAGTGAAAAACACGTACGCCTGTGAACTGTTATCTGATCACTCCTTCTGTAATGGTGATATCGAAATGCTCACTGTGAAGTCCGCTCGTCAAACGTTTTCTGTTCTTTACCGCCCCCCCCCCCCCCCCAAGGAAACTTAGCCACGTGTTTTCACCGCTTTGAGAGCGAACTATTCTTTTTTAACACAGAAACCTTTATTTCCTGTATAGCGGGAGACTTCAACGTAGATATTAACAGAGTAAGTCCTGCACAGCAAAAGCTTTCTGCGCTTCTAGGGGGCGACTGGATTCCACAACGCAATCAGTAGTCCCACATGCATCACTGCTACCTGTTCTTCGGCGCTACACCTTATAGTAAGAAACAGTCCCAGTACACTCTTTTCGGGCCGGATCGCAATAGATATCAGTGATCATTTACCTGTTTTCTTGCGCCTAGACAATTAAATCAGTACGAAGGCAAACGCACAGGCTCGACGGCAACTTATTTCCCAAGAAAGGCTTGAGCAATTTAGGAGACGCGTTGCTTTAGTGAACTGGATCTCGTATACCGAGAAAATACAGCTGAGGGCGCTTACCGCAAATTTCTGCACTTTTTTCTCTTATTGTACAATGACTGCTTCACTGTGGTTGACATAACGCCATGCAAAAATGCTCGTAAGCCGTGGATGAACAGTCGCCTCACGCGACTCGTGAAAAAGAAACACAAGATGTTTGCACAGTTCATTAAAACGAGAGATGCGGACGCACTATTCCGACGCTCGCAGCAGCATCTGACGCACGTGCGTCGCTTCGATGTCTGGGAATAGCAGTAAAAATTTGTGGCACCACGATTTGTGGGGCTTGCTGTACAGTTGCATGGGTTGGTCGACGCGTAGTCGCTGGCGGCGGCAAAACAGTTCGTAGTTGGCGTACACGTCTCGGAGAGCAATAGCTACTTCGCACAGAAAGGTGCTGTCCGCACTGTCAGAAAAGAGCGAACTCAAAGACGTCACGGGTCCCGCAGCCAATTTGACGGACACGCGCACGCCGCCCACGATTACGGCTCTGACTCGGATGTAACCGCATCGCTCTGGGTACCACAACAACAGGGACCACTGCCACGCGTGCCGGAGCACCACTTCCACCTTGAAAGAATGCAATCCGCGCTGCCGAGCCTCGGGCAGAAACAGCCGCTGTGCGTCCACTATTCGCTGCCGCTGGTGGTCGCTGAAGTAGAGCCGCCGAATTTGCATGTACACTTGACATCGTTCTCGCTGCTGCGCGTCGCCGCGCCCTAGCCCCGGCGACGACCACGAGAAAGACGACGAGGAAGACGACGAAGAGAACGAAGAAGGGGTCTGCCAGCCGTCTACGGCGGGCCTGCGTTTGTAAATGCGCTCCTCTGCTCGCACAGTGATAGGGTGTACGGGCCTGAACGCGCTGTGCTGTTGTTGCTGCTGAGAAACAAATGCTGCCATCGCATGCTGCTGTTCTTGCTGCGTTTGCGACGCCGATTCTTGTACTACCGCTTCCACCAACGAACCACCGACGTCTTGCGCGGCCGGGTTGTAAGGACGTCCATGTTCTCCGTCGCTCGACGTGGATGTTCCACGGCGCGCCTCGAGGAGAAGTGCACGTTGCGGCGGCCAGGCGGCGACTAGGTTACGCGACCGACTGCTCGGCTGGAGAGAAACAATTGACAGATCACTCTTTGGTGCCGTGTGGGCGGACAAAACGCTGCCTCTGTTTTCCTGCTTTACTTTGGCCGCGCGAGAATCGATGTGGAGCGCTATATTCCGAAAGTCATGTGTGGAAAGGCGTTGGAAGACGGCCGGTGGCGGTACACGGGTCCGCGAACGTTGCGCGGTGGAATCATCTTGTCCGCTCGGTCTTTGTAGAACGAGCGCGGGTGTACGCACGTCATGGGCTGATTTACGGCTTTCGTCGTCAGGTACACTTGCAGAACGTCGAGGCAGTGTTTGTCGCTTAGCTCCGAGCAGTGAATTGCGTACTGCGCGGGCAATCCGTTCGACTTGGAAACGTACCTGCTCAGTTCCAATGTCCTACCATGCGACGACTCTTCCAAAGTCTCCACCACGGCCGCGAGAGCCTGCCTGCAGTTTCCCGTGGCGGATTGCATACGCCAGTGAAGTATTGCCGGGTGGATGCGAGGCCACCAGTTTGCAAACGCCACCCCGCAATGCACACACAACACGCTGTCTCGCCAGTAATCCACCGGGATGTCTCGCAGATGGCCTCTCGCGCCCCTGTTGCGTTGGTCGCTCAGTACGCAGCAATTGTCACATATTTCGTTCGCGTGATTCTCCACGGAGCACATGTACGTCTCCGGGTAGAAGCTCTTGACGGCCGTCTCAAAGCTACCGCCGATCCACGCGAATCCCAGATTCGACAAGCTAGGCATCCCTCGCGTAACCACGGTGCTCCAGTAGTACCACCACTTTGGGTACTGCGACGAAAAGGTTACCTCAAACTGTTCGAACGACCATTGCCAGCGCTCTTCGCCCATGCGGTCGATGCGGTCCATCAGCCATCCGGGGGCAATCACGTCTAGGGGGTAGTGGGTGAGTCGACACTTGAACAGCTCGAGCGAGGGATTCTCGTCGGCCAGCGAACCTCCCCGCTCGCTAAATCTACTCCTGCGATGAAGCTCACCGCCTAGCTCGCGAGCTATCAAGTGCGAGGGCACGGAGCGGGGGTTCACGTTGTGGGCTATCTGTCTCTCCAGGCCCGGGCGCAACCTCTTGGTTCGGGGCTGTAGTCCCAGTGCCGACAACACGGCACTTTGTTCTTGCGGGCGTACCGTAGTCGCCGTGTTCTTAAGTCCGCTGGCCGAGTCGTAGGGGAAAAAGCAATGGCTTAACACGCCGTTGAAGGGCATGTCCGTGAAAATCATTCCGTCTCCCCGAAACGAAGGCACCGGCGCGTTGGGCTCGAACGGTTCCCCGCTGAGGTAGCTCAGCGGATAGCGGTTACGCTGCTTGGCATGCTGGATCAAGGGCGCGATGCAGGACGCCTTCAAGGGCGGTTCGGGACAAGGCGCTCGGTGCGTAACGTTTACCGCTCGAAACACGGCGGCCGGGTCTGCTTTCGTCTGGCCGATCACCTCCAACTGCTCGGTCAGCGACAAGCTAAAGCCCGCAAACAAGTTGTGCGCCAGCGTCATGAGCACGCTGTCGTTGTGGGTTTGGGGACAGGAGCTTGCCTGCAACAGGTCTGGCACAGTCAATTGCGATCGTGAGTTGCTAGTCAGCGGATGCTCGTGCGTAATCTGAATGCGTTGTCGCATATACATATTACGGCAGATCTCTACATGTGCGGGGATGCCAATTTCATACATGATCCAATCGCTGCTAGTGATGTTTCTCACATTGTCATCATACTCGCCAAATTCCTCGTCGGAGATGCTGCTCTCGTCAGACGAAGAAGACTGGTCGCTGGCAGTCAATATCTCATCGTCGCTATCGTCGGACAACACGAGGTGATCGTTGTCGGACATGATGGCTTCTCAGTCGGTGCTGCCGCGAGCTGTCTGCTATATTACGGAGGTAGGCGTGCCCCGAAAACCTCGCGCGCGCACTCTTGACTCTCTACGAGGGAGTCGACATGACCGCTTACTCGGACGAGAAAGGGGACTGCCCCACGTGCGTTGACGTCGAGCAACTCACGGATAATTTCCGCGAATGCTCACAGAGCACGGCGCACACCGTGGAGCAGTTGCGCAACATGTTGCTCACCGAAGGCAACGATCAGCATCCTCTGCGCGCATACATGAAAACTCTGTTCAACGTGTTTGAGATCGTTCGCCACTTGGCCGAGGCTCCCAAAGTAGCCCTGTGGGCAGAGGTGCTCGATTTCAATCGCGACCACGCCCGGCACACCCGAGCGATGCGCCGCTTCAAGCTTCTCAGCAGCGTAGTCGGTTTCACAGCGTGCAGCAACGAGCAGTCGCAAGAGTCGTGCTTGTCTCCCCTGCTCTCCGCTCTGCGCGCCAAGAACGTTAACGTGGAAGACCTGCAAGCACTGAGCAAGATGATCGAGCTAGCTCGTCTCTACAACTTACTCATCGGCTACTACGTAGTCAACGAGCGCAGAGAGTCCGATGATTTCGAAGACGACGTCGGGCCCCCGGCCAAGAGGCGATCCCTCGTCATCGACATTCCTCCGATTAAGAGACGCGACACGTTAAGTTTAGAATAAAGTGCTTCCTTTATTGAAAATGTCTTTTCTTTCTTTCTTCATTCGATCCAGCGACGGCTGCTGGATTTGCTGTGTGCGCTGCGAACCGAGCGCGGTGGGTCGATCGCGGCAGCTAAAGCTTCTTCAGCGGCGGCGCCGTCGCTGCTACGCTTGGCGACGAGAACGTGCCGCGGCTCGTAGGGCGACATCGGCAATCCGTGTAAAGCGTACAACACGGCACGGGTTCGGGCACCAATGCATTGCCGCCCGTATCGCTTTACCGTGTCCAGCGCCGCGCAGCAACCTCCGTCGGGCGCGCAGTCAAAGCCGGGGAGGCTTTCCTCCTCCGAGCATTCCAGATCGCCGTACTTTACGCGCACTCGCTCGAGGAGGCCGCGCAGTCTCTGTAGCGTGCGCGTCTCCTCGGGCGTGTTGCCGGGGTACCTGGCTAGTCTATCCACGCTGTCGCAACACTGATCGGCGATGCAGCTCGTCACGCGACGCAGAAACCGCGTCTTGCCGCGCTCGCACTGGAACACTGCAAATTGCGAATCGAAAAGCGAAAGGAACACGTCGATGTCGTCCTGCGTGAGATACGCCTCGGTGCTAGTTTCGACGCCACGGTCGCCGATTACGGTGGGAGGCTGCTGCGCCTTTGCAGAAACGCTGGCCACGAGCAAAGTCTTGGTCAGCGAACGCGACGCTACCGCGCTGGCCTCGGCTCGCGCGAGCAGGCAATTGACGATCTCGCCGATTCCGGGCGGTGGCGCGTCGCCGGAGGATCGCAACAGTTTACACAGCGTGCGCACGGCTCCTAGAATGGCAGCCATGCTTCGAAATGTTCCTTCGACCCTAAGGGTTACGGGTTAAAGCACAACACACAAAGCCGCAGAAGAATGTCGCCATGTTTGTCGACTCCACGGTGACGGCACTGGCCGCTCGCGCCTACATCCCGCTTCATCACTGGCGCGCCGCGCTGCTCTTGAAACTCCACGAATCGTTTCCCCCGGGAATCCTGTTTGGCACATCCCTGGCGGCGGCCATCGCGTGCAACGGTTTCGGCAACGTGGCCTTCAGGGGCTCGCTGCTCGCCTCCGCGGTGTACGCCGCTAACTTGCACAGCAATTGCCTTCAGCAGCAGGCTGCGGCGTGCACCGAGAGTCAGCGCGGGGTCGAGCTGTTGCCGTTCCTGACGCTGACGCCATACGCACCGGACGTGCACATGCTCCCCCCCCCCACTGGTCGCATTTTTCAAGCAGGCGCCCAAAGAGCCAAGCCTCGTTCCCTCGTACGCCACTGATGCGCTTTGCAACGAGGACATCACCGACGGCGAAACCGAGGTGGCCGCGCTACAGTGGATGGTGCGCTACGCATCTTACATGCTGCGAACTCTGAGTCGCGATCAGAGCACCGGCACCGGGCCCTACGACTCGAGCGAGGACAGCTACTCGGACGGAACGTACGTGCGCGACGACGCGGCGTGGCGATTCGGCCGTGCCATGACGCACAGGTTGCACGGACGGCTGTTGAAGAACGCCGCCATCATCGACGACGCTCCGCCACACCACGCGCGGCTCGCGTACCAAGCCGCGCCCTACTCGCTGGCCGACATGCTGGCCTCGCTGCGCGCCAACGCGGGAAAGCCCGTCGGCAGCGATCAGCGCCGGCCTCGCGTGATCCGCCCCGCGTCGGGCACTCCGCTGTCGGCCCTGCTCGGCACTCCCGGCCAGAACCTAGTGAGCGTGCACGACATGCCCTGGGACGAGATTAAGGTGCCCGTGTGGTTTCCTCCCTCCGAGATACAGCACCAGCGTTCGATGCTCCACGTGCGCCTCTAGGCCGACACGCTAGACGCCGTGCTGGCGCACTCGACCGACGCGTTCGATTCTACGTCTACCGAGCCAGATCGCGATAGCTCCAAGTACGTGTGCACTTACGTGGCCCGCTTGGCGACCTGCAGCAGCTCGGGTCAACTGTGCGGGCCGCCGAGTGACGATTCCGTGATACCCAACTACCTCCAGCCAAGCTACCGGCCGCCGGTCGAGCCCCAGGCGCCGTGTAACCCAAAGAGCACCGAGTCGCCCACGCCGCTGGCACTGGGCATCGTGGGTGCGCTGATAGGATTCGGCGGCGCGTTAGATTGTATGACGTACGGCCCCGCTCCCACGCGCAAGCCGTATGCACGGCCCCACGTGCGTAGGCGCTAATGACACACATACAACAAAATATTTCTCCGCCTACCTCCTTTCGCTCGTCATCAGCCATGGGACAGCCTGTGAATTCCCGGGAGCCTGCCCTGTCCCACACGTGGTTCTGGGTGATCAACGGCGGGGCCGTGGCCCGTGGCCACCGCGCTGTTCAATTGGCGAGGGGAACCCAAAACGATACAGACGCCGGTGTCCGTCCTTTATCGACGATCGCGATGAGTTCCCAACAGCCACGTCTGCCCCTCTGCCCGGACGCCAAGCCCGACAAAACGTGGTTCGGCGTCACATATGCGGTTTCGAGTCTGCTGGGACTGGCGATCCCCATGCTCGTGTACATGTACAGCGAAAACGACGTGCTGGACGTGGAAGTCATAAAGAGACCTTCCGCTAGATACCGACGGCGGCGATGACAAGTCAATAAAGATTGTCACCTTTTTCTATTTCGTGTCTGTGTGTGTGTGTGTGTGTGTGTGATTTCGTGTTGGCCCGCGACAAACGAGGGACAACGTTCCTTGCCTCGTCTTTATTCCACACATCAGCGGGGCATGGCCCCGATATTGTTCCTGCTGCTGTTGTTGTGCAGCCTTGCTCTCGAAACGCCGGGAAAGGGAGAGCAAACTGTAGAGGGCTCCTCCCTGGAAGTGGTCGGCGTTCGGTTGCTATAAAGTGAGTAGGTGCACATCAAATCCTTACACGGAAACATCTCGGCGAGAGGCACTTGCTCCACGCTACTGTCCGGCAACCTCCTGCACAGCGTCGCGCCGGGGTCTCTGTTCGCGTATGTCCACTTTACTTGGTGCATCACCGTAGCCACGCTTGGGAGCAGCAACGAACCCATGGAGTACTTTGTGGATGCGGCCAAACTTTTCGACCTCAACCCCCGTCGGCTGGAACGCGACAACACGCTGTCCAGTGTCGTGTACCTTCGCTCGCTCAACTGTGCCGCCGAGGACTCCCAGCCGCCGGTAAAGAAAGGATCGCGGGGCACCTCTAGCATACCCGATGCGCAAAGCTGGGACTGGCAAGCCTTGAGCCTGGTGTTGGCAGACGCTCACGACGACGTCATCTACGCCATGGCGCCCATGCTTCGCCGGCAGCTGTGCAAGCGCGCCGGCGTTTCGTTCGGCAACTCCGAGGATCTCAACCACGTAATCCCCGAACACATCGAGCGGACGAAGCTGTGGTCTGTAGCGGCCAACGGTTGGTCGTTCGACTCTCCGCAAGAACACCAGCTGCTGGGAGAGCCGTACCAGGTTCGCGCCGACCCGCCGGTAGAAATGAGCCAGCCCAACATCGTGCGCATGTTTCAGAATCATTTGCTCGAATCCATGATGAACGTCCACCGCACCTTCCACGGCCGCGGCAGCAATGCGCCGTCGCGCTTTCACCAAGGGCGCACGGTGCCCGAGGCGTTTCCTCGCTCGGTCGCCCCGCAGCCCGTCGGCGACATGGGCGAACTGCGGACCCTCGAGGAAGTCAACTCGGTTCAGCTAGACGACCTCAGCCACCTACGACTCGCGTGGACAGAGGTGCGCGACAAGTGCCGGCTGTCGTTCGAGTGGCACACCGGCGAAGACGGAGACCCCGCCGCCTCGGGAGCGCCGTCCTATTACAACTCGCTGTACGGTGCGTACCGCCGAGGCCTCACTTCGGGAATGCGCGCCAACAGCAGCTTCTCGGGCATCCTCTTTATGCCGTCGTCCACGGTGGTCGTGCGCGGCGGCCTGCACATGGAACGCTGGGGCGAAGGCAACCGACAGCGCGATCTCAAGCCCAGCGATCCCACTTTCCTGTTCAAGAGCGACGGAGACGTCGGCGTCGACGTTCAGGCGGTCATGGGCAACGAGCACGCTTTCGGAGTGTGCATGTCTCTCGTGCGCATGCTGGTCGAGTTCGTGTGCACGGAAACGTCGAGCAGTTGCCCGGTGAGGCCCCGCGACGCCACGTTCAAGTGCCTGGTGCCCGCGCTCAGGAAACTGCGCGCCAAAATGTTTTCTGCCAATTTCCCCAGCATGGTTAACGCCGTGCTAGGCTTTGCCACGCGCCTAGGCGGCGCGCGGGCTCCCTCGGTGAGCGAGGCGGATTGGAAGCGCCTGCAGCAAATGCCCGATTCCATGAAGCGCCAGTCGGCAAGGGTTCTGCTGCCCAACATGTACATTGAGCCGACGCTCACCTACGTGAACGGCAAGGCGACCACTCGCCTGCGACAGCTCTGGGACGTGGCCTCTATCGGCACCGAGCTGCGTGAAGAATTCCGGGGCGTCTGCACATTCTACATCGAGCCGTTCTTTCACCAGTCGGGCATTTGCCTGCGCTTCAACATCGGCCCGTCCATGTTCAAGCGCTGCGTGACCACCGAGCGCTCCATCATGGAAGACATCGACATGTCTTCGTACAACATTCCCGAACACGAAATTCGGGCCGCCATGTCTGGCAACGGCGCCGCAGCCGAGCCCGAGTTCGCCGCCGCCACGGAATCCGTCATGTCAGACGATGTGGATCTCGAAACTTGCCTGCGCGACATCGACACCATAGAGGCACGGCCGACTTCCGAAAGCGAAGCCGGCAGCGACATCGAGGCCGAAATTTCTTTTGACGCCAAATAAAGATTTCCTATCGTCATTCGTTCGTTCGTATTACTTAGATTGCGAGACGCACGAATACACAGCACACCGGTCGTCGGGCAAAATAATGCAGGCCCACAACGAAGCCGTCGACGCAGATGACAATGGAGTACGGGTAATCCTAGTCGCGGTACCTCCGCAGTTGCAGCTCTTGCCCGACAATGCAGTCGTGGACCGCGATTCATACAAGGAGCGCGTGTTCGCTCGCAGCATCGTGTCGAGCGACACGGTGTGCAAGGGCGACCCCGTCGCGTGCGGCCTGCTGCCGAACGCCTGGCGTAACATCAATCTGTATCTGCGCGCGAGCCCTTACTCGGTGATGCCCGCGGACGACATGCGCTCCATGCTGCTAGAGCTCACGCCGCGCTTTTGCGAGATCGCTTCACCCAGCAGTATCAGTCGCCGAGCGCTGCAAGCCCGCATACGAGTGGTAGCCGGCCTCGTGCGGACCCACCGCTGCTTCAGTAGCGTCACCATTACTAACAGATTGGGAGCCGAGAGCATCCTGGCCGCGCTCGTCGCTGCCAGAGCGCCCGTCACAGCTGGTGCTCAAGGGCCCCATCGGCCCCGTTACGTCCGGAAACCAAGGGCGCCGGCGGTCCACGCGCCAGACGTTTCCCGGCGGCCTGCCCGAACTGCGATCGCTGGCGCTCAACTGCACGCAGCTGGGCGCGACCGACGCAGCGGTGCTGATCGAGCGAACGCCCAAGTTGCGCGACCTTTCCATTGTGCGCACCAACGATGCGCTAGATTCGTTGCCCGCGAACCTAGACGTGCTCGAACTCGACGCGGTGCCCCCGGAACGCGTAACGCGCATTCCCGTGGTGAGACGAGAGCTGCGGCTACCGACCCTGGAGTTCGACGCCGAAGCGTTGACCGCCCTGTCGGCCGTGGAGAGACTCAGTATGATTTACCGCGGCGGCGCGCCGGCACAGTGGCTCGCGACCGGTTGGAGGTGCCGCATTTCCGGCCCGGTGACGCACCCCGAATTGTTGCTCCGTTGCACGCAGGACCAGACGGCCACGTTTCACACGTTTCTGGCCGCCTGGCAGCGGGGCGAGCTGACGGTGGACGTCGAACTAGACTTTCACAACGCGGCCCTAGCCTTGGAAGAAGGCCAGGAAAGCATGTGGATTGCGCTGCGCGACGTGCCGGGGATCGAGATACGGGAAATCGAATCGCCCACGTTCGACGACACGTTTGCTACGTCTGTCCTGGTGACTAGCGTGCGCTTTGTGCCCGGGGACAACCGCCGAATTCTGCTCAACCTAACGGTCGAGTTCTCGGCTCTGCAAGCAGTGATCGATCGATACGGGGCGCCGACGTGCGGCACAAAGCTCATGCTTTTACACAACCCGCAGCCGCGGGACGAAGAGTACCGCTCGCACTTGACGCACGTTCTCGCTTCCGTTAACAATCGCACGGGCCGCGATCTCCACGTCATGGGGCTACTGCCTTCCGACGGAGACGACGACTTGGCAGACATGCTCGTGTTGGTGGTCGGCTTGAATCGAGAACTGCGATCGGCCAGTTTGAGCGCGCTAAACAACGTGCAGCTCTTTACCGTACTGTGGACGTGCAACCAACTGCACTCGCTGCGCGTGGTGTTGTGCGACCGCCCGTGCCCGTGCAGTCTCGTGCCGCTGGTCGATAATTACGCGCTGCGCGAGTTTGAGCTCACCACCATGTTCGCTGTGGAACGGCCCGGCGCGGGACAGCACCCGCGCGCCTGCATGGATTCCGCCGCCTACGGCCAAGTGAGCGAGGTGCTGTTTCGGAATCGCGTGCTCGGCCAACGAGCCGAGCAGTTTGCGCGCGACCCCGAAGACACCGTGGAACGAGGAGTCGCGCTCGAGTGCGCCGCGGCCTTTGAACAGCTCGCGTCCTTCGACTGGTTCGAGCGCCAAGTGGGCTCCCAGGCGGTGGCGGCCGGCCGCCGATTTCTGCGCTACAACTACATGCGCGTTATCGGCTGTCTCGACTGGAGAGAAACGACAACGCTCGGATCCCTCAATGACGATTGCATGGCTCTGGTGGCGTCGTTTCTCTCCGTGCGCGACGTCAGGCCGGCCTGGCCGACGGAAACGGCAACAACCTGAATAAAAAGTTCCCCCCCCCCCCCCAAGCAGTCTCCGACCGTTCAAAAGTCTCCCCCAACAGGTGGCGAGACCGAATAAGAGAGCGCCGAAATGCTCCCGTCGGCGAGTATGGACGGTTGGTGCGTGCTCACCGATCGCATGCGCAGGTGGCTGCTGCGCTTTCGCGATGCTTGCAAGCAATCGTGCACGGGAAACGCGTGCATGCTGCAATCTCCGGACGGACTACACGTAACCAATCGCGTTCTCTCGTACGCCGGTTGCCAAGTGCTCCACGAGGCTGGCGACGGATTTGCGCTCGTGCCGGCCATGCTACGCATACACGGAATGCGCTCTGCAAAATTCCCACCGCAGAAGCTATCGAGTTCGGCGGAGCTTGCTCGGGGGATGCGTGCTGTTGGTTGCGCACGCCGGCGGGCATGGCGCACGCCTTGCACGACGTTGGCCTCGCGGTGCAAGGCCTGTTGCATGCAGATTGGAAGCCCGCGGCGTTGCCACTCAATCCGCACGCATTCTCCGTCAATGCTCGAGATATTCCGGTTGCCATTACGGTACGAGACGATGACGGCATTCCTAGCCCGAAAGAGCTGGGCTTTGTGCGAGAGCACACCTGCGTCTCACAGGTAAGATGCTCGTACCTGGTTTGGCGGCGGCTACTAATTAGGGGTAACGTTGCAGTATCATTTCGTTGGGCGCAAGCAAACTGCCGGCCCTCGATTGTGAGCCTTGCTCTAGGCCACGATTCGCCGCTCCTGCGAAGTGCGCGTGCTCTCGCTGCACGACTTTACGTGCCCAGACCTGGCAGATCGGACGAGGGTCGACGCGGAAGCACTACCGTGGATTTCGGTAGCCTATCTCGTCGTGCACGACGTGCGCAGCGACGAACCCGGCGGCCGAAAACAAGAGCTGGGCCGGCTGCGACAGGCTCAACTTGTTTGACATCGTAGGACGAACCAGGCCTCGCAGCTTCGAGTACGTTGCCGGGACCGAAACCAACGTAAGTACGGGGAGGGACCGAAGCCCCATCGCTGCTGTCACTGCTCTTTGCCTACGCAGTTTCCGGGCGTTATGGATTGCGTGCCGCCGGGGATCGACGCTCTCGAACTCGACCACGGCCCGCACGTGTGTCTGCCGCCGTCGCACATACCGTCTACCGTGTTTGTACGAGCGTGGCCAATGATGAGCGTGGCCCTACGTAGACGTGGGCGGCGCGGCAACGTTGCGCCTGGAAGACGGCGGGCCCGATCTCGACGCTGTTTCGTCCACGTCCGTGTTTCGCGCCGTCGAAGCGTGCACGTGCATTCGCATATTTGAGTTGCGCGACGCTTCGCTCACGGGGTCCATGTTTGAGAGGCTCGCGGGGGATCACCCGATGCTCGTGGAGATCCGGTACCGAAGCATCGCGCCCTCGCTGGTGTACAATATCGTAGAGCAAGCTTACAATTCCAGCACGGTGGCCACGCTCGACGTAGGAACGTGTCCACTCAGCCTGAACCGCCTCGTGCCAGACTTTTCGCTCGCCGCTTTCACCGCGGCAGCCGGCATGTGCAATTTGCAGACGCCGCCGTTCACGGTGCGAGACGTCGAAATGGCGAGAAGCGGCGTCAACGTTGTGCTGTTCGCCATGCTAGCGGTTCCCGTGCGAGGCAAACACCGCACCACTTCGCTGGTTGCGCGCATGCAATTGGAAACGTACAACTCGTTCGCCGACGCGTATCGCTCGTGCGTGATGCACTCCATGTTCCCCTTCTCGATCGTCGTGGGAGCGGGCACGCTGCTCACGCAAGCGGACGCCACGGAACTGGGCGGCTTCCTGGCCTTTGTGCGCTTAGCCACCGTCGCGGGCAACGCAGAGTGCGAGGCACTAGTGCGCTTACTAGACACCGCCGTTAACTGCCGCACGCTGCGCTCGATCACGTTGCCCGTCCCGAACAAGCTCAAGCCAGAATTCGAGAATGCGCTGTGTAATTTTGCGAGGGCGCACGAACGGTTGCGACGGCTGGCACTCGTGCGGGCCGACTCGCTCTCCGAGACGGCACGGCGCGACTTGCTAGCCCTGGCCGGACAGAGACCGCAGCTTTGTCTGGTCGTCGAATCGACGGGCTCCTAGTTTGCAGCCAAGGTAAGCGTAGCGTGACCCTGCTGTAATGCAACAACATAGCCGTCCCCCCTTGGCATGCAGTGTCAGTTGGCCTCGGATCGCAACGCCGTGCTCATCGAGGAGCTTGCCGAAGCCGTCGCCTCGGGGTTGGTCCACGGCTGGCAAGAGACGCCAGAACTGAACCTCGTTGCCCTGCTCGGCGCAGACGCGGAGAAGAACGAATTCGAAAGCGCCGTGCAAAAGTACGTGGCCAAGGGCACGAGCAGAAACTGTATCAACGTACACGTGAATCGCTTCTACTATTTGCGGCAACGAAACGGGGACGGATCCATTCGCTGTACTGGGCGTTCGCTGTATGGGGCGTGGCAGTAGACGTCGTCGGGGGAGGGGGGCCTGCCGGTAGTACATAGGGACGCGCGGTTCGCAGCAGTGTCGATCTTCAAACACCATGGAGATGCAACAATTACACTGCTTGCATTGCCCCGAGCCGACAACCGAATGGCTGAGTCGTTTGCTGGACGCTACCGGAGCCAATGCTACGGACTGGGGACTGCGTAAGAATCGCAGACGCGGCCAGTGCGTCTTCCTACACATCGGCGCCGACTACGTGTTTGTGCGCTATTGTGACAGCAAGGAGACCGTCTTGTTCACACGCTTCCCCTGCCCCGAGATGGACTACAGGGAGTTTCACGTTATGGACAGGGGAGCCGCGCAGAGACTGGTCCACGAGGAGTACCGAGGCTGGAACGCCCACCGGTGCGGCTGCGGAACGCGCATCTCCGCACAAGTGAACGCCGAACTCGCAAGAATCGATCACGCAGTTCTCACTGCGTTCGCCAACACGTGCGAGGCCGTGGCCAACCCGCTGTACTGTGCTTTCATGTGCACCCCGGAGCAAACTGATGCTTTCGGGGCATTGTTTGTGACGCACAACCGAGCGTACGTCTTTACCCACCCCGAGGCCGTGCGCATCTTTGCCAACTTTCCCAGAACAACCGACGACCCCGACGTCTGCGTATTTGGGGACATGGTTATGAGCACCCCAGACTTGCCTTCGTGTGTGTGCGAGGTGCGCTGCGGACAACTCAGTATACGCGTCGTACTCGGCCAACACGTTACCGCGTCCTCGCCACAGCTCTCCGAGACGATAGCCAACACGTTTGGAAATGCCGTGTTCACCGACAGAGCGCCGGTAATGCCCCTCAAGAACACTGCCGTCGACACGCCTAGGCGGCGGCTGCGGTGGTGCACCGCCGACGAGACGCTTTCGTTCGCCGACGCGCACACAATACTGCAAGCAGAAGCGCTGTATTGGGGACCGCAGCAACAACGTCGCTGTTGTGAAGCGTTCGAGGAATTGCTGACCAAGGCTGTTACTTCGGTGGATCCCGGATGCAAAGTGAAACTAACGTCTTTATGCTTCCCAATTGAGGCAGGGGTCGCTAAAATGGGAATGAAATCGGCGATGCTATCCTGGGCCATTGCCTCGGCGATTAGCCTGGCGCAAGAGCGAGGTGTCGCCACGATCATGATGGAATACTCGTCAGACAACGAAGCGTTCAAGATTGTTGCTAAAATGCAATCGAACCTTTTCGTGAATTTCGCGATGTTGAAGTTCACTTCGCTCGAGAAGGCCGCGGAGGTTGGAGACGAGGCGGTCGCGTTTGTCAAAGCCATTTTCGAGGTGATGGAGACATTCGATTCTTCCTGTGTGCCCGACACCGATGTCTACTACTATTTCATGCGTAAATGCAAATCGTTTAGCCGGACCTTTACTGCCATTCTCCAGTGTCACGTCTTGGAAGCGGCGCCGCGACGCATCGCCAGTCAACAACACGCATTTACGCCATGAAGGAATGTGAAGCAGAGGTCAAATACCTACAGCTGGAAAAACACTCTGCTGCTTTCTTGTGGCCGCAGTCCCACTGGAGCCGACCTTGTTTATCCATTTGCACGCTTCAGAGCAGACAGCAGTGAGGGACAAGCATCCCGTCACATGTTTTTGTTTCGTATTTCGCACGCTTTCTTTGGAATGCAGAAAGTTTACTAGAGCCTATCGCATAAAAAGTGATTTAATGAGATATGTCAGAAGATGCTCTATGACTGTGCCTATTATATTTGTGGTCTGCAGCTAATATTTATTATATATATCGGCACGCTTCGACACTGCTAGGAGTACTTAAACAATGCAGCGCGTACTTCGATCGTTCAGATTGTTCACGCAGCGAGGTTCTACCTTACGACAGCGGGAGTGCGGTCACGTGATTTTCAATCGACGATAATGTTCGGCGCACCATCTCTTTGATGCTGGAAAAAACGAACCTCGCAGAATATGCTGCTTAACGGTTGAATCCGTTCTTCCCCGAGTCCTCAACGCAACGTGACGAAACATCATGGGCATAAAATTCGTCTTACAAAATATGCAAGAAGGTTCTGACTTTTTCTAACTTATTACACGAACTTAGAATGCATTTTCCTCATAAGCCTTGCCAATGAGAAAACTTCCTTTTTAGGTCACCACTTTTTGTAAATCGTTTTGCCTGCCTTGAAAAGAGATCCCGTCAAGTAAAAAAACAAAGTTCTGCCATGGAGAAATGCGAATCGTGAACGCTGCTGCTGTACACGGTACCTCGCACGCCCCTTGTGGAACACAACCAGCGTCGCTGGACGCCACTAAGTTCACCGGCGGTCCATAATTGGTCCACTGAAAAGGAAAGGCACAGTATCTGTCATACTTGTTTCTGTGGACACCTGAATTCTTTTTTGGGGATATCATCGAATTCACACGCCGGCGGGCGAATTTTCGCGTAACAGAGCTAGTAAAGCTTTCGCTTAAAAGAAAAAAAAAACGAGATTGCTCGCGCGCCACAACCGCAGACGTAAGATTCATGCCGCGCTCGAAGACCAGGGTTCGCATCTGGAATCTGCGTCTTGACGTCATAATTTGTGGGGATAGATTGAGGGGCCTTAGGAGCTTATGAATTGTGTTGTCGTCTAGAAAGGGCCAGTAAAAGCTATCTGCCGTTTTTTTTTTTTAAATTTTATCTTTTAATTTTCTCTATGGTTCTTCTCATAACGTTACTGCAGCTCTTCAGCTCATTTTTTCTGATGTAGTTGCGCATTTATAAACTGTCTGAAGGTTTCCAACGTTAATGGCTGCAAGTGGGCGTCTCCGTTATCCTTAACAGTCGACTTTCGACCAATCAACCTGCAGTTTTTTTTTACGAAAAAGTGTTTAGCAGCTCATGAGTGGCGCCCGCAGAAACTGTGGAGAGTTAGTGTCCACTCTACATGTCAATCTTTATAAAAAAATGAAATCCGGTCGCCACCGAGAATCGAAACGCTTTCCCACTCATCATCAACCGATCGAGCGCTTTAACCAGCTGCGCCACGCACGGAATTGTGAGAGATGTGTCGCAAATTCTCCTTGTATAGTGTTGAGTTGATAGTCACATGACGTTGCAATTAGTGACAATGATGATAGTAGCGATGGTAGTGACGGCGCGTTTAGTTGATAATTACATGGAGAGCGAACGTGATGTACCGCGTGCAGAAGCAATGCTCAGGCTTTCACATTTCGGCATTGTAGATTCTGAAGTGCTCTCGAAATATTTTTATACATGGGTCCTATGAAAGTTTCGCAACTGAAGTGAGGCCTTCCGTTTATGTTTCAGAAATGTAGGAACGGTACGTGTTCAAAACGTACGGCCCCTCATTTTCTGGTATCGTAAGAGCATGGAGGAAGGAAGAAACTTAGGAGAGGCCCTTGCTATTCCCAATGCATTAGAGAAAGTGTGGCGGAAGTGACGTCAAAATTTAGGGTTAGCCAAGTCAGGTCATTAGCAACGGCGACGCTGTTGTTATGAAAACTCGGGCCACTAGCAACAGCGTTGCTAAGGGCCCTAGGTACGTGAGCTTCGCGGAGAAAGAGAATGCGGAGGGTCAAGGAGGAGGAGGAGAGACGATGCAGCGTTCGGTCGTGGTGCGGCCGCGGTGGCTTCAAAAAAATGACTTCAGGGCCACTCCTAAGTTATTTCCTTCCTCCATGCGTAAGAGTCTCGTGCCGCTCATAAGCCGGCGTCGGTGTTGTCGGGGTTGCTGCGCTTTTATACGCACACGATCTCTTATACCAAATTAGCGATGCAACCATACTTTGTGCAGCGTATAAGGGGTGTGATACTATCTCGCTTCCAATTTAACATCCATCTGTTTGTCAGTTTGGAGGCTGGCTTGCGGTAGGGGTTCGAACCGACGACATATGTGTGTCTCCATGTGTGTACATAAAATTTGTACATATGTGTACATATGTGTGTACATACGCCGTTAATTGAAAGTATAAATGTTCACCGAGAAATTAGACAAACGCTGTGTGTTCCTGTGCCACAAATTAACAACTTAAACTAGACACATATGAATTATTCCATGGTGAACGCACCATAGTTTACGCTCAACCCCCTCAGTTCTTTTCCATAAACTATGTGGCCCTTTGTTGGACAGGTCAAAGTAACTACCCTAGATAACTTTGGAGAATAAAACTTCCTACTCATGTAACAGCCCCTCGAATTCTCAGGTGAAAGCAAAAGTTGATCTTGTTTAAAAATGTACAAACAAATTAAATACTTTGCTTTTAGCTTGAAAGAGTTTCACAGATATTAAATATGCATCCCAGCTTCTATTCGCCCAGCAGTTTGTTGGCTCAAAGCTTTTGTCTAGTTTTGCTTCTATATTATACCCCCATACCACCATTCTATTGCAGTTCTTTATATACTACTTCCCGATGTTAGAGAGCAGCATCACATCTTACACCGCTTCTGTATAATATGTGCCATCTCATTAAGTTGTTTTAACTCTTAACACAACATCTTTTTTGAAAAAAGAAAAATCTGACGGAAAAAAGACTGCATCGTACCGCGTTTTCGGGCACAAATTTCATAGAGAGGCGTTCCTAGTAAAAATATCAATTATCGCTGTATTGATAGCACAGATTTCTACGCAGCCTACTTTTTTTTTCTTTAAGCGAAAAAAAAAATGAAGTTCAGCTCCGATGAAACTATGAATCTGGGTGCACTCAGAGGCATGGTTGCCCCCCCCCCCCCCCCTCACTATTCGGCATACTTTCGCCGGTTCCACATAGTCATTCGCTGCCCGCAAAGCTCGCTGCAAGACATCTCTTACCGAACACTAGAGCAAAAAAAAAAAAAAAAGAACGGTCAAAATACCCTCGACAGTATCATATCGAGTCATGTTATTCAAAGCATTGCATGCTTTATTAAGTGCACAAGTCCCGTTACAAAATCTGAGAGCAAACCGAATTACGTCGGTTTTGGCTGAAAGGGAGGTCGGGGGGAAATCGTAAACCCAGCATAACGGGCGTGTTCTGCAGTGCAGTCAAACATGGCCCGGGGCGTGACGCTAAACTTCAAATATTTTTATTCTCACTAGCAGCAAAAAAGGCTCTGATAAAAATCGTTGATCAAAATTTCAGTGAAGGTAGCTATAAATTGAGCTATTGTTTATATTTTTATTAGGAACGTCTCAGTACGAGCCTTATGCCCGAGAAGGAAGCATAACACTTTTTTCTCAGTCTGACATTTCTTTTTGAAGTATACATATTGCAGTGTAATAAATATATTCAAATATATATGGCTAAAAACATCTAATGAGATAGTATTTATGTTATTATAGAGAAGCGGAGAAAAATATGCGCTTGCTCGCAAATATCGCGAAATAAATTTAAAAAACATTGCGGTAAAAGCGGTGTTTAGTGGAAGAAAGTTAGGATGAAAACAACAGAAAAACTCTGTACTACAAATTTATATATTACGCAAGTAACAACCGCAATGCATACATATTATCTGTAAAACATCACCATCATCAGCCTGACTATACCCACAGTAGAGCGAAGGTCTCTGCCTTATTCCTCCAATTCACCCTGTCTTGTGCTAGCTGCATCCACTTGACCTCTGCGACCTTCTTAACCTCATCCGCCCAACTAACATTCTGCCGCCCCCTGCTACGCTTTCCTTCCCTTGGAATCCAGTTGGTTACCCTCAGCGACCATCGGTTATCCTCTCTTCGCACTACATGTCCTGCCCATGTCCATTTCTTCTTCTTATTTTCCACTAGAATGTCGGTAACGTGAGTTATTTCTTTGACCCACTCTGCACGCTTTCTATCTCTTAATGGTATACTCCTACCATTTTTCGTTCCATAGCCCTCTGGGTTGTCCTCAACTTAAGTAGAACTCTCTTGGTTAGCCTCCACATTTCAGCCCCATAGGTGAGTACAGGCAAGATGCAACTGTTGTATACTTTCCTCTTGAGCGATACCGGTAAGCTGCTAGTCATAATCTGCGAGTGCTTGCCAAATGCGCTCCATCCCAATCTTATTCTTCTTGTTATTTCCTTTTCATGGTCCGGATTTGCGGTTACTACCTGTCCTAAGTAGACATATTCGCCTACTACTTCCAGTGCTTCGCTACCTAACGTAAATTGCTGTTCCTTCCCGATATTGTTAAACATTACCTTAGTCTTTTGCATACTGATTTTCAAGCCTACCTTTCTACTTTTCTTTTCTAGGTCATAACTCATTCTTTTCATTTCATCACCTGAGTTACTTAGCAAAGCAATGTCATCAGCAAATAGAAGATTACTTAGGCATTCTCGATCTACTCTTATCCCTAACTTCTCCCATTCCAAGTAAACATGTTCAAAAGTAGACGATTTGTGGTCTTATAAATAATTTATTGAGACCAGCTTTTGCTCCCGTCTGAAAAATTCGCAGGGCTGTCACATGACCAGAAAACGTTTTTGCCAAATTATTAAGGGCAATTACTTTAGCCGTTTCAGTAAAGGACCCCAAATTTTATCACAAGACCTGAGGGGGCCGAGCGCAAAGTTTTGTACGTTTGGCATGAAATGACCCATATACGAAAAAAGTTTGTGGAATAAAGGCCGTGTTAAAGACGCTATTGCATCTATATTTTAGGCAAAGCTTCAACGTCCGCATATTTTGTTTTCTTCAGTGAGTCGGTCACTTCGGTCATTCAAACACTTCACAAGAAATATAGCCGCATTACTGGCGATCCTACATTGAACCTAAACGTGGTCGTATTGTATGGCTTCGCGCCGCCAATGAACCACGCATCCGTGCGATCTTTTTACCAGCATATTTCCTTCTGGTGCATTTCAGAACGAACGGTGACGCTTTCATTGTTCTGAACCATGTGTCCATATAGCGCAAATATGAAAAAGAGACAATTCCAGTCAGGAGTTTAAGGACAATTAGGCCGTACACTCCACCCAA
The DNA here is from genome assembly GCF_055883805.1 of Amblyomma maculatum. Lineage (NCBI taxonomy): Eukaryota > Metazoa > Arthropoda > Arachnida > Ixodida > Ixodidae > Amblyomma > Amblyomma maculatum. Next base: position 142,499,156 of record NC_139349.1, on the reverse strand, counting down.
ATCTGACAGTCGCTTTTGTATTTAAACTGTTGTGAAGGCGGGAGTTGTTGCCAGTGTTGGCGCCGTGAAGGAAAACGACAAGGGCATGCATACTCTAGTTCATCGATGGCGTATAATTATGTATTAGAGGCAAGGCAGATTTGTGCCTTTATTATTTCTGAATATTATGAATTCTAACTAAATAGTATTCGAGGTAGAACAAGAGAAAGGATATAGCTACACAGTATGAACGAGCACTAAACGAGGGTGTAGGAGCAGCCTCAGTTTGCAAGTAGAGCCAACGTTTCGACAAGGGGACTCGTCTTATTCTGGGCAGCGTGCGAACTGGTGCGAACTCAACACTTCTTCAATGCTCTTTCATACTAAATACAGAGTGTTAGAGAAAAATAATGAGGGCCAGGAATGAACTTTTGGACATTTCCTATATATAGTGGTCAACAACATGCTTTATATTGTGTTCACCTAC